>NC_079213.1:95639319-96011819 GCF_029633865.1 Lampris incognitus | reverse complement strand
ATGGGATGCACAATTTCAGATGAGCTGCAAGCATAGTATGATCTTTAGAATAAGGAGATGTGTTTCAGCAAGTATAATGTCGTTCTTTTGTGAAGCAAGAAGAGGCGCTGAAGAAAGAGGAGGCGCTGTGAGACAAATATATTTTATGTTGAGTCAAAATGGCAGTACAAAAATACAAAAATAAGTTGATGCATTTATCAGTCAAATTTCACAGTAGGTACACAGGTACCTGAGACTTACATTTACAAGAGAATGCATATGGATCATGAAAAAAAATGTTTTCATTGATATTACCAGGATCGTCGAAAGAATCCGCGCAATATCCGTTTTGAGTTCAAATGTTCAATTGAATCGCTCTGGCAGTGGAAAAAAACGGACAGTTGAAATGTCATCTAGTAGATTTCAGTGGGCAGATGTGTCAACAGCAAACAAAATACATTCGTCTGTGTTGGCTGCGTTATCGGGGCCATTCCCAGACAAATTTGATTTTGCTTTTAATCAGACAAGTCTAATTGCATTTGACTGTCAAGTAAGTTCTTCAAAATCACAATCGATTCAAAGCAGCAAGACAGCACTGGAATGAGTGTGTGAATGACACAGACTACACAATGCCAAGGCTTCAACAGTGGAGGTATTGTGGAAGGCTTGGGGTTGAACTAACAGTATAAAACTCCTACAGACGGAGCGAAACTGTTAATTTCAGTGATCAGCGGGTGGCCCAGAGTTTTGATTAAGATCCAGCATAAACATGTGTGTGTGTGTGTGTGTGTGTGTGTGTGTGTGTGTGTGTGTGTGTGTGTGTGTGTGTGTCTGTGTGTGTGTGTGTGTGTGTCTGTGTGTGTGTATGTGTGCTGGGGGGAAGGAAAAAGAGAGACACTGTATAATTTTGTTTGGGTTGGGTCCCTCTTTCACCTGCAAACAAAGGCTGAAATTCAGACAGTATAAGCTGCAGTTGTCCCATTTTTTTGTTTGTGGGGAAGTGAAACCACATTGGCATTGGCGAGCAGTAAAGTGGTATTGGGTTTCCAAACAAATTAGGATTTTTGTCATCCATTAAGGGCAGCATGGCAAAAATAAAAAGGTGTGTGCGTGTGTGTGTGCACGCACGTGTGTGCATGCATGTGCATGTGTGTGCGTGCGTGTGTGTGTGTGCGTGTGTGTGTGTGTGCGTGTGTGTGTGTGCGTGTGTGTGTGTGCGTGTGCATGGGAAGGGGAGACGTAAAAAAAAAATGTGAAAAATTGTAAAAGTTGAAAGAATACCAGTGACCATAATTGTACTTACACACAACCCCCCCCCAAAAAGAACACAATAAATACATTTTTGCATCAGCTTTTCTAGGGATATATGGACTTGTATACAGGATAAAAACATAAATAAAACTTAATACCTTCTCCAATAAATAGCAGTGGTATTCTATTTACAATATGCACACATCTCCCATAGAGCCAACATCATATATCTCTCTCTAAAACCAAACGCTTTCATCTGCCACTGATTCCACAACCCAACTCCCAATCAATGCATCAAACATGGAATAGCATACACCAGCAGTTTGCCAAATTATTCCCCCCAAACAATGTATTGTCATTCAAGGTACCAGGGGTAGGGTGAATGATCGTCAACCTTAGAGGTCATCATGGGAAGCTAGTGAAGTGACATGTAGAAATAACTGCTGACCAACCCATCAAAGGTAAAAAAAAAAAAGCAGGCTCTCGGCTGCACAACGGCTCTGTCACGAATAATCTATTTAGACTGCGTTTTCCTCACTGCCCTCCAAATTTTGAGTTTTCCTGGGAGGATCTGTGCAAAAAAAGAGAGAGAAGAGATTTCAGCTTGTCAATCCATAGTGCTTCATGATGGGCCATTATTATTATCACATCCATAAACAATGGGAAATTGATCCAAAGTGGACGTTTGAGGAAGAATGAGTGAGAGATGGGCAGAAAGACCAACAGAGCATCCTTACTGTTGCAGTTGCCATAGTGGCGGACTCCTATGGAGCGACCAAGGAAGCAGGTTGCCCGGCGGAGATGGCAGGCGCTGGGGTAAGTGATGTTGTCGTTGCCGCAGATGGGCTGCTCAGTCGTGACGGGTATCGGGCAGGGTGTTGTGCGGCACATCACGCAGTGAGCGCTGTTGGTCTGGTCGGTCACACAGGTGTGAGTACCGGGACACACCACATTGGAGCACGACTCTACAGTGAACATGAAAAACACAGTTGGAAAAAAAAACTCAACAAAGAGAAAGAACAAAAAGTCTCTGTTTGTGTGGAACAGCTTAGCTTGGGGGGAAAAGTCTTGGCTGGATAAATAACAACTGCCTTGCCCAGACTTTTCAGTTTGGAAGCATTTAACGCAGTAAACCAATCCTCACACATTGTACAAGTTTGAGTTTTGCCTACTTTTGCACTCGCCCTGGTACATGACCTCCAGGTCAGGGTGTCCCATGCAGCGGGCCATCAGCAGACTGCACTCATCCCTGTATGACTTGCCATCACTTCCACACACCGCATGCCTCTTGGAGATGTGGGAGCAGTCTGGAGAGCACACACACTGAGGCCTCCCGGTCTTCATCTTGCAAACCTTTCCCGGGCCACATCTGACTCCCTCACACGACTCTGCAAAACCAGAGAGAATGAGCTTGTGAACGTGCGTGAACACTGTGCAGTGTGTGATTACTGTACTAACACGTCTGCAGACATCAGATGATACACAGGCATTTTTATTCAAAAAAAATGCCTGCAGGTGGGGGCTTCCTTCCCACACACCACAACACAATTTTAACCTTGCACAATATTTACAATAATCACATCTCTCTATTGACGGTCACACACAGGGGTGTCTCGCCCGGTGGAATGTGTTAGTGTGTTTTCATAACAGTGAGATCCATCTGTACCGCTGCACCCAGACTGGGTTAAGCCCCTGCCGAGGGACGGAGGGGCTTTGAGGCAGACAGAGTTCAAAGAGCTGTCAGGGAAGTTTACAGGCTGAGAGACGTGTCTGAAATGAGGAAGCCCAGGCTCCACTAACACCCCATAATGTCAAAGCTCAGGAGGAAGTGTAATCCTACACAGGGCAGAGACAACACCAGGCACTTCACCAGGGGCCTCTTCCCAGGACCTTTCTGCTTCTGACAGTTCAGTTCTGAGTCCCTAAGATCCTGTACACAAGCAGGCACCGCTTTCCTTTTGATAACGCTGTATCAGTATCAGGTTTTACTCCTTCTCTCGCCCTTCTCTCTCTCTCTCTCTCTCTCTCTCTCTCTCTCTCTCTCTCTCTCTCTCTCTCTCTCTCTCTCTCTCTCTCTCTCGCCCTTCTCTCTCTCTCTCTCTCTCTCTCTCTCTCTCTCTCTCTCTCTCTCTCTCTCTCTCTCTCTCTCTCTCTCTCTCTCTCTCTCTCGCTGTCTTCTCCTTTAACACAGTCTGCAGGTTTTTCACACAGGTATCAGATTCACTGTTTCTTACAAAATAACAATAGGCACTTATAATGCTTGTTTTGGTATGTTGCTGGCTTACTGTGATTCATGGATTCGTTTTCTCGCATCAGCCCAAAGATTAGTGTAAATCAGACACAGTGTCAAAGACAATGGCCAGCAAAACGCTGTGAAAATTTGTGAGTGGGTGGAGAAAGTGCTCAGGTTCTCACAAACCCCCCCCCCCCAAACTCCCCAGAAAATAGTCTGATATCATACCAGATGTGAATATCTCAGAATTTAACAATTATGCACTGCTAAACTTTCAGTGACACGGCTGGCATGGTTGCTAATATTTTTCTCCCCCCAGGATGCGAAATGATCAGGATAGTGTTGCACATTATGAGGACCAGATATGAAGGCAAGTAGTGGGCTTTTCTTCCAGAGTCTGCAGGAATTCATTTTCTCATTCTAGTTATGGAGGCAAACAGTCCCGCATTCCAGCCAGCATTGGGAAAAAAAATGAATGCAAAATGAATTAGAGGAGTGCGAGTGGAAGAGATTCAGAAGTGTAGTGAAGAAATAGCACACTCGAGGGAAAGCACATCCGCTTCTGTCAATTTTGTTGATTTGTCACAGAAATTAAGTCGCTGTTGTTTCCAAGGATTGCCATCAACAAGAGGCTGTATATGAGGTCATGGGACTGAAAGTTTTTCTTTCTTTTTTTTAATATGAAGATAGTGCCAGAGTACATTTTACAAACTGACTTCACCTCACCGCGGTCATCACATATCTACAGACAACTTTCTACAAATACGTGTGCATAGGCGACTCCTGTCAAAGGACTTATATACATGTAGATTCTCTTGGCTTGCCTCTTTCAGCCAGGAAGGCTCGGAGCTGAAACCAAATAGAAGTTGGGTTTATTTTCCTAAACCCACCAGTAGCTGGGTTTTTTACTGGAATTCATCATTCGTAGCATAATTCATAATTTTGGCCAGTGATCACATGAGCAAGTGCCCCTTATGAAAACCAAATTTATCTCTGAGTGAACCTGAATGAACCTTGCTCAGATTCCAGCAGAGGAAGCTTCTGAGGACAGCTGGATGGAGTTAGATGGAACGCTTGGCCTAGATCCATGCCTGCGCTTTGTTAAAAAGCTGCACAGGGATCTCACTGCATACATACCTCCCTTTACAAATGACTTTATTCAAATAAGAAGTTATGTTGTGATTGGTCACTTTTGCGTAACAGATGGAAAAGGTGATTTTGAAAAACAGCTTATCACGCTTTACGAAACCTTAGATTTTTGTGATCAAACTCATTCTGTATGCAAATACCTATTGTCTTCGGCAATGACGTAGTGTTGCTGATGTAATCTTCCACACTTTGACCTAAATGATGGTAAAAACTCATCATGCCTAAGCAATGACAAGCACTTTTCCTTGTTTGAGAACTGTTTTTTTTCCTCTTAAACTTCCATTACTTACCTTTAAGTACAGTCTTGCAGTGGCAGGTTCGTGGCAGTAAGATTCTCCATTGTGTTTACTCACAATGCAACAAATCAAAAGTAAACTAAGTGAGGCAGAAGACGTTTTAATGACGTGTCTAAGGCTGAAAAATGACCGCGGCATATTACAATATGTGCCGATTTGTTAAACAACACAAGTCAGGCTGCAGACCATTTCTGAAAATGACATTTTTACCACAGATATGCACGTATTATCTTGTCTGTCAACTCTTAGCTGATTAATATTTTGCACTGCTTTTTTAACCTTGAGCATTTCAAAGATGACTCACTCCCAGCACGGGGTGTTTTCACCAAACGAAAGTGATTTTAATACAAGCTGCGGTCTCCCTGCATGGGTGCTATCATCAGCGCTTCACTGGTGCGTGGTTGTGGGGGTTGCCGTGTGATAAAGCTGTTTTGTTTACCTTTGCAGGGTTTGCAGGAGACAATTCCCAGGAGGCCGAGCAGGCTGACCTCGTTCATGGGCAGGCTAGTGTTGGACCAGGCTGTGTCCAGTCGGTCCCCGGCACAGCACTCCTCTCTGGTCACCCCTCTCATCAGCACCATGTCACACCTCTGATCCTGACTCTGCTGCAGCCAGCACATCCCGGCTGGAGGTAAACATACATATGACAGCGTAATTAAGCGAAACCGCGTAACAAATGTGCGTTAGCTTACAGGCAAAAGAGTATAAACAAGTACCTTGAGATAAACAGATATTAATGTCAAAGAATGCAGAATCATTGTTCTTTGGACTCATGTCTTCTCTTCAGTATCTATTACAACATCCAGTCATTCACTGACAGGTTTACTGACTGACAAAGCTTGCTAGTTAGATAATAATAATAATCATAATCATAATCATCATCATCATCCTCATCATTACATTGGCATTTACTATATGCTGTTGCACAAACCTGACACTAACTTGCAGCACCTGTGCATAAGGAAGCTTTCCCCATGTATAACTTCTCTTATTACCAGCATGTTGTTTCTCACATCCGAATTTAATAGTTATTTGCCTACGCTGGCTGGTGGCTATTTGAAAAAAAGAAAAAAAAGTTAAGTCTTGAGAAGAAGTACTTATAAGTTAGACTTCACTGTTGTTCTCAAAGTCTTAGAAAAAGAATGAAAATTTAAAAGATAAGTATGTTTATGTTCTTTTAAAAACACACAATTCATTAAGATGATTATAAAATGCAACTTGATTGATTGAATGTACTCGTGTCTTCCTCAGAGTACGACTAATTATAGGTCACAATTGTAGAAATAAATGAACAGCCCACTCACCATTGGCAGGATTCTTCCCGATTTGCCATAGAGTAAGAATTACACCAAAAAAAGAAATCAAAAAGTTCATTGTGTTCTCACAAAGTAACTCAGCACAAAAACTCTTCTGGAAACTTTTCTTTCCTTCTGCAAATAAGAGCGAGTGATGTGATTCGGGAGTGAATCACTCTTAACGTCTTTCCCTGATGTGAATGAATGTGTTGTGGATAAGTGATGTCGTTCCCCCTCTGTATAAATATTTAGCCCAGATGGAATTGTGCTGTTGGGACGGGCGATGCTCTCAGCCAATAATAAGGCAGGGCAGGACACAGTTTGACTCTGACTCAATTTCCAGAGTCGGGAAATGATCCAGCCCCTCCAGCGTCAGACAAGACAGTGGGCACTTATACGGCCTCGCAAAACTTTTTCACACCATATTAGCCCTAATTAAAGCTTAATTAGTGGCTTGAACACATTAAGAAGCAAAGCTTTTTTCCCCCATGTTTGTTGTTTCCATGTATTTAGGTACATTTCACCGTTCCATGTACTTTTTAGCAGACAGATAAACTGCCTGACTAAATCAAAAAGTAGTTGTTTTGTAGGAAGCCCACTTTTATCACTTTGTGATCATATCTATGGATCTGAAAGTGCTCAAAGCAGCCCACGTTACTAAGTATTGCCACATTTCTGGCGTTGCTGTTGTGTCTTTAGTGTCTGGTGTATGAAACAGCTGATTGGGCTCCTTCTCCTGTTATCCCCATCCCTGCCCTCAACTATTTGGTCTCTGTGCAAGTGATGTTCCCTCAGACTTATGCAATCTCTTTAAAATCTGCAGCATGCCCCCTGTAGCATTTTCATTTTTAACAAAACATTGTACTTATTTTTGATACTAGATACATATGATTGCAAATACATTCATTGTACTTGCACAGATGTTTGAAATTATGAAATTCAGCTTGGCCAAATTGTTTCACTCCTGCATTTCTACTTTTGCTTAAGTACTTTTCTTGCAGCTGTAGTATAATGTTCTCAGCTTTTATAAGATTAATTTGTTTATAGTGAAAGTGATATATGATTATCTTTACCTTCTTTTCTTTTTCTCTTAAAGTAAAAAGGTACCTTTTTGCTGCAGTGGTCCTATTGTCTGAAAAGGTGATTTTTTTTTACTTTGCAAACATCTGAAGGTTACCTTAAAAGGATTTGTAATTACATGTTGCTTTTCAAATGTTTCCTGGCTTGTCTATGTTTTGAGTACAGTAGGTGAGTAAACGTACTGTCCAGCTATACTTAAGTTAATACTGTTTTCCATCTCTGTCATGAAGACTTTATCTGCTGTCTCCTTTTCTGTTTGCATGCTGGTATTTCATGCTATTGATGTGGTTAGGAAAATATTTACAAACTGAGAGATGGGGATGGATATTGGGGTAGAGGGCTGCCCGCCCTTGAACAAACTAGAAGGCGAGGCCATATTGGACCCGATCAAGAGCAAGGGAGCAAGTACATCATCTCTAGTCAATAATAAGATATAGGGGACGAGGCCCACCGGGTGAAAAAGACTCATCAGCGTCACAGAGCAGGTGGCCGCACTCAATACTGCGTAGAAATGGTCTATGGCTTATTTTGGGGGTGCATACATGGGTGAATTGTGAGGGACAGTGTTTGTAATGAGTGGACGTCTCTGTGGGAGTTGACACGTTCCATGCCTCAGCAACAGGCGTTACTTAAGGAAAAGGTTCTTTTGAGGATAATCAAAACCATTATTAGATCAGAAGTTTGATTCCAAGTGAAATATGGAGATCTTTTACTGTGCCGTCTTGTCTTCTCTCTCTAATTATGACCCACATGGGATGACCGGTTACATCATCAACTAGTTTGACAATCAGAAAATGGATAGGACAACAACTCAACAACAACAGCAGCAGTGTCTGGAACAGTCGTGTTACTTTATTTATTTATTTTTTCTCCTGTGTCTGCACTCATTCACCTCTCTGCACTGTGGGGTACGTGCCTATGCTGTAAGCCAGAGATATGTCAGTCTACCCATCTGCCTGTCACCATGTTTTTATATCGTCTCTTTGATCATGAGGGAAATGAACGTAGCATATGCTGTTGTATCTGAGTCTTCATGAATGATGTTGCCTTCTGTTGCTGCATGCGGAGCAAGGGCGATCCCCCAGGACACCAGTGGTATGCTGTCTGACCCAGGAGAAGAAGAAAGGAGGTGAGAGAGAGAGAGAGAGAGAGAGAGAGAGAGAGAGAGAGAGAGAGAGAGAGAGAGAGAGAGAGAGAGAGAGAGAGAGAGAGAGAGAGAGAGAGAGAGAGAGAGAGAGAGAGAGAGAGAGAGAGAGAGAGAGAAGGTAACTGTGGGTGGCCTGTATCTTCACTGGGCCTCTGCAGATCCACTCAGTTCCTCACATGATTTAGATCATCACCGTCGAGCCTTAAAAATGAAAACAGCATGGCGGGGAATTCAGATCCTTCACTTATGTACGATCTTTATCAGTGCTTATACCGTGTCTCGTCTTTGAGAAGTTTTAAAAAGTTATTTTAAAGTGGAAAGACTTGGTGGGAGATGGTGAAACTGAGGGACTGTGCAATGTGAAATATAGTGAGCGCTCCTGGACAGGTGTGACCTCACGTTTGGGCTCAATAGAAAAGGAAAAAAATACAATACTGCCATCTAGTGTAGGAGTTGATACCTCTGCCGTGAATGCATGAGGATAGTTCCTTTATTTCTAAAACTTGTTACTGTGACGAATTCTTTCTTCGCTGTAGGTGTCACCTTTGACAAGTATAATTCATGACAGGCAAATTTATGACAGACACTTCACTACCACAGTGACAGAAAGCATGAATAATACTGTGCAAATAAGATCTGGACAACGAAGGAATTTAAAAAAAAATTATACGAAGAGCCACTTATCAACTAAAAATAGAAATATAATTACAGTTTAATTATAATAATTATAATTATAGCTATTGTTGTAAAGCCCCCTGAGGCAGATTTGTAATTTGTGATATTGAGCTATACAAATAAAAGTGACTTGACTTGACTGCTTCTCAGGTCAACAAGTTGAGATTCAGTCCAATCCAGTCTAATTGGCAGCAGGCTTCGGAGGGATGGTGGCATTCTCGGCAGACAGTAGCAAGGTTACGGCAGTGAGGCACAACTGCTCCGTGAATGGACCAGAGACAGGTTATGAATGGGAGGATAGAAAAGAAGAGGAAAGAAGAAGAAAGCCACTTTATTTTGTAATTGTACAGTTGTTTTTTGGTTCCAGTTAAATTTGTCTTCTGCATAACCCATCCTATTATATAGGAGCAGTTGGCAGCTGCAGCATCCGGGGACCAACTCCAGTTCTTTTTTCCATTGCCTTGCTCAGGGGCACAGACAGGAGTATTAACCCTAACACGCATGTCTTTTTGTTGGTGGGAAGAAACCAGAGCACCTGAAGGAAACCCACGCAGACACGGGGAGAACATGCAAACTCCACACAGAAAGGACCTGGGACGGCCTGGGGTTCGAACCCAGGACCTTCTTGCTTTGAGGCAACAGCGTTAACCACTCGGCCAATGTGCTGCTCCAAACTACTGTGCCACCCCAGCGATGGAAGAATGGAAATGGGAAGTGAGGGGGAAATGGAGACTCCCCAGGGGGAGGTTGGAAAGGTGCAAGGAGCAATCAAAGAGAAAAAAAAGAAGAAAGAAGCAGTTCAGAATGATCTGATAGGCAGAATTGGAGAAAATATTAAATGTATTGTAAGGTTTGTGATCAGTTCAGGGTGAGTAGGGTTAATCCACTAAAACTGACAAAAATGCTAATTAGATCCACTGGAAATATTCATTTTGCTAAGGTGCTACCTGATGGACAGTTAGTTGGATGCAACAAGGAAGAGCAGGCAAGTAAAGCTCTCAAACTTAAAGAGATCGGTAGGATTAAAGTTGTTAGTACGAGCAGAGTAGGAGGAACAGGTAGGGCTAAGGGTTGAAGAGGTGCCATTTCGGGTGTACCCCTTAATATAGGCATGGAGGTGATAAAAGGTAACCTGAAAGGGGGAATGATATTGAATGCTCAAAGGAAGAAGTCGAAGGTGGATGGGACCAGAAAAGACGCTGAAATGGTAATGATAGAGTTCAAAGGGGAGGTTGTTCCGAAATGAGTGATGTTGGGGTTGATGAGTTATATTGTGAGAGATTACATACCAAGACCAAAGAGGTGTTTCAACTGTCAAACTTTTGGATATGTAGCCTCAAGGTACAGGGAACAACATAGATGTGCACGCTGTGGAGGAAATTATGAGTATGGCGAAAGTGGGAGGGAACGCAGCCAAGGTGCTGCAACTGTGGAGAGGCTCACAGTGCTGCTTACAGGGGATGTGAAGTACTGAGATGGGAAGTGGAGATATAGAAAGTGAGAGTGGCGAGGAAATTGTCTCATGCTGAGGCCAAGAAACAGGTAAAGGGGCAGGCCTAAGGTCAAAAAGTACATCCATGGGGTCTGACAGTGGGGATCCAGTGAGGTCTCAAAGCAGAATTTAGTGGTTGAAAAAAAAAACTAGTGACATTTATTGCAGGAGTAATCAACAGTACAGCTGGAGTGGATTCTAAAACTAAGAGATTCAGTTGATAGTGATAGCAGCAGTACACCACCTTGGACTGGCAGGACTGACTTGGGAAGAGGTTAGAGATGAGCTCCAGGCAAGATCCAGTCAGGAAGCATGTGGTTAATACTTTTTATGGTAGTGATTATTCAGTGAAATGCATGATCTCTTATAGCAAATGAGCAGGAGTTCGAGCATTTTATTGAAGGTTTGGTGATAAAGCCAGATGTGATATGCGCTCCAGAGACTTGGTTGAAACATGACTTGGATTTTGTAGCACAAGGTTATGTCATCATATGACAAGACAGAGGAAGGGAATGGTGGTGGCTGTGCAACGTTTGTCAAACAAGATATATCTTACAGAGTAATGGGAAAAGGCGGAGGTCAGGAATATGTTGTGGTGGAAGTGTGGTACAAGGAAAAGGAGATTGTGATAATAAATTATTATAATCCATGTAAAAGGTGAGAGTTAGACAGGTTGCTGGAACTACAAGGCCAAGATAGATGCAGAGTAATATGGTGTGGGGACCTTAATGCACACAATTTACTTTGGGGTGGGAAGCACTTATAAATGTTAATGGTCAAGTAGTAGAGGTTCCCTTAGAGGAAAAAGAGTTGGTACGTCTGAATGATGAGAAGGGTAGATGTACACACAGGACAGGAATCTGTCTTGGACTTGACACTGGTGTCTAATACTTTGGTTAGGAAAGGTAACTGAGTCCACATGGCTCTAGGACAAACTGGGATGACCCCAAGGTTAAGAAAATTAGTGAAGAAAGAGTAGCAGTAGTTGATGAAAGCCAGAATGTTGAAATGTTAAATGAGAGTCTTTGTGCAAGAATCCTTGAGACAGCATCAGACTCATTTCCAAAAAGTAGAGGAAAGATGATAAAGAAATCAGTTCCATGGCAGACAGACAAGTGTGGTAGGGCTGTAAGAGACAGGAACAGGGCCTTTAGACTTTTAAAGAGGACTCATAGTTATATCCATTTAGCTGCATACCAGAAAGCCCAGGCTGTGGAGAGGAGAACAATAAGACAAGCAAAGAGAGGAAGTTGGCAAAGATTTTGTAACGAGATTGGAATATCAACTCCAATAGGAGAAGTGTGGGGTATGATTAAGAGAATGGGGCGGGGGGTAGAAAGAAATGCAGAACATGAAGTATCAGTTGCAGACAGATAAAAATCAGATATGATGGTGAACGCATTTGCTCAACTACATGGTTCAGGAAATTTGACTGAAGAAGGAAGAAGAAGAGAAATAACAAAGAGACAACATTTAGGAGCACTGGAAAGGAGGAGGGCTATGGTGGCTCAAACAATCAACTGTCCATTCACTTTAGATGAAATGATAAGAGCTATTTGTAAATCAGACAATACATCTCCAGGGAAGGACCAAATATATTACATAATGTTGAGTCATCTTAGTAATGGGGCGTTAAGGAAACTTTTGGTTCTTTATAAGAGTGGGAGGAAGGAAGGATGCCGAAGGCTTGGAAAGAGGCTATAATAATTCCGATAAGGAAGCCTGAGGAGACTCCATCTAAGCCCTCTAATTGTAGGCCAATAGACCTTACATTGAATGTTTGTGAGATCATGGAGAGAATGGTTACTGAACGGTTGACATATTTTACAGAAAAGAGAGGAATATTAAGACATCGAAGTAGTTTGGGAAAGGAAGATGAACTCTGGATTCTATCATTTGTTCAGAAAATTAGATTAGAAAAGCACAGGTTAATAAGGAGTCAGTTATAGTGGTGTTTTTTGATATCGAGAAAGCCTATGATACGATTTTCAAAGAGGGATTTTGATAAAGTTAAAGTTGATGGGTAACGGAGGGAGGGCATTCAATTGGATAAGGGACTTTTTGGTACATAGAACTATTCAGGTAAGGATAGGGAATGAAATATCAAATCGATTTGTGGTGGAAAATTGAACCTCACAAGGCAGTGTAATA
The DNA here is from genome assembly GCF_029633865.1 of Lampris incognitus. Classification (NCBI taxonomy): domain Eukaryota; kingdom Metazoa; phylum Chordata; class Actinopteri; order Lampriformes; family Lampridae; genus Lampris; species Lampris incognitus. The sequence goes on along the minus strand of NC_079213.1, from coordinate 95,999,071 downwards.
AGGCCATTAATTTTTTCAATAATGATCAATGTCTTTTCTCAAGTTCAAACAGATATAGGCAGGTCTCTTTTTGCAGGTGATGGGGCACTGGAAAAGTGCATGTTAATGGGAAGATGCAAGAAGCAATCAAAAAGGTGAAACAGATTGGGGATTTAAAATTTCTGTTGAGAAAACAAATACAGTAGTCTTCACTACAAAAAGAGTTCTCCCTGAAATAAGCCTGCAGATGTATGGAAGAGCATTAGAGAGGGTAAATCTTTTTAGATTCTTAGAAATTATTTTTGATTCAAAGTTAACATGGGCTGATCATATAAATAAAATAGTAGGAAAATGTCAGAAGGTTCAAAATATACTAAATGTACAAAAGTATGGGGACACACCTCTTAATCATTGAATTCAGGTGTTTCATTCAGACCCATTGCCACAGCTGTATAAAATCAAGCAGTTAGCCATGCAGTCTGTATTTACAAACATTTGTGAAAGAATGGATGTTCTGAAGAGCTCAGTGAATTCAAGCATGGTACTGTCATAGGGTGCCACCTTTGCAATAAGTCAGTTTGTGAAATGTCTTCCCTGCTAGATATTCCACGGTCAACTGTAAGTGGTATTATTGAAAAGTGAAAGCGTTTAGGAACAACAGCAACACAGCTGCGAAGTGGCAGACCACGTAAAGTCACACAGCAGGGTCAACAAATGCTGAGGCACATAGTGTGTAAAAGTCGCCAACACTCTGTTGACTCAATAACTGCAGAGTTCCAAACTTCCTCTGGCATCAAAATCAGTACAAAAACAGTGCGCCAGGAGCTTCATGGAATGGGTTTCCATGGCCGAGCAGCTGCATGCAAGCCTTACATCACCAAGAACAATGCCAAGCACCGGATGGAGTGGTGTAAAGCACGCTGCCACTGAACTCAGGAGCAGTGGAAATGTGTTCTGTGGAGTGATGAATCATGCTGGCAGTCTGATGGACGAGTCTGGGTTTGGTGGATGCCAGGAGAACGTTACCTGCCTGACTGCATTGTGCCAACTGTGAAGTTTGGTGGAGAAGGGATAATGGTGTGGGGTTGTTTTTCAGGGGTTGGGTTAGGCCCCTTAGTTCCAGTGAAGGGAAATCTTAATGCTTCAGCATACCAACACATTTTGGAAAATTCTATGCTTCCAACTTTGTGGGAACAGTTTGGGGAGGGCCCTTTTCTGTTCCAGCATGACTGTGTCCCAGTGCACAAAGCAAGGTCCATTAAGACATGGTTGAGTGAGTTTGGTGTGGAAGAACTTGACTGGCCTGCACAGAGCCCTGACCTCAACCCTATCGAACACCTTTGGGATGAACTAGAACAGAGATTGCAAGCCAGGTCTTTTCGTCTGACATCAGTGCCTGACCTCACAAATGTTCTTCTGGATGAACGGGCAAAAACTCCCACAGACACACTCGAAAATCTTGTGGAAAGCCTTCCCAGAAGAGTGGAAGCTGTTATAGCTGCAAGGGGGGGGGGGGACCAACTCCATATTAATGCCTATGGATTTAAAATGGGATGTCATAAAAGCTCCTGTAGGTGTAATGGCCAGGTGTCCCAATACTTTTGTCCATATAGTGTATTATGAGGTGTCTAAGTGTGGTGGAATGGGGGGAAAACTTCTTTTCATTAAAACCTATCTATGTGGCAATGATTCGGTCTGTGCTTGATTATGGCAGTGTGGTATATAGTTCAGCCTCAAAAACTCTGTTGGAAAAGTTTAATGAGATACAACGTCAAGCTCTAAGACAGTGTTGTACAGCAGTAAAGCCAACCCTCATCCCAGTCCTGCAAGTCCTGGCAGGAGAGATACCATTAGATATTAGAAGGAAGCATTTAATGACCAACTACTGGGCTAACCTCAAAGGGCATAAAGAGCAACACCCTACAAAAGTGGTAATACAGGACTGCTGGCAATGAGGTAGAAGACAGAGATCAAGCTTTGGGCGGGCTGTCAAAATATATGCAGAGGATGTGGGAGTTAATAATATCAAGATGAGCCCAACATTAGTAATTCCAGAGATTGAGCCATGGACACACCCAACACCACAGGCAAACGTGTACCAGTTGGCGCTCAAGACCGCAGAGAGGAAAAGTGGACCTGTTTACAGCATTTTCAGTCCATGTTAGAGAACACTACTCCCAGTACACAAGTATATACAGATGAGTGAAAAGATCGAGAACATCAGACAACTGGGGTTTCTTTTTCAGTTCCAGACAGGAAAGTTATTGGCATAAAGAAAACTCCAAATTATCTGGGAGTCTACTCAGTGGAGATGCTTGGCAGTACACTCTTGGCTCTGCAGTGGATAGGGGAGAAAACCAGGAAATACTTTAATCTGCTCTGATTAATTTTCAGTTCTTAAGACCGTGAGATCCTTCAACTCCAGCAGCCAAGATATTCTGTAGAAAGTATTACAAGTACATTCCAGAATCATTTAACAAGGTATGTAAATTAGGTTTATGTAGGTTCCGGCACATATGTGGGTTCCGGTCTGAGGGGAAACGAGGAGGTGGACAGATTAGCAAAACAAGCTTTACATAGAGACACCATAGATTTATAAGTCCCATTAAGCAAATCAGAGGTCATGGTAATAGTTTTGAGTAAATCAGTAGGAGAGTGGCAAGAGAAGTGGAACACTAAAATAAGGGGTAGGATTCCCCATCCGTCCATCCATCCATTATCTGACCCACTTATCCTACTCAGGGTCACGGGGATGCTGGAGTTTATTCCAGCAGTCATTGGGCGGCAGGTGGAGAGACACCCTGAATAGGCCGCCAGGCCATCACAAGGCCAACACACACACACACACACACACACACACACACACACACACACACACACACACACACACACACACACACACACACACACACACACACACACACACACACACACACACACACACACACACACGGCCAATTCACATGACTTACATGTCTTTGGGCGGAAACCAGAGCCCCCCAGAGGAAACCCACGCAGACAACATGCAAACTCCACACAGAGGACGACCTAGGATGACCCACCAAGGTTGGACTACCCTGGGGCTCCAACCCAGGACCTTCTTGCTGGGAGACGACCGCACTAACCACTGCGCCACCATGCCACTGGGGTAGGATTCTATACAGCTTAAACAACAAAGTCAATTCAACAGTAAGAAGCACAGGTAGGTCAAGGAAAGAAGAGGTCATTTGCAACAAAATAAGGCTAGGTTATTCCAGCTTAAACAGTACACTCAGTATAATAGAACCCCCAACCAGTTTATGTGAGCACTGTCAGGCTGAAGAGACTATAATGCATACAATCATAGATTGTACTAAGTATGGTCAAGAAGGACAATATATGAAGGAAGAACTTAGAAAGACTGGAGTTCAGCATTAAAACGTTAATAAACCTGCCAAATGGGTTGAGCAGCCTATTTTTCGTTGAGTTTATTAGACAGACATGATTAATGGGTAGGATTTAATCTTTGGTTCACACTCCAGAGCAGAAGGTGGCGGTAACGCACCTTATACTAAGTTTGTGTCTCTGCAGACTGGAGACTTTGAAAGGGGCAGGGTAACTTTCAATCATTATTATTTTATTTTTTTTGGCCAGTCAAAGGCTTACAAATCCTTTGTCAGTAAAAAAAAACTAATTCAGGGAGGTTAAGATTAGCGTTGGGAAAGGTGTCGACATGCCCACACTCTAGCACCATGTTTGTCTACAGCTACCCATTACTCAAAAGTCTCCGGTCTGAAGAGATACCTTATTCCCTAATATGCTGGTTGCCAACCGCCGTTAAAATCAGGAAGAAGCTACAGAAGAAGAAGAAATAGAAAGGAATTGTCGCTGCCCGATGCTCCACGATCTACACGACAGACCCACTTTAATACATGACGCAACCACTTGGTTAGGCTTAGGTATGCGGAGTGAGATGGTTAAGGTTAGGGCCAAGGGGTGTGTGTAACATGCCATTAGGGTTACTACGGGGGGGGGGTGTGCCGTGTAGTAAAGTTGGTATGTTGTGCAGTACTGCGACCCTGCAGGTAGACCCTTCTCCGATGCTCAGTGTGCACACGGGAGAAGTTTGCCATCAGGGGTTTCTGCCAGAAAGCTTCTGGCCTAACAGAAGCGTTCAATTAAGTTTAGGAATAGGTTGACGGTGTTGACGGTTAGTGTCATGAAGTGGCTATTGCATGTTTTCGCAGCCAAGAACCAATAGAAGGCTTCAGTGTTACTTGTATAAGGGAATTAGGCAGAGTGTGTGCAGCGTGTATAGATCCCAGAGAGAACAAGCTGTACCCCCAATGTTGGTCGTGTTATAATGTTGCTGTGGCAGTTCCAGTAATAAAAGCTAGCTCAACTGACATGAAGCCTCAGCCTGATTATTGATATCCCAACATATCATAGTTCGCTATCGGTTAAGGTTAGTGTTATGGATATTGTAGCGAATTCGGGGGGACAACGCAACCACAGGAACTGCCGCGGCCGGGAAGCGAACCCGTATCGCCCGCACCGCAGGAGACAATCGCTAACCGCTAGACTAAAGGGTCAGACCCGCGAGCCAGCGGCCAGCGTTTCTTCTAATCCATGCACGTGTGGAGTTAGAAAACAACGAGACAGGAGACATGAGAGTAGACATAGTCGAGGTAGTTTACTAGCTCCAACTTTGCATGTCATACGTTCGACAACGACACTGAACTGTGTGCCGGAAGCGGAAGTTCATTATCTGACCCCTCACCTCTTCCCTTAAAGGTACACTGTCCTCTTAGGTGAATGTCTCTAGTTATATAGATGTGGGTCACCACACAGGCCCCCCCAGAATTCACCTACACAAAACAATGCAAAACAGCAAAAGCGCAAGTCATGAACATAAAAATAGACTCTACAACAGAACAGTCAATGACATAGTGCAAAGTCACGGGGAAAACAAGTGACGAGTCGGGGGGCGGACCCTGCGGCCATAACAGCTGCGCTTCACAGGAGGGGAAACAGATGGGGCCGAAACCCGGGCCATAGGCGGGGCCGAAGCAGGAACAGAGGCAGGTGCCGGGGCCGACCTAGGAGGGCGCCCCTGCCGCGGGGGTAGGGCCAATTGCATTGGCTCCCCAATGTCCAAGTGAGCGGGCTTGAGACGGTCTATAGCGACCCGCTCCTGCCTGCCCCCCATGTCCACCACAAAGTTCTTATCCCCCGCCTCCAGGACGCGGAAGGGCCCGTTGTATGGGGGCTGCAGCGGGGACCGATGGCTGTCGTGCCTAATGAAGACGTACCTCACCGATGGCAGATCCTTGGGGACGTAGGACCGGGGGAGGCAGTGTTGAGACATTGGAACGGGAGCGAAGGCACCGGCAGCGCTCCGGGACGCACTGAGGTGAGAGGCGGCCGACCAGGGAGCCGTAGCATCCGGAAGAAACTCCCCCGGAACTCGCAGGGGCTGGCCATACACCAGCTCAGCGGAGGAGGTCTGGAGGTCTTCCTTCGGGGCCGAACGCAGGCCGAGCATGACCCATGGGAGCTGGTCCATCCAGTCGCAGCCAGTGAGGCTTGCCCGCAGAGCGGCTTTCATGTCCCGATGGAACCGCTCACAAAGTCCGTTGCTCTGTGGGTTGTACGCCGTAGTGCGGTGGATCTTCATCCCCAGGTGCTCAGCGACCGCCGTCCAGAGCTCCGAGGTAAACTGGGAGCCCTGGTCACTCGTGATGTCACCCGGCGTGCCGAAACGGGCCACCCAGCAGCCGATGAACGCCCGTGCTACCTCTGCTGCCGTCGTGGAGGACAAGGGAATAGCCTCTGGCCACCTGGTGGCCCTGTCCACAATAGTGAGGAGGAACGTATAACCACGGGAGGGGGGCAGGGGACCCGCCAGGTCAACATTGACGTGGTCAAACCGCCTCTCTGGAACCACAAACGGCGCCAAAGGGGCCTTGGTATGGCGGTGCACCTTGGCGCGTTGGCACGCCACACACAAGCCGGCCCAGGCTCTAACATCCTTACGGAGCCCAGGCCAAACAAACTTGACGCTCACCAGCTTGGTCGAGGCCTTCACTCCCGGGTGGGAAAGGCCGTGGATGGTGTCGAAAACTCGGCGCCGCCAGGAAGTAGGCACCAGGGGGCGCGGTTGACCGGTGGAGATGTCACAGAGGAGGGTGGTGTTGGCCGCGTCGAATGTCACGTCCTCCAGCCGTAGCGCCGTAGGGGTCGACCGGTAGTCTTGAACGGTCGCGTCCTTGGCTTGGTCCGCTGCCATAGCGGCGTAGTCGAGTCCCAAGTGAACGGCGTTAACAACCGCCCGTGAAAGGCAGTCGGCGACGAAGTTATCCTTGCCCGACACGTGTTGTATGTCCATGGTAAACTCGGAAACCGCCGCGAGATGGCGCTGCTGACGCCCAGACCACGGTTCTGAGGTTTTGGCCATACAGAACGTCAGCGGTTTGTGGTCCACGAAAGCGGTGAACTGTCGGCCCTCCAATAGGAACCTAAAGTGTCTGGTTGCGAGGAAGAGACCCAGTAGTTCCCTATCAAAGGTGCTGTATTTGCGCTCGCTCTCACGGAGTTGTTTACTGAAGAATGCCAACGGCTGCTCACACACGGCCCCCACGGCGTAGTCGGAGGCATCCGTTGTAAGGGCTATGGGGGCGGCAGGCGACGGGTGAGCTAGCAGCGCAGCGTTGGCCAGCGCGGTCTTGGCGGCCACAAAAGCCTCGTCCATCCCCGAAGACCAGTCCAGCTCGTCCTTAGACTTCTTACCCCGCAGGGCCTCATACAGGGGACGCATGATGTGGGCGGCACGGGACAGGAAACGGTTATAAAAGTTCACCATGCCCAGGAATTCCTGCAGCTACTGTACAGTGCGGGGGCGGGGGAACATGGTGACAGCCTCAACCCTGGCAGGGAGGGGAACGGCCCCCTGTGGAGTGATGTGGTGCCCGAGGAAGGTGATGGATGACTCCCCGAACTGACACTTAGCTGGGTTGATGATGAGGCCGTGTTCGCTGAGCCTGTCAAACAGCTGTCTGAGGTGCGTCATGTGTTCCTCCGCCGACGCGCTGGCCACGAGGATGTCGTCTAAGTACACAAACAAAAATGGCATGTCGCGGAGCACAGAATCCATAAGGCGCTGAAACGTCTGCGCCGCCCCTTTAAGGCCGAAAGGCATACGTAAAAACTCAAAGAGCCCAAAGGGTGTGATGACAGCCGTTTTTGGGACATCCAGTGGGTGGACCGACACTTGGTGATACCCCCGCACTAAGTCGATTTTGGAATAGATGGCAGCGCCTGCCAGGTGGGTAGAGAAATCTTGTATGTGCGGTATGGGGTACCGGTCGGGGGTCGTGGCATTGTTTAGGCGACGATAGTCCCCGCACGGGCGCCAACCCCCGTTGGCCTTAGTAACCATGTGAAGAGGGGAAGCCCACGGGCTGTCAGAACGGCGGACAATGCCGAGGCGCTCCATAGTCGAAAACTCCTCCCTGGCTATTGCGAGCTTGGCCGAGTCGAGGCGTCGGGCCCGGGCGTAAACTGGGGGGCCCACTGTGGTGATATGATGTTCCACGCCGTGCTTGGCCACCGCCGAGGAGAAGGTGGGTGTGGTGAGCTCGGGGAAATTTGCGAGCAGACGTTGGTATGGATCCCCGGTGGAGAGTGTGTTAGCGAGGCACAGCGCTCCAGCGCCCCCAAGCGTGCAGGGGTATGACGCAAAAGAGACGGCATCAATCACGCGACAGTTTTTAACATCCACCAGCAGGTTGAAAGCACAGAGGAAATCCGCACCTAGGAGCGGGGTGGATACAGCAGCCATCACAAAGTCCCAGCGGAAACGTCGGCCGCCAAAACACACGTCCACATGTATGATACCGTACGTCCGAACGGACGTGCCGTTGGCGGCGTCCATCGGGGGGCCGTGACTGTCGGTCATCGTGTCCACAGCTTGTGCTGGTAGTATGCTGCGTTGAGCGCCAGAGTCAACCAGCAGCCGCCGGCCCGACAAGGAGTCTCTGATGAACAACAGCTTGCAGTCACGGCCGGCGCCCATAGCCTTTAACGAGCGCCGGCCTTGGCATTTCCCTGAACCCTGTAACTGCAGGGTTTGCGACACCGTTTTGCTTTTGCCCCAAACCTGGCATGGTAATAACATAGCCCGTCCTCAGGTTGGGGGCGGGCTGTCACCGCAGCCGCGGTGTCCATATAGTCGTACACAGGTGGTGGTGGGGCGGTCTTGTGGGGTAGCAGGGCATGCACAAACTGTTGCCGGTTGGCCAGGAAAACCCTGTCTGCTTCAGCAGCCAGAGAACGGTAGTCCTTGGAGGCGGCGAGAGGAGAACTGGCCAGTGCTGTGCGTACAGGTGCGGGGAGCTGCCTCAGAAAAATGTGTATGAAAAGAAAGGCCGGATCAGCCGATCCCAGCACAGACAGCATTTTTTCCATTAACTCAGACGGTTTGCCGTCGCCGAGGCCATTCAGGGACAGTAAACGGTCTGCCTTCTCCAGCTCCGACAGTTCAGATAGCTTCAGGAGGAATGTCTTTATAGCATCGTACTTGCCAGCAGCTGGCGGAGCTTCCAACAGTGTCATTGCTCGCGCCGTTGTCGATGCGTCTAACGCCGCCACTACGTGGAAGTACTGCGTTGCATCCTGCGTTATCCCTCTCAGCTGGAACTGGGCTTCCACATGTTGAAACCACGGCCGTGGATTATGCTGCCAAAAGTCGGGTAGCTTCACAGTAGCGGTGTAAATGCTAGCGTTAGCAATAGCCATGTTGTTAGCACCGGCGTCGTCGTTGTCAGACATACTCGTATTAGTAGTTCGATCACGTCGGGGTCACCAATGTGGAGTTAGAAAACAACGAGACAGGAGACGTGAGAGTAGACGTAGTCGAGGTAGTTTACTAGCTCCAACTTCGCATGTCATACGTTCGACAACGACACTGAATTGTGTACCGGAAGCGGAAGTTCATTATCTGACCCCTCACCTCTTCCCTTAAAGGTACACTGTCCTCTTAGGTGAATGTCTCTAGTTATATAGATGTGGGTCACCACACACGTTACAATATGTTTTGGGGTCTTTCTTTTCCCTTCCGTTCTATTTTTCGTTCAGAGCTGATTGTAAACATGAGATGCCACAGCTATGCTTATTATTATGTTGTACGCTGTGTGACGCCTAGAATATTAAAAAAAAGGGAAGAAACTACAAATCCCAGTGCAGCAGCTTTCCTGAGTGTGACGTCACGCCCTGCCCATTCGTTTGGCGGGAAGGGCTGATTGATAATTGGTTACCGCCGGCGGGCACAAGACAAGAGTTAGGGACCTGTATGGCACACACTCAAGCGGAAGACACAGCGTTTTCCTACGCACCTCTCTCTCCACCAAAAACAAGAGACTTGAACATCATCTAAAACGAACGGGGCTGGCCGCTCACGGGAGCTGGGATTGCATTATTCGGACCACTGAGAGGAGACGTCCTCGCGGGGGTCCCGAACCGGCTCACGGCTGCAGTGACGGTAAGCTTAGCTGCCAGTTTACTCGCCTCTGTTTTCATATCAGCTCTGTTTGGTTTTCTCTCATCGTTGCACGTTGTGCTACTGCATTGGCAAGTTCCGGTTGTTGGCTTGTCACGGCTGTACCATAACAATTAGGTTAAAGTAAGCATTAGGTTAGGGTTAGGTTAAGATTACATGGGGTTCGATTAAGTTTAGGCAAATTCAATGAATTTGGCAGAAAGCCCTTAAGCTTTCCGGCAGAAAGCCCTGAAGGCAGGGGTGGATCTACAGGGTGGCAGCTGCCACCTCTGGGACACAGTCTCGCCACCCCTGTTGCCACCCCATTTATAAATCCGATAATATGTTTTAAAAGTATATTTTATGTACATGCATGGTGAAGGTCAATGAGACCCACACCAAACTCATCTCAAACAGAAGTCGCCGATTTAGAATCCCCCTCCCCCTCACAGGCGCGGATCTACGGGGTGGCAGCTACCACCTCTGGGACACAGTCTCGCCACCCCTGTTGCCACCCCATTTATAAATCAGATAATATGTTTTTAAAGTATATTTTATGTACATGCATGGTGAAGGTCAATGAGATCCACACCAAACTCATCTCAAACAGAAGTCGCCGATTTAGAATCCCCCTCCCCCTCACAGGCGCGGATCTACAGGGTGGCAAGGGGTGGCAGCTGCCACCTCTGGGACACAGTCTTGCCACCCCAGGAAAAAAATCTCTAGATCCACCACTGCCTGAAGGCAAACTTATCCCGTGTGCGATCCATGCTGGCTGTCCGATCCATTCTGCACATGCGCATAGTAGAGTTAGGGAACGGTTAAACTCTGCGCATTCAGATGTGTGTCACGTATCAGGAAAGAACCCAAAAGCAGACGGGACAACCAGGTAAGGGAAGAATCAAGTCTTTATTGAAGTGACCGATCTCAGGGGTAGAGCAGGAGTTGGCTCAGTGGCAGGTAGGCAGGCAGGCAGAAGTCCATGAATGGCGACGTTCCAGCGAAGACTGGTCCGCAGTGGAGGCTTTTTAAGGGTGATGGCGATCGCTTTGATGTCAAGGGAGAGCGGTGATTGCTTTGATGGCCAGCTGGTGTACCGGGGTGAAGGGGGGGGGGTCAGCAGGTGTCAAGGGCGGTCGCTTTGATGTCAAGGGCGAGAGGCTGATTGCTTTGATGTCAAGAGAGAGAGGCTGTGACAGTACCCCCCTCCCCCTCCGAGGGGCGCCACTGGGCGACCTACCAGGCCCGTCAGGGTGCGTCCTGTGGAAGTCCCGGATGAGGCTCGCGTCCAGGACAAGGCGACGAGGGACCCAACACCTTTCCTCCGGGCCATATCCCTCCTAGTCCACGAGATACTGCAGGCCGCGACCGCGGCGACGAGAGTCCAGGAGACGACGAACGGTGTAAGCCGGATGATCGTGGATCATACGAGGAGGTGGGGGCGGGGGGGCGGAGGAACTAGAGGGCTGGTAGAGACAGGTTTGAGGCAGGACACATGGAAGGAAGGGTGAACCCGGAGAGTGCGGGGCAGCTTCAGACAGACCACAGAGGGGTTAATGACTTCGACAATGGGAAAGGGACCAATACACCTGGGGGACAGTTTTTTAGCGTCCGATTTCAAGGGTAGATCCTTGGTAGAGAGCCATACCTGGTCACCGGGGGAGTAGTCCGGAGCAGGGGTGCGATGACGATCCGCCAAGCACTGGTAACGGCTGGAGGCCCTGAGCAGTGCAGCACGGGCTCACCGCCAGGTCCGACGGCACCGACGGACATGGGCCTGGACAGACGGAACCGGAATGTCTACCTCTTGAGAAGGAAAAAGGGGAGGCTGATAGCCGTAAAGGCATTGAAAAGGGGACAACCCAGTAGCAGATGATGGCAAGGTGTTATGGGCATATTCTACCCAGGGAAGTTGTGAGGACCAAGAGGGGGGGGGTCAGCAGGCGTCGAGGGCGATCGCTTTGATGTCAAGGGCGAGAGGTTGATTGCTTTGATGTCAAGGGAGAGCGGCTGAGACAATGTGAATGCAGCGAGGGCATGGCATATGGCGGCGCGAACTCGCGTCTGCAGCGGCCTCACCCAGTACCGTCCATGAAGTGTCTGTCCATGTCTGCGTCTAAGTTTTTGTCTTCGTTTGATGGCTGGGAGAGCTGGCACTGGCTCGGCTGGGAGAGCTTGGTCTGCTGCGTCCCGTGGGCCCAGGGACCGCGGCCCTGCCTGGAGCTGCACCCAAAGAGGAAACACCGAGGGCGGTCTGATAGGATGCGGAATCGGGGCAGGCTAAGCTAACTGCTAACCCATGCAGACCGGCAGTTCAATAACGCCGAGGGCAGTCTGGTGGCGGCCTCGCCTAGCGCTGACTGTGTTTCTGGTGTTGTCGTGGGGAGGTGTGTCGAGTGTGTCTGGTTGGGAGAGCTGGCGTTGGATCGGATGGGGGAACCCGGTCTGCTGCTTCTAGTGGGCTCAAGGACCACGGCCCTTCCTGGAGAATCACCGAGGGCGGTCTGACAGGACGCAGAAGCGGGGCAGGCTAAGCTAACTGCTAGCCCATGTAGACCGGCTGTTCCCGACAGTCATCCTGGCTGACGTTTGATCTCTTGGACAGGGATTTTTTTTTGTTTGACTTTAGTTTGGAGATATGTGTTCTTAGTTTGGATATATGTGTTTTTATCTTTGCGTTGCACTGCTGGGGAAACGATATTTCACAAGTACATGTCATTTCATGTACACAAGTACATGAAATGACAAAGTGTTCCTGATATGCTAAAAAGTTATATATATGTAACCCGGTGGTTAGGAGTATTAGTGTGTAGAATGTAAATAAATTCATTTAAATCCGTATAAACTCGGAAGCCACGATTCAAGTCCCTATTTCTGTTATATTGACATTTATGCTACTGTCGCTTTAAGAATGGTTCGTTGTGGCCATGTTTTTTTTGGACCATGCAGAGCAGAGAAGGCGAACAATTGCAGACCAGATGATGGCGAGGGTTTTTGTGTCCTCTATAAGATCTTTCAACCTTTGAGGTTTGTTAAAACCGTTTACGAATGTGAACCGAACGATAAGAGTTTTGTTTGTATAACTTGGAGTTGCATATGTATGTTTGTGCATAAGAACAAGAGTTAGCAAATTGATTTAGCTGTTGTAGACTTCAAGACAATAGGTTAATGCTAATACAACAGTAGGCTAACGCTAATACAACAGCGTAACAGAGATTGTTTTGTTTTTATATTTTCTCATTGTATTTTCATTTGTGAATACGAAGAGTGGTGTGTAATACGGTTTATGTTCATCCATAGAAGCTGCCACTGCCGTATTTATTGTATTTGGATTTATACAAGTATTTTTCTTATTTTGTATTTCGAGCTGCATTTAACTGAAGCGATAGTTCCCTCCAAAAAACCCCTCTCACACCCACAGAGCTAAAGTGGGATGTTGTGAACCCCATACCTTTTATCGATCCATATTTTTACAATCAGAATAAAGACCCTAAAATTATACTTGAATGTCCCGTGTGTAATTCCCCCGGTTTAAAATTTATATATATACATACTTCAACAGAGGCTGAAATATTCTGATGGACAAAAATACATGTTTACCAGTTAGTTACAATGATACGTTGCACATATTCATGTAAGTATGTCTGGTTGACGTGCATCCATTCCAAGTAATTAAAGCTCATTTCAATTAGCCAAGAAGCTATCATGAGCTAGCTTGCTTGCTTACTTACTTTATTTATTATTATACAGGAAAAGATTAAAAGTAACATTACAGATGTTAAAATGTGTAACATTTAACCTGGCCTTACTCAGTTAAAACTGGTTTACAGCAGGTTCATATTCTGCAGCACATAAAAGACAGGAGCACATTACAAAATAAAATTAAAAACAAAAAATTACGGAAAAAACAGCAAAACATGACTACACAGACACTTCAGAGGGGCGGACTTAAATGGTATATATATGAGTTGAATCAGTGGTTGCAGGTGTGTTTGTAGGGGGCAGGTGGTGGGAGAGAGATATCAGCCGTCCTCGTCGCCAATATTGTATTTAGAAATCACGTCAGGACACAGCGCTGTCGCTCGACACAACCTCTACGTTGCATTCTTTATCTAGACTCCCACAGCATCACAGGCAGACCCGATCAAACAACCCAGAGCCCGCAGGCATCACCAGTCAATCCCAGCACAATAGAACAGCACCAAATCAAATGCAGCACTGGTGATGTGTGCAGACATAAGTGTCTTTCCATGAAAGTGTTTGTATGCCTTTTTGGAGTGTATACGAGAGGTTATTGCGCTAATTTAATACGGAATCTGATTCCAGATTTGTGTGTGTGTGTGTTGGGAAAAAAATTATCTCTGACCTTTGTTTGTTTGTTTATTTATTTGGGATCCCCCCCCTTTTTCCCCCTCCCCAATTGTATCCAGCCAATTACCCTACTCTTCTGAGCTGTTCCAGTCACTGCTCCACCCCCTCTGCCAATCCGGGGAGGACTGCAGACTACCATATGTCTCCTCCGGTACATGTGGAGTCGCCAGCCGCTTCTTTTCACCTGACAGTGAAGAGTTTCGAGCAGGGGGACATAGTGTGTTCCCTCCAGTTCTCCCCCACCCCCAATAGGCGCCACGACCAACCAGAGGAGGCGCTAGTGCAGTGACCACGACACCTACATCCGGGTTCCCACCCAGAGACACGGCCAGTTGTGTCTGTAGGGACGCCCGACCAAGCCGGAGGTAGCAAGGGGATTCGATCTGGTGATCCCCGTCACCATAGTTGGGTTTTTTTTAAGCCGGTACTGGATTAAGTGCACGTGAGGTTGATCTAATGATGCATTCTTGTCTTGTGTCTTGTAAATGAAGCATTAAGTGTTGGAGGGGAGTTATCGTTTTGGAACTGAAAGTAAAATTTAATGGCCACATTATTTGTGTAGTTTTAAAAAGTTAGGGTGCAAGAATGTGAAAGTGCAGTGATAAGTCTAAGGGGTAAGGTTGCCATGGAGCTTATAAGCTTTATTGTAGTCTTGCTATTGGTTCAATGGTTTCCTTTGTGGTGAGGGACCAGATTGGGAGACAGTAGGATATTGTCGAAAGAATGATTGTGTGTAGATATGTGTCTGAGACAGTATTGATAAGATATGTTCTGATCTTGTTATAAACATACAGTTTGTCGTTGCGCTTCTTCGTTAAATTATGAATATGGTTTCAATAAGTGAGATGTGAATCGAGTGTGGTTTCTTGGGGTTTTGACAGTTTTCCTAGCAGCATAAGTGATTAATCTGAAATCGTGGTATTAATTACGCCAGACAGTTTATATTTAGAGGGTTAATTTGTATTAAGGTCAAGGACTGAATTGTGAAGTGTTACCAATTCTAGTCGATTCCTTGATAAATTGTTAGACACCAAACTTTATTTCTGTATTCTTCTTCTTTTGGCTGTTCCTGTTAGCGGTCGCCACAGTGGCTCATCTCCTCCTGTCCTCTGCATCTTCCTCTGTCATGCCAGCCACTTGCATGTCCTCCCTTACCACATCCGTAAACCTCCTCTTTGGCCTTCCTGTATCTCTCTTGCCTGGTAGCTCCAACTTCAGCATCCATCTCTCAATGTACCCAGCATTTCCCCTCCACACATGTCCAAACCATCTCAATCTCCCCTCTCTTGCATTGTCTCCAAACTGTCCAACCTGAACTGTTCCTCTAATATACTTATTCCTAATCCTGTTCATCTCTGTTACTCCCAACGAAAATCTTAGCATCTTCAACTCTGCCACCTCCAGCTCCGCTTCCTGTCTTTTTGTCAGTGCCACCATCTCCACATCATACAACATAGCTGGTCTCACTACCATCTTGTACATCTTTCCTTTCACTCTTGCTGGTACCCTTCTGTCACAAATTACTCCTGACACTCTTCTCCACCCACCCCACCCTGCCTGAACTCTCTTCTTCATCCCTCTTCTGCACTTCTTGTTACTTTGAACAGTTGATCCCAAGTATTTAAACTCATCCACCTTCACTACCTCTACTCCTTGCATCCTCACCATTCCGTTGTCCTCCCTCTCGTTCACGCATACACTATATGGACAAAAGTATTGGGACACCTGGCCATTACACCTACAGGAGCTTTTATGACATCCCATTCTAAATCCATAGGCATTAATATGGAGTTGGTCCTCCCGGTTGCAGCTATAACAGCTTTCACTCTTCTGGGCAGGCTTTCCACAAGATTTTGGAGTGTGTCTGTGGGAGTCTTTGCCCATTCATCAAGACGCGCATTTGTGAGGTCAGGCACTGATGTTGGACGAGAAGACCTGGCTCGCAATCTCCGTTCTAGTTCATCCCCAAGGTGTTCGATGGCGTTGAGGTCAGGGCTCTGTGCAGGCCAGTCAAGTTCTTCCACACCAAACTCACCCAACCATGTCTTAATGGATCTTGTTTTAGGCACTGGGGCACAGTCACGCTGAAACAGAAAAGGGCCGTCCCCAAACTGTTCCTACAAAGTTGGAAGCATAGAATTGTCCAAAATGTCTTGGTATGCTGAAGCATTAAGATTTCCCTTCACTGGAACTAAGGGGCCTAGCCCATCCCCTGAAAACAACTCCACACCATTATACGTCATCCACCAAACTTTGCAGTTGGCACAAAGCAGTCAGGCAGGTAACGTTCTCCTGGCATCCACCAAACCTAGACTCATCCATCAGACGGACAGACAGGGAAGCATGATTTGTCACTCCACAGAACACATTTCCACTGCTCCAGAATCCAGTGGCAGCGTGCTTTACACCACTCCATCCAACGCTTAGCATTGTTCTTGATGATATAAGGCTTGCATTTAGCTGCTTGGCCATGGAAACCCATTCCACGAAGCTCCCAGTGCACAGCTTTTGTGCTGATGTTAATGCCAGAGGACGTTTGGAACTCTGCAGTTATTGAGTCAACAAAGCATTGGCGACTTTTATGCACTAGGCACCTCAGCACTCGTGGACCCTGCTGTGTGACTTGACATGGTCTGCCACTTCCTGGCTGAGTTGCTGTTGTTCCTAAATGCTTCCACTTTTCAATAATACCACTTACAGTTGACCGTGGAATATCTAGCAGGGAAGAAATTTCACAAACTGACTTATTGCAAAGGTGGCACCCTATGACAGTACCACGCTTGAATTCACTGAGCTCTACAGAACGACCCATTTCTTTCACAAATGTTTGTAAATGCAGACTGCAGGGCTAGCTGCTTGATTTTAGACACCTGTGGCAATGGGTCTGAATGAAACACCTGAATTCAATGATGAAGAGGTGTGTCCCAATACTTTTCTCCATAGAGCGTATGTATTCCGTCTTGCGTCTACTGACTTTCATTCCTCTTCTCACCACTAGGTAGCACTAACGACCATACAAAAGAAATCCATACACTGATTCCAATATACCGCCAGATTTATCAGTGTGTTCTCTATGATATAGATGGTAATTTTCTATTGAGAGCAAAGAATCAGAAATATTGGGAGTTAACCATGATTCAGAAATTGCCATTATTTGTGCTTTTGACTGCACAAGCATAAAACTTGAACTTACCAAGTTGGAACAGGGTAGGTAGATTTTTTTTTTCTGAAGCAGTTTAATCTTGTGGTTTAACTGCTTTAGTGAGACTGTCCTCCACCAAAAAAATGACCCAATAGGTCGTTTGTACAATCAGCTTATTACGACCTATAGTTGCGTTTTAAGCTACTTCCTCGCGGTCCTTCATAATTATAATACTGTGGCAGGATGAGGAAAAAACACAGGAGACGAAGGCAAGTTTGAACTTTATTCCTCAGCTCCAAAAAACCCAACTGAAACAGGAACAACCTTGCACCAGAGAGCCCGGGAACGTAAACCACGCCCCCAGCTCATAGCCCTGCGAGGCATACCCCCTAGTGTCCGCCACAATACGTTACTTTCCCTGTAACAATAAGCGATCTCCTTCCGTAAGTTATCGCGAGAACGAATATTAATAAAAACAAAGTTTAATGTCACTGTTATGGCCCTAGTGCCGTGTGTCTGTAGTTTTCCCTCTCCAGGTGATGCCCCGCCTCCTGTGGAGCTGCTGATTAAGCCCAGGTGACCCCAATTCCTCATCAGCTGGGTATATAACTTGGAGCGAGACACCCAACAGTGTCAGTGGGCCATTGTTGGCAGCAGTGTGTGGAGAGAGACGGCCAGTGGGCCATTGGTGTCAACCAGAGAGCAAGCTCTTGTGTCTATACTCCTTGAGAAGGAGGGTGAAATCTTATTAGTGTTGCTTCTTTCGGTTTGGTTGGATCTGAGTTTGTTTTGTTAAAAGCTTGGTTAGTTAAGCCCCAGCATCTTTAGTTGCCTGTTTATTTTATAGTTTGACTAAAGGGTCATTTTGTTAATAAATCTGTTTTTACACCGGGTTCCGCCTCCCACCTTTCTTATTCCCCCGGGATACTTTTATTTTCTTTGTTACTTCCCCTCATCCCCTGGACCTTTAATGGGGAACGTAACAATTGGGGGCTCATCCGGGAGTATTTTTTGTGTGAATAAGACAGTAAGGAGGTAGATTCCTGTTGTGTGTTAATTGTTGCTGTGTGCAGCTTGTCTCTAGTGGCGGGTACGGTGAATATTGTAAAATTGTTTGGTGTTTCAGACAGCTTCCCTGGTTAGAATAGGGGAGTGTCCAGCTGGACTGTGATCAGTCCTTCCATCGGACACTCTTGTTATTTTGCCTTTCTTGTTTTAGGAGTAATCCTGGGTGGGGACAACGCTCCCTGGCGGGGGTAGGCTTTTCGGGGCTCAGGCCGCCGAAGTTCAGCCTTTAAAGCCGCCCCGAGCCCGGCATGCTCCGAGAAGACGGATAGGTGAAGCTTCAACCAGGTAGGAACGGGGGAAGTTTGTTTGTTGGGCTAGCCATACGTCTAATTTCAGTTTGCCGTAATTTGCCACTGGTGGATGTGACCTTTTGAAGGTGTGAGGTTGAGTGGTGGTAACTGAGGCCCGTACGTGGTGTTGTGGTGTTCTCAACTATGGCTACGTTTGATTTGCGTGAATTTACAGCTAATCCTACATTAGCTCAGCTGGATGATTGTAGGAAAAAGAGCTATGTGATATTGTGGTGCATTATGGGATCTCCATCTCAGGTTCTCTTTCTAAAAGCTGCGCTTATAGATGTGCTAATTGTTGGAGGGTTTCTTAGCTTACCGGCGCCTCGTAGTGAAGCCGCATTGTTCTCGGCTGACAGCCGCTCTGATTCTCCGGCAGAGGAGCCGGCTGAGCAAATACCGATTAGTTTTACTCCAGGTTCCCGTGGTGTGACAGAGAAGAAACTGGCTACCCTACCCCCCTTTGAGCCTTTCTCCGTAGAGTCCACGCCTGGTTCTAAACTGGATGTGCGGCTAAAAGTCCATCTTGCTCGTCTCCAGTTGGAAAAAGAGGAAAGGGAACTTCAGCTTCGTAGGGAGTTGGAGTTGAGGAAGTTGGAGGCAGAGACAGCCGTCAAAATGCGACAGTTAGAGCTGCAGTTAGGACCTGGCTCGGCTTTACGAGCGAGTTGCCGACACCAAGCTCTACCTCCGCTTTTGATGTGAGCAAAAACATCACGTTCGTCCCTGTGTGTGAGGCCGAAGTTGAAACCTACTTCGGTGCGTTTGAGCGCATAGCCGCCGCTTTGAGCTGGCCGCAGGATGCGTGGGCTATATTGCTCCAGTGTAAACTAACTGGGAAAGCTCTGGAAGCTTGCGCCTCACTTCCCGCCGCGGATAGCATTGTCTATGAAAAACTCAGAAGTGCTATTCTGCGGGCATATAAGTTGGTGCCAGAGGCGTACCAACAACTTTTCAGAGGCCTCAGGAAAAGCCCAAATCAGATGTATACTGACTTTGCGCGGGGAAAAAGCTTTCTCTTTGAACGATGGTGTTCGGCTTGCAAGGTCCACGACTTGGCGTCCTTAAAAGAGCTGATAGTGTTGGAGGATTTTAAAAACTGTGTGCCTGACCACATTGTCACTTATTTGAATGAACAAAAAGGGTCTACTCTGCATCAGGCAGCAGTGTTGGCGGACGAGTTCGTGCTAACTCAAAGCGTTTTTGTGCTGCGTAATATTTCCTCCCCCGGCGGCGGCGACTCACGAAATCCTAACCTGCACGTTACCCAAACGTCGCGTGTCAGTACCCCTCCAAATCCTTGGGTGGAGAAACAATGTTTTTTTTGTCATAGGTCTGGACATGTGGTTCAGATTGTGAGGCCTTGAAACGGAAGCAGCAAGCAGCTGTCCCGATACAGCCAAAAGGGGTGGGGTTGATAAAAACGATGTCCATGTTCCCCCTTAACCAACCTTCCCTTGCAGAGGGGACAGATGAGTGTTTCGGCCCTTTCATCTCTGAAGGGTTTATATCGCTCACCGGCAGAGCCGAAGATCAATGTCCAGTTACTATCCTGAGAGATACCGGTGGTTCCCAATCATTCATTCGCGCTACTGTCTTGCCTTTGACTAAAGACTCTGCCTGTGATGCGAGCGCTGTTGTGAGAGGAATCGGAATGAGTTTTGTGCCTGCACCGCTTCATCGTGTCCATGTGAAATCGAAACTCGTTAGTGGTTTGTTTCCGGTAGCTGTTCGCACCTCTTTACCAATCAGCGGCGTTGATTTCATCATGGGGAACGACATAGCAGGAGGGAAAGTATACCCCACACCTGAGGTCATGGATGTTCCCTTGTCTGTGACAGAGTCTGGTGACTTGGCAAAGAAACATCCTGGCGTGTTTGGGGTTTGTGCATTAACTAGAGCTGAGGCCCAGAAACAGCCAAAAGAGGTTGATCTGGCTGATTCGGTGTTTATTTCAGCCTTGTCTGAGGACAAGTTGTCCTCTTGGTGAGTCAGCGAGTGATGGGCCCACAAGAATGCAAGGACGGACGCTGCTCCAAATGTGACTCTGCCACTAACACGGGAAGCATTCATCCAAGCCCAGAAGAGTGACCCTTCTCTGACGAAGTGTTTTTCTTCTGTTGTAAAAGGTGTCGATAAGTGTAGAAGAAACCACTCATATTCACTAGATGATGGTTTGCTGGTGCGCACGTGGGTTCCACGGGGGGTAGCGGACTTGGGAGAAGACTGGAGTTCAGTTCATCAGCTTGTAGTTCCAGTTGGCTATAGGCAACATGTGCTGACCTTAGCGCCTGAACACCTGTGGTCGGGTCATCTGGGTATAACCAAGACTTAGGACCGTGTTCTAAAGCATTTCTTTTGGCCAGGACTGAAAGCTGACGTTGCACGTTTTTGCAAAACATGTCACACGTGCCAGCTTGCAGGTAAGCCAAATCAAAAAATTCCCTCGGCCCCTTTGCATCCAATTCCAGCTGTTGGGCCCCCCTTTGAACATGTTATTGTAGACTGTGTTGGCCCCCTACCCAGGACAAAGTCTGGTAACCAGTTCCTACTGACTGTAATGTGTGTTTCGACCCGGTTTCCTGAAGCAGTTCCACTAAGGAAGATTACCACTTCCGCCGTTAGTAGAGCTCTAACTAAGTTCTTTACAACTTTTGGGTTACCACGTGTTGTACAGACTGATCAAGGCACAAACTTTCTATCTAAGACCTTCAAACAAACACTGCAGTCTTTGGGCATATCACACGCAGTGAGTAGCGCGTACCATCCTGAGTCACGGTGCGCTAGAACGCTGGCACCAAACTCTTAAGTTGATGTTGCAGAAGTACTGTTATGAGACAGGGAAAGATTGGGATGAAGGTTTGCCATTCATGCTCTTTGCCATCCGTGACGCAAAGCAGGAGTCTCTGGGGTTTAGTCCGGCTGAACTCATTTTTGGCCATAATATGCGTGGTCCGTTAAAGGTGTTACAGGAGCAGTTCATGTCTAGTTCGTGCTCCCAGTCTGTGCTGGATTTGGTTTCCCAGTGCAGAGCACGACTGCATAATGCAACATTACGGGCGAGAGAAGCATGAAGAAACGGTTTGACCGTAAAGCAGTGGCGCGTCAGTTCCGTCCCAGTGACCAAGTACTCGTCCTATTGCCGGTGCCTGGATCTGCCCTCACTGCACGATTTCTGGGTCCATATGTGGTGGAAAGAAAAGTGTCTGATACAGACTATGTTATCCTCACTCCTGAGCGTAGGAGGAAAACACGGTTATGTCATGTCAACATGCTTAAACCTTACTTTCCCAGGAATACTCCTGGAGTGACACAGGCGAGTCCCGAAACGTCTGCTTCCTTAGTATGTGTGGGTGTCTTACCTGATGATGGACTCCACCTGCCCTCTGGTGGCCAACGGAGTGGTAGGCTGACCAACTGAGTTTCTATCGGTTGTTAACTCCCACCTGTCATACCTCCCTGTGGAGCAGCGAAGTGACGTCCTCGGTCTATTTCCCACTTTTCCCACTTTGTTTGGTGATGTGCCGTCCTGTACTAGTGTCTTACAGCATGACATAGACGTTGGTAGTGCTGTGCCCATCAAACAGCATGCCAACCGTTCTACTGATAAACGTGAGGTAATGAAAGCAGAAGTTGATTATCTGATTAAAAATAGTTTAGCAGTGCCTAGTCACAGTCCTTGGAGTTCCCCGTGTCTGTTGGCTCTGAAAGCTGACGGGACACCCCGTTTCTGCACTGACTTTTGGAAGGTGAATGCAGTTAAGGTACCAGACTCTTTTCCTTTGCCGCGCATGGAAGGCTGTATTGATAATATCGGCCCCGCTACTGTTATCACTAAACTAGATCTCCTAAAAGGATATTGGCAAGTCCGACCGGTAGATGCAAAAATCACTGCGGTATTAAACTATCTGTGCTGCTAACTCTCAAACAAGCCCCGCAGCTGAGGCGAGGATGAACAGGACGTCACTCAATGGTCGAAAATTTCTTTATTTTTAACCAACAGGTTACGAACCTTGAAAAAGAAAACGCAAAATACAAACATATATCATTCAGGTACCCTCAACTCAAAGCTAACACACAATATAACTCACTCACTCTTGCAATCACTCACCAGTCCGTCCTTGTCCAGTTATACTAAAGAGTCCCCGCTCTGAAGCTGTATTAACTTTCTTGACGTCACCCCCAGAACGTAAATCAGCCAATCACAGCAGCTCCCTAACTGAGACCCCGGATGCACACATTTCTCGCCAATAGAATTTCGCAATAAAAGTCCTTATCAAGCACACAGAAATCACATACAATCGGAACTGGAATAAATCTCATTATTATTATCAATACTCAGATTCACTTATGTAACTAACAATTCAAACAATGTTACAATTTAACTACATGTAAACGAAATAACTTTCACAAGTTTGTACTTAAACTAAACAAAAATCTCTGACTAAACACAACTCAAATCCAACCACCCCATAGAAAGTAACACACCTCCCACGTGGTCTACTGGACTCTAGACCTAAGGAGACCACACTAATGATCACCGCTTTCTCTTTGGTGGTGTTTCTTCGGTCAACTCTTTAATTTCTTCTTTAAGTCTTTAACGACCCCGGAGCCAGGTCCCCCCGAAGAGGCACGGCCAGCATCACAGGGTCGCTCGCTGCCAGCAGGGTGCTTATCCATGCTCCATATGGAACCAGCGGCACTCCTGTCTCTCCTGTGGTCTGGACCCTTCCATAGCACAACAGTAGTCCTGACATCTCTTCTCTGACGACTACAAGCCTGTTCAATGTAGACTCAGGGAAAGCTACCCCCTATTGGGCTGCCAAGCATAGTTCCTAAAAGGCAGCTCTGACCTCCCCCACATCGAGAACTGGCTTGCCCACCTTCTCTCTCGAGTGCTTAGCCTCCCACTCTGCTCTCTCCATGGCTCTCCCGCGAATCATCCGTCTCTTAACAGCTCAGCGAACCCAACCGATCACCCCACAGAGCTTGGCCAAGCTACTGAACTTTTCAGGCTCAACCAGATCGATAGCCGCGCCCCAGAGCCTCTCCTTGTTTTCAATCTCAGCGGAGGTCGACTCTTCCTCCTTCACCGTGTGCACAGGAGCCTCGTCAGTCCCATCCAGAGGCCCCTGGACAGGATTTGCCGTCTTCTTTCACTGGGCTCTAGTGAAAGCCACTGTGAATGCCCTCCGCTGGACCTTACTCACAGCCTCTCTGGTGCTGGCCGCCACCTCCGCCGCGGACTTCATGGGACACTCTTCTACCGGCCTCACTTGGAACTCAGGACCCTTTTGCCAAATGGAGCCCTCACCCAGGTCTTCTAGAGGACCTCCTCGGGTGATAAGGTCGGCGACGTTCAGATCTCCTGAGATCCACCACCAGTCAGCTACTGGCCCAGCCTTCTGAAACTCCCCGACCCTGTTCGCGAATAACGTCTGATACCCGTAACTCTCCCTCTGGATAGCTCCCAGGATAGTCTGGCTGTCTACGAAGTGGAACCATCTCTCCACCTCAAGTCGACCCTGCCTCTCCCAGAACCCTCTCAGCCTGGCAGCGAAGACAGTGCCGCAGAACTCTGCTTTGACCACGTCGCCCTTCTGGTCAAAGGGCGCCAGCTTGGCCTTTGACTCAACAAGGCGGATGTCCGCCTCTGTAGACGTCTCCCACCTCAGGTACAGAACAGCTCCGAAGGCGTCATCACTCCCATCTGAAAACGTGATGCCCCACGGCCTCCCCCTCCATCCAGGAAGAGTAAGGCTCCTTTCGAAACTGATTTGACGAAGCCGCACATACTCTTCAAAAAGCTTGATGGCATCTGCCCAGAGGTCTGTCAGAAGGGGACTGTCCCACGTGTCTTTCTTGGAGTCTCCTCCCCCAGTCTCCTGGAAGGCTCTCCTTACCAAGATGGCCCCTCTCTCTTTGGCCGGGGTAGCTACACCAACAGGGTCGTAGAGCCCTGCTACCTGGCTTAGGAGCTCCTGTCTGGTCTGAGGGTTTAGCGTTTTCTCCTTGATCTCCTTCTCTGAGAGGTCGACCCCCGTCCTCATCTTCTGCTTTCTTTTGGAGAAGTTGATTGAAACCATCAGGAAGAGTCTGTCGCTGTCCACGTAGTATCCGACACCAAGAGCCTTGTTGTCTTCCTGCCCTAGCTGGTTGGGCAACACCAGGGTTCTGGACTTGGGCTTTTAACAGCTTGCCTAACCTGACTACCCTCGCACCTCCCACTTTGACCGGACCGAACCCACGGTTTGAGCGAGAAGCCTCCGGCCCAGAGTATCTCCTCCACTCCTCCTCCGTCCACTGAATATAGGACGTGAAGATGTCGTCCACATAGCTTTCCTCTTCAAGCACTCTTCTCTCGTCGCTCATGTGAGAGAACCTGGGCAGTCTCGCGGTTTCCCTCATGGCCAACTGCGCTATGCATCCCGCTGGCCTGTCTCCTATATTGACCCGAGTGATAGCGAAGTCTCTGATCTCTTCGAGTGAGTCCCTCCAGAGGAACTGATGAAGGTGAACCTCTCTTTCGTTCAGCCACACAGAATTGTACATCTTCTTGATGTCTCCTATGGCCGCATGCTCTCCTGCTCTGAACCTGAGCAGAGCCGCCCGGATTGGGTTTGGCACATCTGGACCCTTCAGCAGGATGTTGTTCATGCTCGTCCCTTTGAACTCTTGGCTACTGTTCCAGACGAGCCGCACTGGCGTGGTGACAGAGTGAGCGTTCGGTGCGATTAGGTGACTTACGTACCAAACTGGCCCTCTCCAACTGTTGATTGTGTCCTTCTTTAACTCGATGGCTGCTCCTCTTTCCACCATCTCGTGTACTTGGGCTGCGTAAGCAGCTCTCCACAATGGGTACTTCATGAGGCGCTTTTCGGTTCTCAAGAATGTCGCTTCCACCACTTTCCTGTTATTTGGAAGTGAAGCCGGGTCTTCAGTCCAGGGGTATCCCGCGTTCCAGTGCAGCGAGTCACTGTGGTCGTCAGTAGCCACATAGGTCAGGCCTTCCTTGATCTTTTCTAGTTCCTTCCCTTCAGCTAGAGTAATTTCCTTCCCCCCCTGGCTGGCATTTCCTGCACCGGCATCCTCCACACTTCGGCTCACAGGCAGCTCCGATGCTGTCCCATTTCCACCACTCAAGAACTTCCTTGCTGGTTGTGACCATGTTCCTGATCTCCTCACCACTCTCTTGCTCCAGGCCCAGCGTTTCCTCTCTGGAGCTATTTGGCTCTCTGGAAATCTCTTCGACCTTGATCACTTTTGCTCTCATTGAGCGTGCAAAATGTGTCGTTGAGTTGTGAATGGATACCTTCACCTCTTCGAACAGATCAGGGTGCGCTCCCCCCACAGTCTTGCCCTGTGGGCCGTCCCACAACACCAGGTCTCCCACTGTCTTCATCCGCTGCGGAGCAAGCCTACCCTCTCGGTGGCTGATTAAGAGTTCGATTTTCTTTGGCCTGACCAGTTCCTCTGTCTTGACCTCCGGGAAGGACTTCTTGAGCTGCCGCGGGCTAACGACACGGTCTGCTTGTGCGATCTCGTCCAGTCCATAACAGACGATCTGGTGGGGACTCCACTCATTCTCTGAAGTCCACATTCTGACTTTGAGCAAGTACCTTTTTGTCTGGACTCTTACTTTCATTCCACCAACTCCATGCACGACCAGCATTACCTTCTCTCCTTTCAGTCGGAGTCTGTTGGCGGCTTGGTGGGTAATGTAATTCGTGTCAGACGCAAGGTCCATCAGGGTCCCAATAGTTTGTCCTCCATTGGTTGTGACCTCCATGATCATCATAAGCACTGGATGCTCTGTCAAACCCCTTTCTTCAAGGAGACCATCACCGTTTGTGCTCGCTCTCATTGACGCTGTTGTCTTGTTGGTAAATGCCCTTATTACCCTTTCCGCTACTTCAGGGGAGACATCAGCTAGGGCCTTCTCTTGTTCTTTTGAGAGCCTTCCTGCCTTTGTGTCTCTCCACCTTGTTGCTCTTCCCTCTTTTTCTCATCACTTTTGTGCCCTCCTTCCACGGAGCACAAGAGGTAGTGGTGGTCTGAGCCGTCTCTTTTCTGGCAGCACTTCTTGCAGAGGAACCTGTTACTACATTCTCCATCCGTACCATGGGATGCCAAGCATCTCCTGCAGGCTCCATTCCTTTCGACGACGTCTTTCTTTTCGGCTAGGCTAAGCCCTTTGAACTTCTCGCAGAAGAAGTTCCTGCCTCCGTGTTTCTCATCTCCACACACGCTACACTCCTCTTTTGCCAAATTCCTTCCTGTGGCCCTTGTGAACGCCCTCCTTTGTGGTTTGCTCGATTTCTCAGGCTCTTCTGACACTCTTAACTGCTCCAGCCTTTCGAAAACCGCTTCTTGCTCCTTTAGGAACTTTAAGAGAGCATTAAAGCGACCATCCCCAGTGACACCGTTCTCGGGTTTGGTTTCGAATTTGAGCCAGTCCATCTAAACACTGTCAGGTAGTTTGCTCTCTATAGTTTCCATTACCAGCGGATTCTTTATGGCATCGGTATTTCCGAGATCCGTCAGATCGGTCAGGGCCTTCTCCACAGCTTGAATCGGATCAATTGTCTTTCTTGGTTGGTTTCCTTTCACCGCTGGAAACTTCTCCAACTCCCGGATTATCTGAATCGCGATGGTAGTCTTGTTCCCAAACCGGTTCTCCAGGACCCTGAACATTTTTCCTGCAGTATCGTAGCTCGAAAGTCTGGGGTCTTTGGCGATTTTTTTTCTTCCACGCTGTCTAGGAGCTGGAATTTTTTCACTTCCGGTGACTCTGGCGGATCTCCCTGCCTCTGCAGACTTTCCCAGTCTCTTCGCCATCGGTGGAAGTCTCTCATGCAACTGCTGAACGTCGGTAGTCTTGTTGGTTGGAGGCGCACTCTTGGTTTGGCTGCTGCTTGCGCGCCCCCCGCTCCCAGGCTTGCCATACTGGCGCTATGTGCTTCCTCCCATGCTTTCCGCTGAGCCTTAGCTAGCTCAGCACGCTCTTCTTCGGCAGCTTCTGCCATCCTTTGCTGAGCTTCAGCAGCCTTTTTCCTGGCCTCCGCAGCCCTCTCCTCAGCCTCGGCGCTAACTTCGGCAGCCTTTAGCCCGGCCTCGGCGGCTCTCTTCTCAGTCTCGGCGATCTCATCGGCCTCCTTTTTCATGGCCCTGCCGAATTCTGCCAACCACCTGATCCAGAGCTCGTTTCTCTTGTCCTCCAGCACCCGAAGCCGCTTACTCATGTCGCGCGTAACACCTTCAGGGATCCACTCTTCCCAGACAGCCAGCAGATTTTCTGTCTTGGCGATGAGACCTTCCAAGAGTGCGTTTTGCTCCTTACCGTTGTTGTAGGTTACTCCTTTCAGGCTGACTCCTTCAGCGCTTTCATAGCTTCTTTCTGCCCGTCCAATGGCAGATATTAGCTCGGTCTCCGCATATCTCGACCAAAGGCTGGACTTGACTGCCCGTCTCACCTGTTCAACTTTGAGCTCACACTCTCTGGTTACTCTCTCTGTCTGCTTTGAGCTGCCCATCCAGTGCCTCCGCGTCATCGTTCGCTTCAGCTAGCAAGCCAGCCTCATAGTCATCATTTGCAGAAAGAACCCTTTTTGCATCATCAGAAAATGATTTCCACTCAACTTTCAGCTCATCTCGAACCATGGTTGTTGCCATTCTAAGGATGTAGTTGGCTCTTTTCGTGAACGCCGTCTTCACTTTGGTCCTCTCTTTCTTTAGTGATTCCATTTTTATTGATTTACCTTGGATGCTAAGCCCTGAGCGTACCTGTATCTCCTTTTCTAACTCAGTCTTTCGCCCTCTCTAGCTGCCTACACTAGCTCAGAATCTTCTGCCCTGACTAGCTCAGCCTGACTAGTCTTCAGCGGCGTTACCGGGCTCACCAGGGGTCCCCCCGGGGATACCGCCCAAAATAGAAAACAACACAAATAAATAAAGTGGGGAAGGTCTCACCTTCCCCCGCGGCTTGCTACCCAGGTACGCTCAAAACTAAGCTAAAGCTTCGGTCATTAATTTAGACGGCTGCTAAATGTGATCACTGGCATCAGCAGGTAGCTGTTTAGTTAACCAGCTCCTATTCTACTGGCTGGGCTAGCTTTCCTTGCTAGCTCACGTCAGCTTTTGTTATGGTAATTACGTTAGCTTCCGATGCTAACTCACGTTAGTTTTCCCTTGCTAACTCTCATAATTGCTAGCTAGCACACTAGCTTCATAGCCTACTAGCTGTGCTTACTTTAGCTAGCAGCGTTAGCTTCCTAAACTGCTAGCTGAGCCCTTACTTTAGTTAGCTACACGGACCTGAGCTAGCATGCTAGCTACAAACAGGTACGTTGTTGAAAGGAAAATTTCACCACCTGCTCGCTGACCCTAGTGGCCTTATGTGCGGGTTTATTACGTTTACACCAACAACATGGATACCACAACCCTTCTCTTCCAGGCGACGGTTCAGCAACTCTTCTGCTGTCGTGGTGGTTCGTAACTGTGCTGCTAACTCTCAAACAAGCCCTGCAGCTGAGGCGAGGATGAACAGGACGTCACTCAATGGTCGAAAATTTCTTTATTTTTAACCAACAGGTTACGAACCTTGAAAAAGAAAACGCACAAAATACAAACACACATCATTCAAGTACCCTCAACTCAAAGCTAACACACAATATAACTCACTCACTCTTGCAATCACTCACCAGTCCGTCCTTGTCCAGTTATACTAAAGAGTCCCCGCTCTGAAGCTGTATTAACTTTCTTGACGTCACCCCCAGAATGTAAATCAGCCAATCACAGCAGCTCCCTAACTGAGACCCCGGATGCACGCATTTCTCGCCAATAGAATTTCGCAATAAAAGTCCTTATCAAGCACACAGAAATCACATACAATCGGAACTGGAATAAATCTCATTATTATTATCAATACTCAGATTCACTTATGTAACTAACAATTCAAACAATGTTACAATTTAACTACATGTAAACGAAATAACTTTCACAAGTTTGTACTTAAACTAAACAAAAATCTCTGACTAAACACAACTCAAATCCAACCACCCCATAGAAAGTAACACACTACCCAGTTCCCACCACCAGATGTGAACTCCGCTGTTTTCTACGCATGACTGGCTACTACCGGTGTTTTTGCAGGAACTTTTCGGTGGTAGTTGCCTCCCTCACCGCTTTGTGTAGCCCGGCTATTCCCTTTGTGTGGACGACTGAGTGTCAGCACTCCTTCGAAGCTGCAAAGTCTGTCCGTTGCAGTGCCCCTGTTCTAGCTGCCCCTAACTTCTCCATGCCCTTCAAGTTGGAAGTTGACGCCAGTGCTTCTGGGGCTGGAGCAGTATTGCTGCAGGATGATGCGGGCGGTTTACCTCACCCAGTGGGTTTCTTCTCTACAAAGTTCAAACGGCATCAACTCAACTACTCCACTATTGAGAAGGAAACCCTAGCCATGCTACTTGCCCTGCAGCATTTTGAGGCGTATGTTGGTTCTAGCTCACTTCCTGTGACTGTTTATACCGACCATAATCCACTTGTCTTTTTAGCTCAGATGTACAACCACAATCAACGGTTAATGTGTTGGGCACTTTTGGTACAGGGGTGGAACATTGAAATCCGGCACAAAAGAGGAGCGGACAATATGGTGGCTGATGCTTTATCCCATAGGTAAAATGCCTGTCCGGTTACCATACAAAAAGGTGTGAATTTGAAAAACGGCAAATGTTATCCCCATCCATACTTACGAGAAGTAAGTAATTGGCAATGGTGTAATTTTTTTTTGAATGCATTTACCCTCTTACAGATACAAACCTAGGGTTTGTATTTATAAGAGGGGGTGTTACGGCCCCAGTGCCGTGTGTTGTGTATGTGATTACCCTCTCGTATACAAAGCTAGGGTTTGTACTTATGGGAGGGGGTGTTACGGCCCTAGTGCCGTGTGTCTGTAGTTTTCCCTCTCCAGGTGATGCCCCGCCTCCTGTGGAGCTGCTGATTGAGCCCAGGTGACCCCAATTCCTCATCAGCTGGGTATATAACTTGGAGAGAGACACCCAACAGTGCCAGTGGGCCATTGTTGGCAGCAGTGTGTGGAGAGAGACGGCCAGTGGGCCATTGGTGTCAACCAGAGAGCAAGCTCTTGTGTCTATACTCCTTGAGAAGGAGGGTGAAACCTTATTAGTGTTGTTTCTTTCGGTTTGGTTGGATCTGAGTCTTTGTTAAAAGCCTGGTTAGTTAAGCCCCAGCATCTTTAATTGCCTGTTTATTTTATAGTTTGACTAAAGGGTCATTTGTTAATCTGTTTTTACACCTGGTTCCGCCTCCCACCTTTCTTATTCCCCCGGGATACTTTTATTTTCTTTGTTACTTCCCCTCATCCCCTGGACCTTTAACGGGGAACGTAACAGTCACATAGCGGTTATTATGTCCAGGCTAGCTGACTTTCTAACTTTTGGCTAACGTTAAGTTAGCTCTTATAACATTATTCATAGGTAAACATACTGCCGATAGCAATCTTAGTTACTATACAAGACGGCGAAACAACAAAAACGCACTGACTACATATTGTTTTAAAAACCCACAATGCACAGAGGCAAAAAGTATGTGGCATATCTCCTGCCGCCGGTAGGGGCGCTAATTTAGGAAACGCTCCTGTGGGTCGTATTAGAGGACAAACGACCTATGTGGTTGGAGGACTTTGTTGGCTTTAGCTTCAGGACACGGCAAAAATATAGAGGAGAGAGGGGGGATAGTTGGAATTATTGGATTTTTAGAACAGGGAAAAAGGATGGGAGTCATGATTGGGAACATGTTCTGTGGTTATATTAGATTTGGTAAAGTTGTTTACCAACAGTATGTTATGGTTTGCCTGATGAGCATACAGTCCCAAAATATTTTTTTTAAAAAGAAGGAAAAAAAAGCCAACATAAAAACATTTGAGTTAAGTCTGGGATTAAGTTCAAGATTTCCAATAAATAGAAGACTCTATAGCAAATGGTTAGATGGAGTTAAAAAATGTTCAAACCTGGGGGCATCCAGGTAGCATAGTGGTCTATTCCGTTGCCTACCTCATTGGAACCGTGCTAAAGTCCATCCAGGACTATATGGGTTTATAAACAGACAACATTGCAAGCACATGTGGACCTTGAACTTGTCCCCCTCCTCAAATGAACTGCTGTAAATATCTGCCCAAATACGCCTGCATGAATTAACATTAAATCATCGCCTTTGAAGTGTCCGTGAAACAAAACATTATTCAAATTAGGGATGCATGATGATATCGACACATAATCGCGATAATGTCATGGTTGCATGGTCTGGGTCATCGGGGTTAACCTGTTCCCCATTCCCTGATTGGTGTTTCTGTTTATCTGCACCCCGTTTGCCTCAGTAACCCTGATTGCCCCATTTACCTGATTGACCATGCTGTACTCACCTGATCCCCAGCCCTTATTTGGCTTGTGGTTCCTGCCCTGCTCACCTGTTCCCAGTTTCCCTGATTTGCTCTCCAGCAGGATATACAGTTAGGTCCATAAGTATTTGGACAGTGACACAATATTTGTAATTTTGCCTGTACACCACCCCAGTGGATTTGAAATGAAGTAACCAACATGTGACTGAAGTGTGGACTTTCAGCTTTAATTTAAGAGTCTGGACAAAAATATTGCATTAACCGTTCAGGAATTACAGCCAGATTTCTATACGGTCACCCCATTTTCAGAGGATCAAAAGTAATTAGACACTTGACTAACAAGTGGTTTCATGGGCAAGTAAGAACTTTTCCATCATTATTCCATGACAAATTAAGCAAATAAAAGGTCTT
This sequence comes from Lampris incognitus, assembly GCF_029633865.1. Classification (NCBI taxonomy): domain Eukaryota; kingdom Metazoa; phylum Chordata; class Actinopteri; order Lampriformes; family Lampridae; genus Lampris; species Lampris incognitus. The sequence goes on along the minus strand of NC_079213.1, from coordinate 95,966,885 downwards.
GAGTTCATTCCAAGTATTTACATTTGCATTTGGTATCGGAACTCTCAACATGAAGTCCATAGAAGTGTCAATACATGTGATGGAGGCCATCATTAGGCTGAAAAAGCAAAGGAAATCTATCAGATGGATAGTAAACACTTAAGGAGTGGCCAAATCAACATTTTGGTACAGTCTTAAAAAGAAAGAATGCGCTGGCAAGCTCAGCAACACCAAAAGGCTTGGAAGACCACGGAACACATATAAAGTGGATGATCGCAGAATTCTTTCCCTAGTGAAGACAAACACATTCACAACATCCTTGAGAGGTATGGGTATCATTGTCCAAGTCTACAATCAAGAGACACCTGCATGAAAATAAATACAGAGGATTTACAACAAGGTAAAAACCACTGGTGTCACTTAAGAACAGGAAGGCCAGATTAGACTGTGTTTAAAAACATCTAAAAACTTACCCAGTTCTGGAACAAGGTTCTTTAGACAGATGAAGCAATGATTAACTTGTACCAGAAGGATGGGAAGAGGAAAAGTGTGGAGAACAAAAGGAACAGCTCCTGATTCTCAGCGTACCATATCATCTGTCAAACATGGTGGAGGTAGTGTTATGAAATGGGAATGTATGGTTGCCAGTGGAACTTGATCATTGGTGTTTATTGACGATGTGACTACTGACAGAAGTAGCAGGATGGATTGTGATGTTTATAAGGATATACCGTTTACTCGGATTTAGCCAAATGTCACAAAACCGAGGACGGCGCTTCACAGTGCAGATGGATAATGACACAAAACAAGCTGAGAAAGCAACCCAAGAAAGCAACTCAAGGCAGAAAAGCGGAATATTCATCAGTGACCAAGTCAGTCACCTGACCTCAACCCAATTGTGCATGCTTTTCACTTGCTGAAGATCAAACTAATGGCCAAAAGACCCACAAACAACCAACAACTGAAGGCAGCTGCTGCTACGTCTTGGCAGAGCATTTCAGAGGAGGAACTCAGAATTTGAAGATGTCGATGGGTTCCAGACTTCAGACAGTTATTGACTGCAAAGGATTTTCCTCCAAACATTAAATATAATTGTTATCATAGTTATGTTTGTTTGTCCAATTACTTTTGAGCCTCTGAAAATGGGGTGACCCTGTATATCCATGGCTGTAATTCCTGAACAGTTAACGCTATATTTCTATCCAACTCCTTAAATTAAAGCGGAAAGTCTATTCTTCAATCACATCTCAAATACTTCATGTTAAATCCACTGTGGTGGTGTACAGGGGTAAAATTACAAATATTGTGTAACTGTCCTAAGATTTATGGACCTAACTGTATATTCCCCCTGGTTGCCCTGGCGCTTTGTCGGATTGTCTTAATTTTTTTTCTGTCAAATTTGTTTTAAAGAGTAAAAACAACCCTGTTTAAGTAAAAATATAAAATACCCAATGGTAATAAATTGCGTACTTACTGAAAATGCAGAGTCTTGGCTGTGCCTACAACATTCAAGCAGCCACCAACCGAAATCCTCAAGTAAAAAAACAAAAAAATCGCCTTCACAACAAAGTGGCGGCATGTGTCTGCACATGCACGGACAGGACAGTATGTGGAAATTAAACTGTGCATATTTTTTTCTAATTACTTTTAATTGAGTGAAATTAACTTGTTTTAAGTGAGGGCAGTGCATTTTGAAATTAATTTCTAAAAAAAAGTAGGAATAACTAACACATTAAAATCTATAAAATAAGCCAGATTAAAACATGTAACATTTACTAGGGGTCAGAATAAGTTTTTTTCAGTACGGAACGTCAATTTTATTTGTATAGCCCAATATTAAAAATTTGCCTCAAGCAGCTTTACAGCAACACAACGCCCAGAGACTCGAACAAGGCCGGATACTCCAAATTGCTAGTCGGTGCATAAGCACACACAACAGTCAAAGCCCCCCCCCAGCAACTCGCAGTCGTATAGAGGCGACCCGCTCGTTCCCTGGGGAGAACTCCAACATGGTGGCGCTCAACCAGGGACTTGTGAGTATACCCACACCCGCCCGGGGCCGTCCACCTTGGCCAATTCTGGAAAAGTAGAGAGTCCAGCTCCTCTCCGGGAATTTGGTACCAGAGCCCATACTATATGTGGAGGTGAGCCCAACTATATCTAGTTGGTACCGCTCCACCTCCTGCACCAGCTCAGGCTCCTTCCCTGCCAAAGAGGTGACATTCCAAGGACCAATCTGCAAGGCCGGAAGTTGGCACGCCCTAGTCACCACCTTTGCCTGCCACCTGGCTTGCATTGCACCCTACCCCAATCCTCATCCCCACGGGTGGTCGGTCCACAGGGTGGTGGTTCCATTTTCTTTTTCGGGCTGAGCCCAACCCCATGGGCTAAGATCCAGCCACTAGATGCTCGCGAGCAAGCTCCCTTCCCAGGTCTGGCTCCAGGAGGGGGCTGTGGTTTTCCTTTTCCAGGTGAGGTGCTGTAGCTCTCTGCTGTTGTAATTTCATTGGGTTTCTTCTTTCGCTCTTAGTCTGGCCCCTCTCCTGGGACCAATTTGCCTTGGGAGACCTTAGCATGAGCTGTTGCCCCCAAAAACCCAGCTCCCAGGATCACCAGGACACCCAAACTCCTCCACCCCATTAACGTGGCACTCACGTGCATAGAAGGCACTGGGGTTTGTAATTTGCCCATTCATAATTATCCGACTGACATGCTAGTTTCTCGTACAGCAGCCTGACGATACTCGGCTGCTACTCTTGCTATTCATTCACATTTAATTAACTAAACATTTTCGGTTTTCATCACTTATTAGGTGACATGCCTGTCTAAAGTCCTCCATCAGCTAGAATGCCCTGATGACCATGAAGGACCTCTGTAGCACATGGATAACATCATCAACATACTCGACTCTGCAGAAGTCATCAATTGGCTTAGAAAGAAGCCACCCAAGCTGATGGGGAAGACTTGGTGGGAGACTTACTGGGTAAGGGATCATATGGCAAAGTTAAAGAGATGCTTGACTGTGGAACTTGCTGCTGCAGAGCCATCAAAATTAGCAGGTAATTGAAGTTCAGACCAATCCATAATGGAGAGGCAAATGTTAAGTATGTAATGTCACAATGATTTGCTGGCCATCATCAATCAAGTTCCATTTTTTATAGTACTTTTCTAGCTGCAACAGCCACTCAAGGCACTTTACAATTGATTAATTCACACACACCATACACCGATGGTATGGAAGTATCGGAAATGCTGGTTCTGTGACTGAAAGAGGCAGGCTGCATCCTATCACCAGGCCCGTTAGAATGGTATTTGTTATCGCCTTCTGTTGAGATACTGGCCTGGAGGCAGTTTGAGTAAGGCTAGGCTTTAGGACAGAGTCGATCATTGGTTGGCGCCTGTGTTTATACATGCCAGCAATGAGCTGTCCAATTTGTTGTTAAAGTTGGGGTGGATAGGTGAGGCTTGTTCTGCATCCTTCAAATGCTGATTTTAGTCTTAGGCTTGTGTAACCCACATGATTACATGTACCCTGTGATGTATGTAAGTTCCACTAGTAGCCTCTAGGAGGCACACGAGCTACAGAGTTTAAACCATAAAAACAACCGTCAACAATAGAGAAGAGAGAATGAATCTAACGAGAGAAAGACGGATATTTTGAAATCCGGACAACTTTGACTATGGATACTTGAATTATTGATATTTGAACTACGACATAAAGATCCCTCCCACGAAGCTTCCTTGGTGAGCCGCTAGCCAAAGCTAAAAGTAAACAGCTTTCTGTGTTCCATGTAATCATAGCCATTTATGTAGGATATCTTGATTTTATCCAAAGACAGATGATCTCCTGTTGAAGGAAGAAGGAAGACTCTTGTCTCTTGTGTTTTGTACGCTGCTGGAATCCTGGTGAGATAAGAGTTTAAAATCTTGAAATCTAAAGACTGACAATTTTCGATTGGTTGCTAAGCTAACCCAGCTAAAACTTATATCTATGATCCTTAACAGTTTCCCATATGATTCAGAGCTTTAAAACCAGTCAGGACACCCGATCCATAGGGTTTATTTGATATAGGAATGTTAGACATTTTAATATAATATAATGCTTGTTGTTAAAAAAAAACTGTAAGCTCCGGTTGCCACTAGCCACCGAGCCAAGTCGGGCTACATGGCATCCATGGAACCCATAGCAGCCAGCTAGACGTGAATTCACGTTGATAGTGCCGTCTGACCGTCATGCAGCCTGGCTGCGATGACATTGTTTTTAACTGTTCTTACAGCAATAGGCTGTTGTCATTCAGCCGCATATTAGTTATATGTAGGAAATGATTTAATTCTGAGAATTGACTCTAGATTTGGGTATTTTTATTTTGTTTGTAATTGTTTGATAGAGATTGCAATTAATAAGGAATCTGTACAATTTTGTGCAGACTGTTTTTTTTAGTACCCCAAACAACCCCCCCTTGCTACACCTTTTGGAACCCTTGGATACCCCCTTTGGATTGCCCCCATCATCGCCCTGGATTTGAATTCATCATCGTCGCCTCTACATTAACTTGCCCCTGTGATTGTGGTAGGATCTGGACATTGCACCTTGCACAGATTGGAAGACTGAATCATTCCCCCTTTTCTTTTCTTTATTATTTTCTTTGAGTGCACTCATACTTTATTTTGGATTATTTTGTTTAATTTGTTAGTGTAGAATATGGCTGCATAAGTAATATATTAGAAGGGTATAAAATAGAATATAGATAGATATAGACAATAAATAGAATATTAGGAAGAACTTTTAAAAAGTATAATAGAGTAAAATATATATATATATATATATATATAATATAACACATCTCATTTAGTATTGATATTGAAATAACTTGACTTTGAACTGTTGAAATAAATTGTTTTTTTTATTGTAAACTATACCCACCAGTGTGTGTGTGTGTGTGTTGTCTTTGGGGTGAGTACTAGAACCTGGTCTAGAAAAAAACCTACACCAATCTCCACTGAACTTAGACATTAGACTGTAAACTGTCCCTGCGCAAGCATAGGCCCATTCCCCTGTCGTGCAGGTTACAGAAAGTTGGCGAGCCAGCCAGGAGATCGGTTAATTAGTATTTCAGGCCATATACTACCCCACTGACCACACCTCTCTATAAAATACTTGATTATATATTTTTTTTATTTTGAAAATAGCACAGTCAATATGGATCTTTGCAATCAGTATAAAGTCCATGGACAAAACTGCTCATTAGTTGAAGGTGTCAATGAAATGAGCTCTGCCGAAACGATAATAAGCTTCTTCGAACAACATGGGAAGATCTCATCCTGCATCAGAGATGAGCCCAACCAACCTAATGGTAGGGTATTAATAGAATTTGAATGTGAAAAGTCAATCACCAGGATAACCCCAGATACCCTTGGCCTTATACCTAGCCCTGCTGATCCAACTGCTATATGGAATGTCAGAACAATTAGACAAATATGTCAAGAGGAAATAGGCAAAGACTTAGCCCAGCAATATCTCGAAGAACTCAGCGCTATTGGTGGTAGTGCCATGTCAGGCTATGCCTCCATCTTAGAAAATGAACTGAGATGCATTCGGTCTATAGCATCACAGAAAACTGACAACACGTCTTTACCGGAACACAGCCCTACGCAGGACACTCAGCCTAGCATTGATGTTGAGCACACGCCTAGCATGACCCAAGAATATAACAGATGGCCATCTATATCTGACATTCACCGTGCTCCAACCACACACTCGTCCGTGCGTAATCAATGAGCCTTGAAGAAGACATCATTAATCCCCCGAGCATCCAGAGCGTAGTAGTAGAACATGTTATTAAGAATGAGTCAGCACAACCATACAGTAGCCCAAGTAAAATTCGAACCTTCTCAGGTAGGCTTCCAAAGCCAAATAGGGAAGTGGATTATGAAGCTTGGAGAACTCAAATTGAGCTGCTTCTGAGTGACACCTATGTCACCGATTCACAAAAAAATCAGAAAGGTTCTAGAGATTTTGGTTGGTCCAGCTTCTGACATGGTGAAACCATTTGTTGTCAGTGCAAACCCTGTTGCGTACGTAAACCACATCGAATCAGCCTTTGGAGTCGTAGAAGATGGAGAAGAGCTTTTTGCTGCATTCTTGAGTGCAAACCAGAATTCTGGAGAGAAGCCATCTGATTATTTGTTCAGACTTCAGACCCTCCTCACTAAAGTCATCTCTAGAGGGGAGCTTCACTTGTAGATTCAGAAAAACACTTAATAAGACAGTTCTGCAGAGGATGCTGGGACCACTCGTTGATTTTAGGTCTTCAGCTTGAACAGAAAAAAAAAGGGCCACCCTCATTTCCTGAATTGCTTCATCAGCTTAGGACAGAAGAAGGCTGTCATTCAGCTAAACTAGATAGGATGAAGAAACATCTAGGGAGCTCAAAAGCTTCAGTGCATGCCCACACTGTTTATGGAATCGAAGCCCCAGCCGAAAACAAAAATGAAGACACACAGAAACTCCGCGATGAGGTAGCTGAGTTAAAGAAACAAATTGCAACCCTGTCCATCAAGGAAGAACCACAGCCAAACAGAACTCAGATTGAAACCAGCTGCATGGTCACGAATGCCTCCACACCTCGAATTTACATGCCTTGTTTTCCCAAGCCATGGTTCTGCTTTAAATGTGGTGGAGATAGTCACATTGCTGCCCACTGTGTGAGTGCCCCCAACCCCGTTCTTGTCCATCAAAAGAACACCGAGCTGAGACAAAAACATGAAGCTCACAGGAATATGCATACCGTCACCTCCATGCCTTTAAACTAGTAGCAGCTCCTGTTTCGGGACGTTCAGGAGCTAAGTACCAGCATAAGAGTCCCAAACCCATTAATGATATTATGAATAGAACCCAGACAAGAAAAAAATAGATACAGACAAAGATACCAAAATAGCCAATCCCTTCCCTGTGAACTTGTAGGGCCACACTGCACTGCATCTGTCTCCATTGAAGGAATAGAATATGAATCGATCCTTGACACCGGTTCCCAAGTAACAACCATTTCAGAGACATTCTACTTGAACCACTTATCGTTCCTCCCCATTCAGACTCTTTTCCAGATAGAAGGTGCAGGTGGCCAACATGTTCCTTACCAGGGTTATATCCAAGCCCTCATCTCCTTCCCCAGCAGCATCACTGGCGTAGCTGAACAGGTCTCTTCATTAGTTCTCATTGTGCCAAATTGCCATTTTAACACTCGGATTCCCCTGTTGATTGGAACCAATGTCCTTGACAGATGGCATAGAAAAGCATGGAAGAGAATTCTTACAAAGGTCCAATATCAATAGTGACTGTATCTTGCTGTTCCAGCATGTTGCCCTAAGTCATCAGGAAGAGATTTCAGCCAATCATGTTAAGTTGCATGGACGCCATCCTGTCACCATTCCACCAGGAAGAAAAGTCTCTGTCTTTGGAGATGTCAGAGTGAAGAAACATTCCCCACATTCCCTTTTCGTGGTCGAATCCCCTGAAACCGTTTCCTTACCTGGTGGAGTGTTCGTTGAAAATTCCTTGATAGAAACTCCACTTCGATCTTTAAACAAGATTCCTGTCATTCTCAGAAATGTGACTGATCGTAGTGTCACACTGCATCCAAGGCAGGTGATAGCTGGAATGATGGTAGCACAGTATGTGATGCCGTCTGAATCCCAAAATATGACTGTGCCTGACATCCCTCAGTCTCAGTAACACCACCAACTTTGATTTGGAAGATTCCCCCATTCCAGAAGAGTGGAAAAAACGGATCACACAGAAGCTGAACAACATGCCAGAGGTGTTTGCTGTTGATGACTTGTCTCATGGTCATACGACTGCAGTAAAACATCGCATCCGACTCCAGGATGAGGCCCCTTTTAGAGAGCGACCCAGACCCATTCATCCCTCTGACAGAGAAGCTGTCAAACGACACCTAAGAGAGCTGCTAGACGCTGGAATTATTCGCGAGTCAGAGTCTCCATTTGCTTCCCCCATTGTAGTTGTCAAGAAGAAGAATGGTGCAATAAGACGCCTATGCCCTCCCCAACATCGAAGACACCTTCTCTGCTCTTAGTGGAGCCAAATGGTTTTTTGTCATGGATCTGAAGTCAGGCTACTATCAAGTAGAAGTTGCAGAGGAAGATAAGCACAAGACCGCTTTTGTCTGCCCTCTAGGCTTCTATGAGTTTAATCGTATGCCCCAATGTGTGACAAATGCACCAAGCACCTTTCAGAGACTGATGGAGAAATGTGTTGGAGACCTGCATCTCAATGAAGTACTAGTATTTCTGGATGACCTGATTGTCTTCTCTGACACACTAGAAGAGCACGAGGCCAGATTGATGAAAGTGTTGAACCGGCTCAAAGACTATGGCCTAAAGTTGTCCCCTGAAAAATGCCATTTTTTCCAGACTTCTGTTAAATACCTTGGCCATGTTGTAGATGCCAATGGAGTCCACACAGATCCAAGCAAAGTCTCTGCTTTGAGAGAATGGCCTCAACCCACCAACAGAAAAGAGCTCAAATGCTTCCTAGGATTTGCTGGATATTACCGACATTTTGTGGAAGGGTACTCTAAAATAGCAAAGCCATTGAATGCTCTAACTGCTGGCTATGTTGCTCCAAGGAAAAGAGGAAAGATTTACAAGAAGGACAGGGTCAAGACTTCCATCAATCCCACCTTACCTTTTGGAAATGAGTGGACTGAAGAGTGTGACGTTGCTTTTAGAACTCTCATAGATAAACTGACTTCGGCCCCTGTTCTTGCCTTCGCCAATCCCAATCTTCCTTACGTCCTGCATACTGATGCCAGCCGCGATGGTCTCGGTGCTGCGCTCTATCAGGAACACGACTGGAAGCTGAGGGTTGTAGCTTATGCCAGCAGAGAGCTATCCAGAAGTGAACAAAACTATCCTGCCCACAAGCAAGAGTACCTCGCCTTGAAATGGGCCATCTGTGAGAAATTTCATGATTACCTCTATGGAACAGAATTTCAGGTTTTAACAGAAAATAACTCCCTAACCTATGTGTTGACCACAGCAAAGCTTAATGCAGCAGGACATCGCTGGTTAGCCGCTCTGTCAACCTACAGATTCACCATAAAGTATAGGGCTGGGATCAGCAATCAAGATGCCGATGGGTTGTCCAGAAGACCTCAGAGTCTGTCAGAAGAAGATGAGTTCAAGCAGGAGAAAGCGAGGATAGAAGAGCTGAAGCAAAGGGTTTTGGATGGAGAAAGCAAAACTGTTTCTGGTGACATGCTGTCTGCTTTATGTCAACGCCACTCTGTGACCATTTTGGTTGACTATTTGCAGCCAGAACTCCCCATTCTCGCTGAATCCTTAGCTTTAGATGCTTCTGCCATCCCTGATGACTTTGTGTTCTCTGGACAAGGCACCCTCCCTGGAATGACTCACAATGACTGGTATCAGTCTCAAAGACAGGATCCATCTATCAGACGTATGATCAGTTTCATTCAAGGAAACTGAAAACCCACTTTTCAAGAGATGTCCTCTGAACTGTCAGAAGTCAAGCTGCTCCTTAGAGAATGGAATAGACTAGAGCTTATAGATGGAGTACTGTTCAGGAAATGTCTCGATCGTGGGAATCAGATCTTTTTTTTTTTTTTTAATTTATTTCTGATTTTCCCCTTTTTTCTCCCAATTTAGTGGCCAATTGATCCCTATTTTAATTCAAACACCCACCCTCGTATTGCATGCGTTCGCCAACTGCATCTCTCCGGCCGGCAGTCTCGAAGGAAAGCGCCTCCCCACTTTCGTGACAAGGCGAATCCAAGCCGAACCACTGTTTTTCCGACACACACAGAGACGCATTCACATGACGAACACAAGCCGACTCCGCCCCCCTCCCGAAGACAGCGTTGCCAATGATTGCTGCTTCATCGAGTCCGGCCATAGTCGGATCTGACGAGACCGGGGCGCGAACCCCAGTCCCCAGTGGGCAACTGCATCGACACCAAGCCGACGCTTAGACCGCTACGCCACCGCGGACCCTGTGGGAATCAGATCTATCAGCTGGTGCTGCCTAGTAGCCACAGAGAAAGAGCATTGCAAGGCCTTCATGATGAAGTCGGTCATCTTGGCGCTGAGCGTGTCCTTCATCTTGTTCGTTCCAGATTTTTCTGGCCAAAGATGTTTCAGTCTGTTGAACAGAAGTGTAGGACTTGTGAAAGATGCATGAGGCGGAAAGCCAATTCCCAGCATGCTGCTCATATGGAGAATATACAGACCAGTTATCCCCTTGAACTGGTGTGTATGGATTACCTCTGTATTGAGCCTAATAGTAAGGACACTAGAAACATCCTCGTCATCACGGATCACTTCACCAAGTTTGCCGTTGCCATCCCCACAAAAGACCAAAAGGCGAATACGGTTGCCAAAACACTGTGGGAAAACTTCATTGTACAGTATGGTTTTCCAAGTCGCCTTCTCAGTGACCAGGGGAGAGATTTTGAATCCCACACCATCAAGGAGTTGTGCTGTCTGATTGGAACCGAAAAGATCAGAACCACGCCATACCATCCACGTGGAAACCCTGTCGAGAGATTTAACAGGACCCTTCTCAGCATGCTTGGGACACTAGAAGACAAGGATAAATATCATTGGAGGGACTTTGTCAAACCGCTAGTCCATGCATACAATTGCACGAAAAATGACACCACAGGCTACTCTCCATATGAATTGTTGTTTGGTAGACAGCCAAGACTACCCATTGATCTGGTTCTAGGCCTTACACCAGACCAAATTGGATTCAAGTCGCATTCGGAGTATGTTAAACATCTTCGACAGCGCCTCCAAGACCGCTATGCACTTGCTTCTGAAAGCTCTAAGAAGATGGGAGAGAAGAATAAAGCCAGGTTTGATAAAAAGATCAGAGCCGCAGAACTTGTTCCCGGAGATAGAGTCCTGGTGAAGAATGTCAATTTAAGAGGAAAACATAAACTTGCGGACAGATGGGAAAAGCAAGTCCATACTGTGGTGAAGAGGATGGGAGATGGCCCAGTGTATGTCGTCAAGCAAGAACAGGGTGAAGGTCCACACCGTACCCTTCACAGAGACCTTCTTCTGCCCTGCGGCTCTCTACCTGTTACAGATAAAGTCTCAGAACCTGAAACAAACTTACCAACAAGGAGGCTGAGACGCAGGGAAGCAGTCTCGCAGCAGACCAGGCACAACAATATTGTTGACCCAGATATGCCCAGCAGTGACGAGGATGAGGATTGCTATCCACAGATCTCCACGAGGTTTCCCCAAAGCACTAGGACAACCACACAGGCCACCCCTCTAGCACGTGCCACAGAACTGTTGAACCCAGTCGGGTTGAATCCAAGTCCATCGGAGTTCTCCCAATCTGATAGTCCACTCATTAGTGAAGTACCCCCATACCCCTGAGTCTGTTCACAATCAGTTACTTGAAAAGAAACCAATTGGGCGTGAGACAGAAGTAGTCACAGATGAATTCTCTGAACCTGTTCGAAGACATTTACCTGAGTGAGACCCCGTGTCATCTACTGCTGTTGTGCCTCAATTTGGACCCATTGAAGGACGTTCACCTGAAAACAACCCACTTGAACCCGAGAGTGCACCACCCACTGGTGTGACAGGCCAGGCTGACCCGTCTGAGAGCGAACCGATCAGAAGATCTATCAGAGAAAGACATCCCCTGAGAGACTCTGTTATGGTGAACTAGGAAGGCCTTTAGTCCTAGCCATGGCCTCATTTTTCGAAAGTTTGGGCAGAAATGTCCCTGATCCTTCTAGAGTGCCCTCTGCAAGACCATACAGTGTTTAGATGCATGCAGAGACTGATGCGGTTTAGAGGGGGAGAATGTAACCCACATGATTACATGTACCCTGTGACATATGTAAGTTCCACTAGTAGCCTCTAGGAGGCACACGAGCTACAGAGTTTAAACCATAAAAACAACCATCAACAATAGAGAAGAGAGAATGAATCTGACGAGAGAAAGACCGGAAGAGAAGAGAAATACGGATATTTTGAAATCCGGACAACTTTGACTATGGATACTTGAATTATTGATATTTGAACTACAGGACATTTGAACTACGACATAAAGATCCCTCCCACGAAGCTTCCTTGGTGAGCCGCTAGCCAAAGCTAAAAGTAAACAGCTTTCTGTGTTCCATGTAATCATAGCCATTTATGTAGGATATCTTGATTTTATCCAAAGACAGATGATCTCCTGTTGAAGGAAGAAGGAAGACTCTTGTCTCTTGTGTTTTGTACGCTGCTGGAATCCTGGTGAGATAAGAGTTTAAAATCTTGAAATCTAAAGACTGACAATTTTCGATTGGTTGCTAAGCTAACCCAGCTAAAACTTATATCTATGATCCTTAACAGTTTCCCATATGATTCAGAGCTTTAAAACCAGTCAGGACACCCGATCCATAGGGTTTATTTGATATAGGAATGTTAGACATTTTAATATAATATAATGCTTGTTGTTAAAAAAAAACTGTAAGCTCCGGTTGCCACTAGCCACCGAGCCAAGTCGGGCTACATGGCATCCATGGAACCCATAGCAGCCAGCTAGACGTGAATTCACGTTGATAGTGCCGTCTGACCGTCATGCAGCCTGGCTGCGATGACATTGTTTTTAACTGTTCTTACAGCAATAGGCTGTTGTCATTCAGCCGCATATTAGTTATATGTAGGAAATGATTTAATTCTGAGAATTGACTCTAGATTTGGGTATTTTTATTTTGTTTGTAATTGTTTGATAGAGATTGCAATTAATAAGGAATCTGTACAATTTTGTGCAGACTGTTTTTTTTAGTACCCCAAACAACCCCCCCTTGCTACACCTTTTGGAACCCTTGGATACCCCCTTTGGATTGCCCCCATCATCGCCCTGGATTTGAATTCATCATCGTCGCCTCTACATTAACTTGCCCCTGTGATTGTGGTAGGATCTGGGCATTGCACCTTGCACAGATTGGAAGACTGAATCATTCCCCCTTTTCTTTTCTTTATTATTTTCTTTGAGTGCACTCATACTTTATTTTGGATTATTTTGTTTAATTTGTTAGTGTAGAATATGGCTGCATAAGTAATATATTAGAAGGGTATAAAATAGAATATAGATAGATATAGACAATAAATAGAATATTAGGAAGAACTTTTAAAAAGTATAATAGAGTAAAATATATATATATATAATATAACACATCTCATTTAGTATTGATATTGAAATAACTTGACTTTGAGCTGTTGAAATAAATTGTTTTTTTTTTTATTGTAAACTATACCCACGAGTGTGTGTGTTGTCTTTGGGGTGAGTACTAGAACCTGATCTAGAAAAAAACCTACACCAATCTCCACTGAACTTAGACATTAGACTGTAAACTGTCCCTGCGCAAGCATAGGCCCATTCCCCTGTCGTGCAGGTTACACTTGCAAGGAAATTATATTTTATAATGAGGAACCTAATAGTTTGCACATAAAATCTTGTTTAGTCAGTCAACATTTTTAAAAGATTTAAAAAGGTTATTACTGGCCACGATCACAGCTAGCTAAATTGGCTTTTAACCATGGCCAAAAAAAAACACTTTTTTTTTACCAGTAGGTATATCAGCAGTTTTGTTGCCTGAGGTCTTTAAACAATGAAGATATCAAACATGCTCCCCCACCAAAAGTACTACAACTCTGGTAGCCATACGGTCTTGTCTTTAAATTGTTTGCTAAGCTTTGCACCTGTCATTGTTTTATGTCGGCCATTCTTGCATTGTAACTTCTGTGTTGCAATGCAATAGGTCTTTTCTCTCTCTCACGCTCTCTCTCTCTCTCACACACGCAGTCTGTCTCACACACTCTCTCTCTCTCTCTCTCTCTCTCTCTCTCTCTCACTCACTCACTCACTCACACACACACACACACACACACACACACACACACACACACACACACACACACACACACACACACACACACACACACTCGCTCGCTCACAAACACAGACACAGTCTCTCTTGTGTGTTTCTTTTTTGATTAATTATCTATAAACTGTTACTTGGGTGTAGGCATAATCTTGTTGTTTGTGTTTGCCAGAGATCCAGCTGCTGCGAAGATTGTGTCAAAAAATTTGAATCACCTAGTGGAGGTCTTGTATACAATTAGGAGAAACAGAAGATATCTTTTTTGTAGTAGATATGCAAACATGTGAAGGTTGATTGTGGCTTTCAGCGTTTAAGTGACCCTACTCCAAATGCTAGCCTTCACACATCTTGAGGCTTTTCTATTGCACGCATAAATCCATTTGTTATGATTAATCTAGGTCCAAATATAGTTTTTCAATGCTCAATGACTATAGAGTAAATTGGAGCATGTTAATATCTCAAAGTATGACATTTCATTTTTATCTACAAATGCAAGATATTCTAAGCTTTCACTGGCATGTATGTACTGTACATTTTAAAATGAAACATATCACCACTGAATACTGTGGACTTGCCCCAACCTGCCCCACCCTTTAATGTTGTGCATAAATGAAGCAGCCACATGAGGGTGCCCTGCATCTGTCTGAAGATAATAAAACCAGAGTAACTCTGTATCATGGGTTCTTAATAAGGACGTTCCCTCTTCCACTTCTTCACTGACCCATTTTGTAGTTGTTACATGCCCTTTTACAAGTTGACAGTTCTCCGCACGCTTCAAATTTCTTTTAGATGCAGGCACAGCAAAAACTGTTTCTGTGAGATGAGGTACTAATTAAAATAAATCACATTTTAAAATCGCCATCAAACTGATGTAAAAAAATATCACACCAAAGGAGTTCTTTTTTAATATGCTTTATTTAAAAAGACTGACGCGTTTCGACTAGGGTCTTTGTCAAAGTCATAGTGAAATGAGTGAGTAGTTTTTGTTTTTTTGTTTTTTTTTAAACCCATTCACCTTTCCCAACCAGGAAATAGGGATCAGGTGTGTCTTCTAGGGCAGTTCACTCATTAGTCACAAAGAGAACACAATCAATCACAGTTAACAATATTGTGGCGAGTTTGCGTGGAGGACGAGAAGCAGAGATCTCTTTCGATCGCAACTCCCGTGTCCCATAATTTAAACACAGTCAGAAGTGAACAGAACTGACGGGAAAGGAGGAGGCAAGGATTTAGTTTAAATGGCAGCTCCTGTGTTTCATACACCGCATGACCCCAAGAGTGCTCCTTTATTCTGCTCCTCCCCAGTGGTTCCTGAACAATGGCTTCCCCTAACAAGGTCACTCTGGAATACATCAATCTTAGTCATGGTCCTACAGTTAGTCAAAAAAATGGTTGTCTATCCAGTCTGAGTCAAACAGCCAAACACCAATACAACAATAATCAAAACATGAACACAACATTAACAAAATAATGATCTGAACATGAACGTAACGGTCCCATAATCCCTTGTGCTTTCCCAGCACATAGCCGTCATCAGTCCAGCGACCGTCTTCCCCAGTTGCTACATAGCCCCCACCCGAGGGGTCAGTTGTCCTTGATGACCCTATCACCCAGACATAGTCCCTCAAATGTTCAGGGGGCCGTCATTGGCGAACAGGCTGCCCGGGGCTTACAGGAAGCGCACACTGATCGGCGCATTGGGTGCTACTGTCACCCCTGGCCCAAACATCAGGCGGAGCAAGGGGTATGGAGAAAGTCTGTCTGTGCAGCACCACCATGCGCCCCTGGCCAGGCATGCGCACCCAGTACACCACCTCAGACAGCTGTCCCACGACCTCTTCGGGCCCCTACCAGTGGCTGCGAAGCTTGGGGGAAATCCCCTTCTTGTGATTGGGACAGTACACCAATACCTTGTCCCCTTGCACGAAGGCCTGCTCTAGGCACCGGGTGTCATAGGCCCTCTTCTGCCGTACCCTGGAGTTGGACTGGATCTGGCGGGTGTAGAATTTGAATCACTTGCAGGTGATCCCTCAGTTTCTGGAGGTAGTCAATCTCCTTTCCCCCGGCAATCTCAGGCGGGGTCCCACACCAAGTCCACCGGTTTCCGGAG
Source organism: Lampris incognitus (assembly GCF_029633865.1). Lineage (NCBI taxonomy): Eukaryota > Metazoa > Chordata > Actinopteri > Lampriformes > Lampridae > Lampris > Lampris incognitus. Next base: position 95,950,862 of record NC_079213.1, on the reverse strand, counting down.
TTCCTGCCCAAACATGAGGGCAGCGGGCGTGCACTGTCTGGACTCCTGGACAGTAGTCCAGTAGGACCACAGGACCAAGGGCAGGTGGCGGTGCCAGTCCTGCTGATGTTGGCTGGTGAGGATGGCAAGTTGAGTGGCCAGGGTACGGTTGAACCGCTCCACCAGCCTGTCACTTGGAAAATGAAGTGGTTTAGTCTTCGTCTTCTTCACCCCCAGCCGCTGGCAGACCTCACTAAGACCTGGGACTAGAAGCTCTGTCCCTGGTCACTGTGGAGCTCAGCAGGAACTCCGAAGCGGGCGAACATCTCTTCCACCGATCTCTTCACTGTCGCGGTGGCATCTGATCCGGCATGGCGTACTGCGTATGCCTCTAGCCACTTTGTCAAGTAGTCCATAGCCACAAGGATGAAGCGGTTACCAGAGTCGGTGACAGAGAAAGGCCCAAGGAGGTCCACCCATACCTGCTGCATCGGGGCCCCCACGAAGTACTGCTGCAGTGGGGCGTGGGAGCGCTGGGTTGGTGCCTTCTGGGTGGTGCAGGAGTCGCAGCAGTGTATGTGAAGCTTCACGTCTTGACGACAGCCAGGCCAGCAGAAGTGGTTCCGGAGGTGGTGGAGGGTATTGGTATTCCCGTAGTGCCCTGCCTCCACCAAGCCATGGACCATCTGGAGAATCTGGGGACAGAGCACCAAAGGGTAAGGGGTCACTCCAGTCTGTTTAGGCAGTGAATCGTGTGCAGTCTACAGTCACATGACTATCCGGTGTGCTGTGTGCAGACCAGAAAGAAGGCAAAAATGGAAACCGATGACAATGAAGCAGGGTAACGCTGATGAACTATTGGCAAAAAAAAGACCTCTGTTATATGGCAATATTTTGGATTCAAGCTCAGTGACATTGAATTGAAAGAGGTACTGTGTAAAACATGCAAAATGAAAGTTGCTACATGTCGTGGCAACATGACACATTTTATTTATATATGTATAAATTTGTTTATTATATTGCAGTCGCAATTTTTCATCAAATCATGCAGCACTAGTCTCCAGCCATCAGGCCACTTGACCCTCAGGGAGTTTAAAGTTCAAGAGCCGGGTAAGTGAGGTGTGGTCGGTGCGGACGAGGAAGTGACTGCCGTATCTATGAATGAGAAAAAAAAACTTGCTATGCACTAATATGTAAATCAAACTTGTAGCCAAATCATTACTAATCTCACTTTACTCATTTAAAATAATAGGGAACACAGACACAGAATGTGTGTAAAAGAAGTGACTGAACTCAGAAGGCAATATAGTTGATGTGAATCCCATTACTTATACACATTTTTACACATTAGGCTGATGTATGGGGTATCATATGAAATACATAGTTTAACGTACCCTTTAACAATTAGATTCATAGCAGTGATATGATTCACAGAAACGTTATTGATTTGACGAACAGGAACCTGTCTCATGAACCAGTCTGCACTGAACCTATAGGATAACGTTCCCTTATGCTCAAACTGTGAGGCTTTTTGCATTTCCTCATAGATCTATAGCACTCAGTCCTAATGAATAGTTCTCCTGTTGAATCCTTGATTGAAACAGATTGACAATGACGTTAGGAAAATTGTAAGCGATTGACACAAAAACATAATGTTAGCAGTAACTTATGACTATGCTAGCATTAGCTAGTATAAAAACATGCTAGGCGCTAACATTACACGTCCAGATCTTACCTTTGTAATTGTGGATGTAGCTTGAAATATAAAGTTGGAAGCCCTTCTCCTTTTTGGTAACTGACGTATGGCAGGCTTCATGGATAACGCGACTAACATCGTTAACTGTGAGTTTGGGTAGATCTTGAAGAGACCAAGTGAAAAATGCCATTGCTTCGCTGTTGTTGTCAGTATCACTTGCGGCGCTGCCCGGAAATGATCGAGCTGGCTGAGTCGGAATGCGGAAAAGAGTGCATATAGTCCACTGACAACATTCATTCTAATGTATAGGCATAAGTAGCATTAGCTAATCAAAACTGCGTCACTCTTTGACTCGCTCTGGCACACAAACACACAAAGTAACACTGAATTGTTGTTACCAGTTTCCACGCCCGATTCAACCTCGGCTGCTGCTGCTGGCTCTTCAGTCTGGAGCTCGTCTTGCTACCCTCTGCAAAACCATGAAATCAGCTTAAATGTAACTCATTATTGGATTCATAATTGTGTTGGATTGCATTGTAATTACATTACATGATCTAACTGTAGTAGTATCTAAGCAATACCCCCAAACACAATGGCATAAGTTAATTGTTTATCTACTTGAATTTCATTTATATTTAAATCAATATGATGGTTAACTTTTGTTTGTACCTATAGGGGAATTATCAGTCTACCTAACTCTTAAAGTCACGCAGGGTCTACTGCGCATGTCGGTTGCAGCAAGGAAGCGGCCGGCATCATCATGTCTTGTGCATTCGGTTGCCAGAATCGTTTTGACAAAGAAAACAAAAGCTCAAGTTTTACCGAATTCCATCAACTCGCACCGCTTTCAAGGCTAACCGGAGACGTCTTTGGTTGCAAGCAATCGGAAGAAGCGATTGGAGCGAGGAACTAATTAAAAATGCCCGCATTTGCAGTGATCACTTCATAACAGGTAATTTAACGTTAGGCCTCAGCTAACAGGCTAATCAGCCATAATGTTACATTGCTTGTTTTAACTTGGAACAACAAATGTTAAATAACGTAATTATTGAGTCCTATGCATATATAACTAACAGGGTTTGCAAGCAACAGCATAATTATGTTCAAGTTTGAGTTGAACTAAGTTGTGTTGCTAGTAACTGTTATCGTAGTAGTGGTAGGTCAATGACCTGTTTTGGTCTGTTAACGTAACTGTAAGTCACAGGAATACACATCTGACGACTTCGACAGTCCTGACTTTGTTCCGTCTGTCTTCTCCTACTCAACCCAGTCCAGCAAAGGCGATGCAAAACATGTTTTGCATCATGCTTCCCTCTTCCCAAATGATTTTGGAATGGGTCCTGGTCCTTGCACTGTTAAGAACTTCTAACGTCTGAACTATTGTACAGTAGGACAGTCACTACCAGGATTAATCAGGTTGTCCTGTTTATATATTTGTTGTGAAAAAGTATTTGGCCATGATTCTATTTGGCAGAGTCTGAATGATCACCCAGAATGTAGCTGTTTCACAGATATGAAAAATAGGACTGTGACATTTCTATTTATCTTTATATCTAATCTTTTTCAGAAGCCACAGTCCCAAAGGCTCTCCATGATGACCTCAAACAGAAGTGCAGCCAACTTTCTACCGAATGTGACAACCTGCGTATGGACATCAACAAACTCAAAACAGAGAATGAACAACTAAAAGCAACACTCAGGAACACACAGTTTTCCTTTAGCTCTATCAAATGCAGAGCAGCACAGGTTCTGTTTTTCACAGGTCTGACCAGTGTCATTTCTGAGTGGTTGCTCCAAACAGTTAAAGATAGTACAGAGGTTGTGCGTGGCTCTCTGACCCTGGAGGACCATCTATTGGCTATCCTAATGAAACTCCGATTAGGGCTCAGCAACAAGGATATTGCATTCAGATTTAATGTTACTGAATGTGACATCTCTAAAATTATGAGAAGTTGGCTCCCTGTTATGTCTCAGGTTTTGAAACCTCTCATCAAGTGGCCAAGCAAGCATGCAATATTAAGGAATATGCCAAAATGTTTTAAAGCTAAATGCACGCGTTGCAGATGCATTATTGACTGCACTGACATTTTTATTAACAGACCCACGAATCTAACTTCCAGAGCCTAAACATATTCATTTATAAGAGCCATTACTTTTCTGTCCGCAGGTTGGGGTGGGCATGTTTCTGATAAACAACTTAGAGCGGAGTCTGGATTTTATGACCTTCTAGAAGCAAATGATGAGATACTAGCAGATCATGGTTTTACCATCAGAGATGAGCTTGCCGTATGCAGTGCCACCCTTAGAATCCCTCACTTTACCAAAGGTTCTGCTCAAGAAGTGGAAACATCAAGGCGTTTGTCTTAACATGAGAACACACATTGAAAGAGTAATAGGTAGATGGAAGAATTTCAAAATTGTGACAACTGTTATTCCAGTCACACAGGTAGACCTCTTAGATGACATGGTGATTGTGTATGCAGCATTAACAAACCTTTGTAAATGTATAGTCCCTAGAAAATAACTTGTCAATGTTTTGATAATGGATCCATTAAATTATAATCTTCATTTTCCAGAATGGAGAGTCAAAGATAAATTTCAAGGTTTTTATTAGTCATACGTTTATGTGCAGGTACAGCAGCAGTGACATGAGGTAATAATTTATTTTTTTTACAGGATGCACACTTAAGTGTTATTAGTGAGATTAATTCAACATTCAATTGTTTTAATGTAAGATACAACTACAGGCAATGCCAATTTATTACTGATTTTTGCACATTCGTAGTGGAAATGGTAGCGGGTGAGCGACCTTCACTTTTGCGTTTAGCTGAATAAATGTGAGATATTACTTCAAATCAGCAGAATAAGTCTCTGATGCTACTTCTCTGTTTAAGTTGGCGGAAGTTCCGAAAAAGCGTCTACGACTCTGCCGCCATCTGGCCGTCATTTCTCCTCTACTCGTTTCTTCTCACTTTAAACTTTGTGACGTCACTCAGCGCTGACCATCAGACCCCCCCCCCCCCCCCCCACACACACACACACAGTTACGGGTTGTTTACACGGTAACAATTTTAACACAAAACGCTAAAGTATTGTAACGTGCATGGATAAGAAGACACGTTGGTCCTTGACTTAACGGGTCGGACCCTTTAGTCGACTGGTTAACGTTGTCACTTGCGGAGCGGGAGACACGGGTTCCCGTCCCGGCTGTGGCGACGGTTCCCGGGCTGACCCCCGAATTCGCTACATTGGTGTCAAAAGTGGGATGGTGAGACCGTGAGGTCAACGGAAGCACATGCGCCCAGAGGCGTGAGGGAGCTGATATGCTGAAGCGTGGGGACACGCTTCCCGAAGGAGGGGGGTAGTATAACGTGCATGGATAAGTATACACGTTGGTCCTTGACTAGTCGACTGGTTAAAGTTGTCTCTTGCGGAGCGGGAGACACGGGTTCGCGTCCCGGCTTTGGCGACGGTTCCCGGGATGCTCCCCGAATTCGCTACAGTATTGTTGCGTTTTGGCCATTCGTTGACACAACGGCTTTTTGGGGACCTGAAAACGCAAACTTTTGAAACCGGGTTCCAGAGTGAAATCTTTTGAAAACGCAACTCCAGCGTCGTCGTGCAAACTAGCAAAACCGGTTCCTGTGAAAACGGTGACGTCACGGCTCCACTTCACACATGCGTATTACTTAGTCAAATAGCCATGCGCGAGTAAGGACACAACATTAACAATGGCGGATTACCGAGCTGTGTTTGCGCTGTTATCTCTGCTAAGTTTATAAACGCTCCGCCAACCAAAGTTCATATTTGCATACACTCGCATCGTCTGCTTGTTTACTCACCGCTCTGAGAAACGTTTGTGTGCAGGCGGCGCGTAGGGTTATTTGGGAAGGGGGGGCCTACCGGAAGGGCTACTACAAAGTTCACCGCCAACTGCTGGCCTGGCATGCATACTGCAGCGTTTTCAGTCGTTTTTTGCGGATCTGTCTGCATGCGGATCGTATTCAAAACGACGTCGTCTGAACGCGGAACTTTTTAAAAATGCAAAGGTAAAACTTCCGTTTTTAGCAAGACTGTTGTCGTGTAAAGGGAGACCTAGTTTAGAGACCTGCATTTATTTTCTTTTAATTTCATTTCTGATTTTTCCCTTTTTCTCCCAATTTAATGGCCAATCACTCCCTATTCTAATTCAAACACCCACCCTCGTACTGCATGCGTTCGCCAACTGCATCTCTCCGGCCAGCAGTCTCGAAGGAGACGCCTCGCCACTTTGGTGACAAGGTGAATCCAGGCCGAACCACTGCTTTTTCCGACACACACAGAGACGCATTCATGTGACGAACACAAACCGACGCCGCCCCCCCTGCATTTATTTTGACAAGCTGTTATGTTACGAAGACCATCGGACATTCGCACACGTTACTGTAGGCATGAATTTAAATTCATATTCGGGGCAACACTCAAAACGTTCGGGGCTTAAGCCTGGGCAAAATTACCTGGCGACGCCGATGGTTAAAAACGGTGCAATTAATTTTTACCTGACCCACTATCAGTTAGGTTGTATCAGTGAGAAGTGTGCGGGGGAAAATTGCCAAGCAGCAGAAAATGGACGGCGTTGACCAAAAGCCCAGCAGGGCTGCCAAAAAAGGAAAAGGAAGTGAAAGAAGCGGCCACAAAAAAAAGACCCGCTAATAAAGTAGTTTAAAAAAAAAAAGCTAAACAAAATGAAGAAGAAGGCAGTCCCATATAGTTCGTTAAGCTAGCAAATAGTAATGATAGCCTGGAAGTGTCTACCGTCGGTTGCAGCAATGCACAGCCTCAGCTAGCTAGCAACGAAAACGTTAGTCTGGAACCTAAAATAAAATAAACAACCCACTCATTCATTACAATCCATGTGCGGCACATTCCTTGAATTTGGTTAGTGTGAACTGTGTTGAAAATAGTATTCGGAAGCAAGCCAGTTTTTTTTTTACATAATATAAGCACTATATGCTTTTTGCGCCGCTTCCACCCACTGATGGAATAAAGTGTTAACTTCCAACATCACACTGACACTAAAATCCCACTCCAGTACGAGATGGAGTTGTAGAGGGGACTCCACAAGAGCTCTTTGTGAAAATTATGGTGAAATAATAGGGGCTTTACAGATGTTGGAGTCTGACAATGAAGAACAACAGGACACACGGCACGAGGCCGCTGTGATATGTAACAAGTTTGTGAAACTGGAGACTGCGCTAATGACCATATTTTGGGACACTGTGCTGCACCGATTCAAGCTTACAACCAGCAGCTTGCAGAGGGACATGGACCTAATGACCGCAGTGCGCCTTTTGGAATCACTGCGCACTTATGTTGCATAATTACGAGGGCAATTTGCCGACTTTGAGACATCTGCCTGGGCTGTCACAGGTGTGACACAGCCCTACCGGTACGAGACTCGTGAGTAAAAGAACAGCCTTCGATGTTGATGCAGTCGACAACGAAGTCGTTCTCACTGGGAGTAAAAAGTTCAAAGTTGAGACATTCAGTGTGATTGTTGACAGTTTGCTCTCAGGACTGATCAAACGGCTGGATGCATACAGAGACATAAATGAGTGCTTTGGTATCCTATTTCACATGGACTGTGACGACATTCATCTCCACTAACAGGCTGATGTGCTCTCCTCTTCATATCCAACTGACTTGGACAAGGCCTTAGCTCATGAGCTGAGCCAGTTTAGGTCTTTTGTCAGCACTGAGCAAGATGAGAATCCTGCAAACATATTGCAAGTTGTGCTGAGGAATGGACTCCAGACAACCTTCCCCAACATTTTTGTTGTGCTCAGGCTTTTTCTCACACTGCCTGTAGCCAACTGTGAGGGAGAGAGGATGTTTTCACAACTGAAATGGATAAAAAAAAATGAACCCAGAACAACCATGGGTCAGAGAAGGCTTCAGCTCTCTCTTTGATGGCCATCGAGTCTGAGCTGGTGATGGAGCTGGATTTTGACGACTTGATCACAGAGTTTGCAAAGAAAAAGTCAAGAAAGAACTTCTAAAGGTCAGAACCATTTGATTAAGTTGTTTGTGCATTGACCAGTATTCTGTTATGATTATGTGTTGCTGTATATTTTATGGATGAGTTTATTTAATATGCTGTTTGCATAATGTGTATTGCATCACTGTGGTGTGATGCTGCTATATTGTATTGAGTCAGTTTGTCAAGTTCATTATATCTTGGTTTTTGTAATTCTGTGTGAAGTTACTAGTTAACTTAGTGAGCCTTATTTTGAAACCTGCATTCAGCTGTGCTGTGTGATTACCTTAGGATGACATTGTTGTAAGTCTTTTCCTAGTCAGTCAAGTGCTGTCTGCTTGGGGTGGTTTTTCATGAACACAAATATTGCCATAGTCAGTGATTAAAGTGGGCCGGAGCTACCCGGATCCCGACACCGGCACTTTCCCTCCTCCCCCAAGTCAATCGGAGCTGAGATCCGGCACTCTGTAGACAGGAGTAATTTCAACCTTTTTGTCACAGTAAAATTTAAAACAAAAAACATGATGCAGCCAATTCACAAGCATTACAAAATAAATCGCAAATAACGTCGTTCCTCTATTTTTATACTACTATACTTTTTCTAAAAGTTTGAATGATATCGCGTCCTCACGTGACCCGCACCTGCCTGCTGTCTGGCTTCTCCAGACTTGACATCAAAAGAGACTGGCTTCACACTCACGGGTCAGGGTCAGTTCACCGCACCAGGCAGACAAGACTCGAGAGAGCGACAACCTGCTACCTGCACTATTATCCTGGATTGGGGGGCATAAAGAGTGAGTATCTTCAGTGTATTAACAATAGTTTTGTCTAGCTCTGCTGTGGTTTTCATTCAAGCAACTAACATTAGCGAACGTAACGTTAGCTAACTAGCGATCTTCCACCCGGTAACATTGCTAGCTATTATTAGCTAACAATGCTAACGTTGGGACTACTGGACCAGTGGTTAGCTAGCCAGCTACCATTCAAACAACTAATCGCGATAGCTAGCTAGCTAACGTTAGCTAGAGATCCCCCACTTACCAAATCCCACTTCAACCCCTGACCATAGTCTAGAGTCATACACTGCCTTGGGATGATTTAATCCATTGTTTCCTTGTCTTGTGATTTCTGAGTGAAATGGCAGTACTTGGTCTATTGACTATATAGGCATACCTGCTCAGCTGGACTGGTTATTCAGCCTTTGACCAATAGGTGTGTGATTATGGTCTGGTGGATTTGACATGCCAGCTTGACGAGTAAAGGTGGGGTTTAATGGCTGGGGTGTGGGCTGCGCGCGCGCGTGCGTGTGTGTGTGTGTGGGGGGGGTATGAGCTGAGCTTCAGGGGCCCCTGGGGGTACTTATCCAACCTTGGTTCCACTGAAAATGTAGTCAGCTGGAGCTCCTTTAGTTACTCCTCTTACCTACAATCTGCCCTCACTCCTACAGAGGCCACTGTGTGCCCACTCACCCTGGAACCTCCCAACCTGTCAGTTGTTCCCTCTGTCTACCATGACTTGTGCAAAGCTTTCAGAAAACGACATGCTCTCTCTCTCCCTCCTTATTGCCCATACGAATGTGCCATCGACCTCCTCCCTGGAGACCCTGTTCTCTCCGGTCACTTACTTAATGTTTTCCGTCTTGAGAGGGAGGCTATGGAAAAATACATTCATGACTCCCTGGCAGCTGACCAAATTTGCAACTCTTCCTCTGCTGTAGGAGCAGGGTTCTTCTTTGTGGTTAAGAAAGATAAGTCCCTTTGCCCTTGAATCGATTACTGCAGGCTCAACAACATCATCAAAAATAAGTATTCTCTGTTGCTAATCAGTTCGGCTTTCAAAGCCCTTCATGGAGCCACGGCATTCTCTAAACTGATCTCGGGTACACCTGTCACCTGGTCAGAATCTGAGAAGGAAAGGAATGGAAGACAGCCTTTAAAACATCACTAGGCCATTTTGAGTACCTCTTCATGCTGTTCTGTTTGACCAACGCCTCAACTGTGTTTCCAGCCCTGGTCAATGACATCCTCCATGATTTTCGTAACCAGTCACTCTTTGTTTACCTTGACAGCATACTGATCTTCTTCCGGAGCACTGAAGAACATATTCAACATGTATGATAAGTCCTCCAGTGCCTACTGAAAAGTAAAAAAAAAATTTGTCAAGGCATTGAGTTTCACATCAGCTCGGTCCCCCTCCTAGATTTCCTGGGTTACATCACTGAGAGTGGGCAGGTGGGTGAGAACAGACCCAAAGAAGATCCGGGCAGTGGCAGAGTGGCCCAAACACACCTGGGTAAAACAGCTCTAGCAGTTCACTGGCTTTGCCAACTGCAACCGCCGGTTCATCAGAGACCACAGCCGAGTTGCTGCAACCCTCACCCAACTTACCTCACCCAGTTCCTCCCTACTCTTGGACCCCCGAGGCTGAGGCAGCCTTTTCAAAACTGAAGGAATGGTTCACATCCGCACCCATCCTCATCGACCCTGATCCCTTACGACAGTTTGTTGTGGTGGTTGATGCCTCCAATTCTAGTGTAGGAACAGTTTTCTCCTGGCATTTAGCTACTGACAGGAAGCTCCATTCTTTTGCCTTTTCCAGCGATCTGACTCCTGCTGAGTGAAATTATGATGTTAGGAGCTGCTGGCTTTAAAATTCAGCCTGGAGTAATAGAGGCACTGGTTTGAGGGAGCCGAACACCCAGTTATTGTATGGACAGATCACAAGAACCTCACCTACATTGAGACAGCGAAACGCCTCAATTCACACCAGGCTCATTGGGCATTGTTTTTTGGTCATTTGCCTTCACTCTCACGCCCCACCCAGACTCCCGAAACCTCAAGCCAGACGGTTCTCGCAATAGTTCACTTTGTAAGAAACCCCCCCCCCCCAACCCAGACACCATCCTTCCTCCTTCCAGTGTGGTAGCCATGGTGACGTGGGAGATTGAGGCTCAATGCAACCAGCCAGATCCAGGTAATGGTCTTGCTTTTACACCTGATTCAGTCCACTCTCAGGTCCTTCAGTAGGCACATTTCTCCCAGTTTTCCCACCATCCAGCTGTCAGTTGCACTCTGTCCCTCCTGAAGCGACGGTTCTGGTGGCCAGCCATGGCTGCTGACACCCATGCCTTTTGTTGCCATCTGCTCCATATGTGCCTGAGGAAAGGCCATCCACTGGCCTGCTCTGCCCCTTCCCGGTCCCTGGTCGCCCGTGGTCCCACATTGGCCTTGATTTTATTTTTGGACTACCACCTTCACAAGGTAATACAGTTGTATTCAGCATTGTGGACAGGTTTTCTAAAGCCGTACACTATTTGGCCCTCCCTACTCTTCCCACAGCATTGGAAACAGCTGACCTCCTGGCATACCGTGTATTCCGTCTCAATGGAATCTCACAGATATTGTGTCCAAAAAGGGTCCCTAGTTTATTTTGCAAGCCTGGAGGCCTCTGCCAAGCCCTTGGAACTATGGTGAGTCTTGTCTTTTGGTTATCACTCTTAGACAAAAATGGAGCGGGCCAACCAGAATCTGGGAGCAGTGCTTTGTTGTCTGGCCTACAAGAACCTGGCTTCCTGGAGCACTCACCTAGCCTGGATATTGGGTATGCTCACAACTCCCCGTCAAGGGAACCCTCTGGTATGTCACCCTTCGAATTTGCCATGCTTTTTCAACCACCTCGGTTCCCTGTCCAAGAGGTGTCGGTCTCCGTTCTGTTGGTTCAGACCCACCTTCGACATTGTTGGAAGGTTTAGAAGTGTGCCCGTGCTGCTCTGCTCCACTCCACTGACCACAACCAACACATTGCTGAACATCATCGGACATCAGCCCCCAGATACCAACTGTCATATATGTATTGTTATTTAGATTAACAATGATGCGACACAATAACTCAAACGGAGAGCACGTTGATTCAGCTTCTGTCTTTTTACCGAATGCCTTCTTCTATGGTGTTACATGTCATTCAACAGGTATGTGTAATTCAACAGGTACAATGGCAGCGCCACCACGGGCTAAGCCTATTTACTACACATCACATCTCCCTCTTTCAAGCAGAACACCTGAATATGTAACCAATACAAATAAACCTGAATCATGTAATTATAAACTCAAATAACAATCTAAGCATTGTTAAAGCATTTATGTGCTTCATCTTAGAGATGTTTATCCTTAAAGCCATTAACTTTCTGCTCTGTTTTTTTTTTCACTTGGCCTATTTTGCTAATCAACAAAACATCTGTGCAATGTTACTTTCAACTCAGTACAAACATTAAACAAGCATGTGACCTGTAATGTAACAACATGAATTCACCGTTGCATTCACTCAACTTTACAACTTGTTTTTATTTTATTTACTGTGAATAACGTTTTGGAGGTTTAATCACTTTCCCAGAGCATGAGATCTTTACTTGACCTGTTGTAGTTGTAGTCACCTCTGGTGTTACAGTCTCTCTTATAGGAGAAGTGACAGGTGTTGGCATCACTGTGATGTCTGCTGGTTCACTAGCAGATGTTGTGAAGTCCTCCTGTTCTGTCCATTTCTGGAAGTCTGTCCTCTCTGCTCTTTAGCAGATGTCGCCCGTTTCTGCAAAAGGTGCTGCCTTCAGGTGTTTGGATCACAAAAGACCTTGGCTGAGCATAGCGATGTTTCACAACAGCTGGCTGCCATTTATTGCCCACTCTGAATCTCACAGTCTCACCCTCCTGTAGTGCAGGCAGGTATCTCGTGCCTCGATCAAAGTAGTGTTTGTGTTTCAAATGTCTTTTCCTCATTTGCCCATGCACTTCCTTGTACAGCTGCGTAGTTGCTGGTAGTTTTGTCTTCAGTTGCCGACCCATTAGCAGTTGGGCATTCAAAGGTACATTTCTGTACTCAAAGAGGGCAAGATATGGGTCTCCTCGGCTCTCTCCTGCTTTCTTGAGCAGGTTTTTTAATGGTCTGGGTCGCTCGTTCGCTTTGACCATTGGATTGTGGGAATCCTGGGCTTGATGTAGTGTGTTTAAACTCCGTCTCTGCTGCGAACTGTTTAAATTCCTCACTCGCAAACTGCGGTCCATTATCTGACCTAACCTCATCTGGGATTCCATGTCTTGCAAACATGGATTTCAGAGCTACAATTACATGTTTGCTTGTTGTCTGAGGCAGCTTGGCAATTTCTGGATACTTCAAGTTGTAATCTACACAGAGTAGATAATCACCTTGATCAAAATGGAAAAGACCCACACCCAGTTTTGCCCATGATCGATCTGGAATGTCATGGCACAGCAGTGGTTCTTTCACATTGCTCTTTTTGAAAGTGTTACAGATGCTACACTTCATCACAATTTCCTCAATTTGTTTGGACATCCCGGGCCAAAATAATACATCTCTTGCACACTCTTTCACACTGGCCAAATAAAACCCCACTAACATCTGCCTTTTTACATTGACCAAAGGCGGACATTAGCGTGCTTTTTGACCAGTGTGAAAGGGGTATTTGCATTTGACAATCCCTAGATGGGCTTCATGGATTTTCTTGAAGCATTTATGCTCTGTCTTTCAGGGACAACGAATCTGGAGTTTTTGAAAACAAGTCCTTTTGAGCAGCTGAGTTCTTCTCTGAACGTCCAGTATTTGTTCATTTAAGTCGGAACTTGGCTAATCTGCTCTGGCCAACCTGACTGAACCGCTTTCATCACGAGCTGCAGTTCACCATCCTCTGCTGTTGTGGTTTTGAACTGACTCAGTTTTTCTTATGAGATTGGAAGGTGTGCTGATAGAAGATTAACTTCTATTTCCTCTTCAAGTAGTTGTTCAGACTGTTCTTGCAGGTAAGCTCTGCTGAGTGTAACCGCAATGTGCAACTCTTTTCCTGGTTTGTAGGTTACTTGAGAACTGGGGCATTGCTTGCCAGTTTCTTCAGCTGCTCGAAGCTGTGTTGCTGCTGTGCATCCCAATGCCACTCAACATCCCCCTCCAAGAGCTTTCTGAGCAGAGCGCTTACATCAGACAGGTTCGGGACGAACTTTGAGAGGTACTGCAACATACCTAGGAACCTCAGCAGTCTTCCTGTGGCTGTGGCATATCCACTACTGCTCTGACTTTTTCTTGGGCTGGCTTCAGACCCTCAAGCACTCAGAATGTGACCAATATATTGTATCTCTGTCATTCCAATCTTACACTTGTCTTTGTTGAGCTTGAGATTTATGCTTCTTATTCTGTCCAGAAGCTGTCTCAGCCTTTTGTCATGTTGTTCCTTGTCAGCACCCCACACTAGGATGTCATCACTGACATTCACAACACCTTCTAGGTCCTCCAATCTCAGCGATATGCATTTTTGGAAAACCTTCGAGTTGATGAGACGCTAAAAAGGAAGCCGTTTGAATTGGTACCGACCGAACGGTGTGCTGAAGGTACACAACTTAGAACTATCCTCGTCTAGTTGTATTTGCCAGAATCCATGGCTTGCATCTAATACAGAAAAGACTTTTGCATCTGGCATCTTGGCCACAACCTCCTCTACTGTCCTCAGGGGATAGTGTTCCCTCTTTATGGCTTTGTTAAGGTCTTGGGGGTCTATACAGAGCCTTAGTTTTTTTATTTGGCTTGTTGACAGTAACCAGGCTGTTAACCCAGTCAGTGGGTTCTGTTTGTTTTTCAACCACACCGAGTTCTCCATTCTATCTAATTCACTTTTGATTTTGTCCTTCAGTGCTAAAGGGACTTTTATGGGTGGGTGGATAGCTGGAGTTCCTGCCAGATCTGTCTGAATGTGATGCTGTCCAGGCACACACCCCAACCCTGTGAACACATCATGGTAATCCTTTAGGATGTCTGTTTCCACTTCCTTGTCCGCCTTGTAGAGCCTTTTTATCAGTCCCATCTGAGCGCAGGAATCACCACCAAGGATAGCTGGGAAGTTGGGTTTTATTATCTGGAACTCCAACTCACATTTTAGCTTTGCCTTGCCCAGTGGCACCAGGAATATGCGACCAAATTGATGCTGGACTCCATTAGTTGTGCATCTTTTTCAGCCACTTGTCGGTAGCTTGTGAGAGGCAAAACATTGTAGTCTGCACCGGTATCCAACCTGAATGTGAGCTTCTGGCCATTTACTTTTGAGTAATTCAGTCCATTTTTTCTGTTTTGTTTCTTTGTTAGTTTATTGTCTTTTCTCATTTTTCATATTTTCTTTGACTCAATAGTTCCAAAAAACATTTCACTCTCTTGTTCTTCAATTTCATTTACATGTCTCTCCATTTTCCGATAGCCTTCTGTCGGTTTGTTTGCATTGCACATGGCGACCATAGTGTTTTTTTTCTTTTGCAGGCTTTGCATGTTTGACCATAGACAGGACATTTGCGAGCCTCATGTTTGTATCCACATTTACTGCAGTCATATTTATTATCACTGACACCGCTCTCTTTAGGCTTTTTTGTTAGCTTAGTTTTACGTAGCTTGCTAACTGCCCTTTCAGTTTCTTCATGCGAAGCTCTCAGGTGGCTTTGTGTAGCTTTGTTAGCTCTGCAGATATCAACAGCTTTTGCCAATGACAAGTTGGGCTCTCTGAGCAGTCTCGCTCTCGCCTGATCATTTGTTACTCCACACACGATGCGGTCCCTTATCAGCGAGTGTGAGCTGCCCAAACTCACAGTCCTTTGCTTTATTTTTCAAGTTAGTTACGTATGCATCGATTAACTCACCCTTTCCTTGGACCCTTGTGAAAAACACGTGTCTCAGGTATGTTATGTTTCTCCTTGGTTTACAGTACTGCCGAAACTTCTCTTTTATTGCGTCTAAGCCGCGGTCTGCATCATCATCAAAGTCCATGGTATTAAACTCCTTGATCGTTTCCTCTCCAGCCACGTGGAGAAAAGTAGCGCACTTCACCTTTTCTGACTTTTTGGAGATGCCGCTTGCAATGAGGTACAGCTCAAACCTCTGAATCCACGAATGCCAATTTTCCGCCAGGTTCTCTTCCAGGCACAAGCTGTTTGGTGGCTTTAGTTGCTCCATACTTCTGACACCATGTCATACATGTATTGTTATTTAGATTAACAATGATGCGACACAATAACTCAGACAGAGGGCACGTGCTATAGGCCTGTGGCATTGGTTTATAACCCCCTTGAAAGATGGCTATGATTGGTTGAGTGTGAATACTGTCATCATACAGAATAGACGGAGAGACCCTCCGTCTCTAACCCTAACCCATGCTGCCTTCCCTTCTGACGCCGACGACAAAAGTTAGCTATCAATACACGTGAGATTTTTAAACCAGCAAAGACTTCAAGACATTACAATGAGCAATCATCCTGCTTTCCCTTCCCGTCACCCTCTGTCTTCTGTATGACGACAGTATTCGTACTCAACTAATCACAGCACAGACAGACAAATCAGCCTATGTTATTCTTCTATGGTGTTAGATGTCATTCAACAGGTATGTAACAGCAGCAGCGCCACCACAGGCTAAGCCTCATTACTACATATCACACCAACCAGGTCAAAATGTTTGGCTTTCTTCTAAAGTTATACTGTTACAGTCTACTTATCAGTATTTAGTGGACTGTGAAGGATATGGACCAGAAGAGCGCAGTTGGGTTCCTCGCTGACACATCCTGTCCTCTGGTCGGGGACTTTCATTAGGAGCACCCAGCCAAGCCCGGCAGGTAGCCTAGAGGCACCTATTGAGGTGGGGTACTGTTACGGCTGTGACTGTTCCCGGTTCAGCCACTCATGTGACCTTTTTTCATTTTTCGTTGCCTTCCTGTTTTATTTTGAAATGCTTACATGTCTTGTCGTTTCAATTCCTGCCCCTGCTTTGCCACCAGTCATCGCCTTGTTTTCCCCCTATTCCCTGATTAGCTCCTCAGCATTTATAATCCCCTGGTTGCCAGATTGTTTAGTGGGTTTTGCCATCTAGTTTCCAGCGTTTTCTCTCAGTGAACTTTTGGTTGACCTGACTCTGCTGCCTGATCTTTGGACTCCGTGTTTGCTGTGTGCCCCTTGTCTGCTCTGTCTTCTGTTTCTGGGTTGACTTCCTGGTAACCTGAACTGTATCTGAAATTGTTTATCTGCCTGCCTGCTCCGTCTGTTTGATCACATTTAATACTGATTTCCTGGTGTTGTGACTTCTGCCTGCCTTTGTTCATTAAACCAAGTGTTATTGTATCATCCTGTCTGTGAATGCTGCATTCAGGTCCCCCCTGAGTTTGTAACACTTTTAGGATGTTTATTTATATTGTAATGAGAAGATTGTGTGTCCTGGGATGTTGATTGTGATGAAATGTGATCCCATTTGATTGAATTTTGACATAGTAACATATGGATATGTATGTATGTCGTGTCTCATGTTCTATTCTTTATGGGGGTGGGTACTTGGGACCTAGTAGATTTTTATTGGAATAGCACTTGAATAATGTATGTTGTATTGTTAACTTTGATTGATTGTGTTCTCTTTGTGACTAATGAGTGACCTGCCCTAGAAGACACACCTGATCCCTATTTCCTGGTTGGTAAAGGGGATTGGGTTAAAAAAAAACCCCGAACACTCATTTCGCTATGACTTTGACAAAGACCCAGGTTTAAATGCATCAATCTTTTTAAATCAAGAAGCATATTAAAAAGAACTCATTTGGTGTGCAAGTTTTACATCGGTTTGATGGTGATTTAAAGTATAATTTATTTTGATTAGCACCCCATCCCACAGAAAACAGTTTTTGTTGTGCCTGCATGTAAAATAACTTTAAAGAATCTGGATATCATTTCACTCTGTATGGCTGCACATCTGGGGGAAAAAGATGAGCTCGAAGATGAGCTCATTCAAATAAATATCTGGAACAACAACTGCATGTGGAGAAATGATCTCCTACTCAGAAGAAGCAGGCAATTATATCCTTTTACCACATTCCATGTTTGAGAACCTTATGGTGACTAGAAATTCAAATGAAACAACGCTGAAGGATAAATTTAGCCGTCTCAGAAACAAAGAAAAAGAATTGCGCCATTTATGACATACCACAACTTTATCAGAGTATTGGAAAGAGAAAAGAGTTCCCTGGGCTTAAGGATCCACAAATCCCCTGCAGTTGGTCAAACTAGTATGGAGTTCATTGAGAAATGGGAACAAATTCTTAATAAATGCTCTTTAAACCTGATGCTGCTAATAAACAAGGAGACATGAAAAGAACGAGAAATTAAAAACTGAAATTAAGGAGCTGGAATCTGAGATAACAAAAGATAAAGACGAACCACACGTCTGGGACCTTTCAGCCAACATGCCTGAATCCTTAAAGCAGTTTCACCAAAAACTAAAGGACTTAAAGCTGAAAAAGTTTTCAAGAGATGTATCTGACTACAAAAATGGATCAGTGTACCAGAGGTGGGGGACTCGAGCCACATGACTTGACGAGTCAGACTCGAGTTGCAAATTTGAGGATTTGAGACTTGCTTGACTAACACTGATAAAAGACTCGATTTGACTTTGACTTGGTATTCATGACTTGAAACTTGACTTGAGACCGATGACTCGGAAGGACTTGACTTTTTTTAGATTGAATATTTGAATTTTTGCAGTTATTGAGAATTTACATTTTGTTTTTGAAACATCTATTACTACTACTTTCGGCCGCTCCCGTTAGGGGTCACCACAGCGGATCATCCGTTTCCATTTCTTTCTGTCTTCTGGGTCTTCCTCTGTCACACCAGCCACCTGCATGTCTTCCCTCACCACATCCATAAACCTCCTCTTTGGCCTTCCTCTTTTCCTCTTTCCTGGCAGCTCCATATTCAGTATCCTTCTCCCAATATACCCAGCATCTCTCCTCCACACATGTCCAAGCCATCTTAATCTTGCCTCTCTTACTTTGTCTCCAGACCGTCCAACCTGAGCAGTCCCTCTAATATAATCATTCCTAATCCTTTCCTTCTTCGTTACTCCCAGTGAAAATCTTAGCATCTTCAACTCTGCCACCTCCAGCTCCGCCTCCTGTCTTTTCGTCAGTGCCACTGTCTCCAAACCATATAACATAGCTGGTCTCACAACCATCTTGTAAACCTTCCCGTTAACTCTTGCTGGTACCCTTCTGTTGCAAATCACTCCTGACACTCTTCTCTACCCACTCCACCCTGCCTGCGCTCTCTTCTTCACCTCTCTACTGCACTCCCCGTTACTTTGGACAGTTGACCCCAAGTATTTACACTCATATGCCTTCGTCACCTCCACTCCTTGCATTCTTACCATTCCACTGTCCTCCCTCTCATTCAAGCATAGGTATTCTGTCTTGCTCCTACTGACTTTCATTCCTCTTCTCTCCAGTGCATACCTCCACCTCTCCAGGCTCTCCTCAACCTGCACCCTACTCTCACTACAGATCACAATGTCATCTGCGAACATCATCGTCCATGGAGACTCCTGCCTGATCTCGTCTGTCAACTGTCCATCACCATTGCAAACAAGAAAGGGCTCAGAGCCAATCCTTGATGTAATCCCACCTCCACCTTGAACCCATCAGTCATTCCAACCGCACACCTCACCATTGTCACACTTCCCTCATGCATATCCTGCACCACTCCTACATACTTCTTTGCAACTCCCGACTTCCTCATACAATACCACACCTCTCTCGGCACCCTGCCGTATGCTTTCTCTAAATCTACAAAGACACAATGTCACTCTTTCTGGCCTTCTCTATACTTCTCAATCAACATTCTCAAAGCAAACATCGCATCTGTGGAGCGCTTTTGTGGCATGAAACCATACTGCTGCTCGCTAATCGTCACCTCTCCTCTTAACCTAGCTTCTATTACTCTTTCCCATATCTTCGCGCTGTGGCTGATCAACTTTATACCTCTGTAGTTGCTACAGTTCTGCACATCGCCCTTGTTCTTGAAAATTGGTACCAGTATGATTCTTCTCCACTCCTCAGGCATCCTCTCACTTTCCAAGATTGTGTTAAACAATCTAGTTAAAAACCCCACTGCCGTTCTGTCCTAAACATCTCCATGCCTCCGCAGGTATGTCATCAGGACCAACTGCCTTTCTACTCTTCATCCTCGTCATAGCTGTGCTCACTTCCTCCTTGCTAATCCACTGAACTTCCTGATTCACTGTCCCTACATCATCCAACCTTTTCTCTCTCTCTTTCTTCATTCATCAGCCCCTCAAAGTACTCCTTCCACCTTCTTAGCACACTCTCCTTGCTTGTCAGCACATTTCCATCTCTATCCTTGATCGCCCTAACTTGCTGCACATCCTTCGCAGCTTGGTCCCTCTGTCTAGCCAATTGGTACAAGTCCTTTTCTCCTTCCTTAGTGTCTAACCTGTCATACAACTCACCATACACCTTTTCCTTTGCCTTTGCCACCTCTCTCTTCGCTTTACGCGGCATCTCCTTGAACTCCTGTTTACTTTCTTCAACTCTCTGACTATCCCACTTCTTCTTTGCCAACCTCTTTCCCTGTATAATTTGCTGTACTTCCTCATTCCACCACCAAGTCTCCTTGTCTCCCTTCCTCTGTCCTGATGACACACCAAGTACCTTCCTAGCTGTCTCCCTCACTATTTCTGCAGTGGCTGCCCAGTCATCTGGCAACTCTTCACTACCACCCAGTGCCTGTCTTAATTCCTGCCTGAACTCCACAAAACGGTCTTCCTTTTTCAACTTCCACCATTTTATCTTCGGCTGTGTCTTCACTCGCTTCCTCTTGGTTTCCAAAGTCATCCTGGATCAGGGGAGAACGTAGCTTGGCAGCATCAGAGGATGCTGCCTAGCTACGTTCTCCCCTGTCACCACCTTGCAGTCTCCAATCCCTTTTAGATCGCACCTTCTACACAAGATATAGTCCACCTGTGTGCACTTTCCTCCACTCTTGTACGTCACCCTGTGTTCCTCCCTCTTCTTGAAATATGTATTCACCACAGCCATTTCCATCCTTTTTGCAAAATTGACCACCATCTGTCCTTCCACATTTCTCTTTTTAACTCCATACCTTCCCATCACCTCCGCATCACCTCTGTTCCCTTCACCAACATGTCCTTTGAAGTCCACTCCAATCCTCACTCTCTCCACCACGTCGTCCAACTCACTCCAGAATTCTTCTTTCTCGTCCATCTCACACCCAACTTGCGGGGCATATGCACTGATAACATTCAGCAATACACCTTCAATTTCCAGCTTCATACTCATCACTCTGTCTGACACTCTCTTCACCTCCAGCATGCTCTTGACATAATCTTCCTTCAGAATTACCCCTACCCCATTTCTCTTCCCATTCACACCATGATAGAAGAGTTTGAACCCACCTCCGATACTCCTGTCCTTACTCCCCTTCCACCTGGTCTCTTGCACACACAGTATGCCTACCTTTATTCTTTCCATCATATCAGCCAGCTCTCTCCCTTTACCAGTTATAGTGCCAACATTCAAAGTTCCGACTCTCACCTCCACACACCTACCTTTCCTCCTCTCTAGCTGCCTCTGGACATGCCTTCCCCCTCTCCTTCTCCTTCGCCCAACAGTAGCATAGTTTCCACTGGCACCCTGCTGGTTAACCGTACCGGTGGCGGTCGTTGGTAACCCGGGCCTCGACCGATCCGGTATGGAAATCTTATTTATGATCCACATATTTGATTTGGCAAAGATTTGAGGCCGGATGCCCTTCCTGATGCAACCCTCCCCATTTTTCCGGGCTTGGGACCGGCACTAAGAATGCACTGGCTTGTGCATCCTCAGTGGCTGGGTTTTGTTTGTTTTTGAAACATAATTGGGTGATTTCGAGAGCAAAGCGCACAAACCTGGCAAACTACTAGGACGCGGCAGACCAGCAGGGGTGAACGCAGAGGCAGCAATCTTGGAGGGAACTAGTCCAAAAATAATGCAGTTTGGATATAAGGATTATGTTGTGGATGGCTGTTGTAAGAAGAGAATACAGCGGTAAGCAAGATCTGTAACTCAAAAATCAGTGACATGCCCACCACAACATCCAATTTCATCTGTCACTACAAAACTCACAAAGAAAGGTATATGAATGTCTTTTTAACAAACTTATTGGCAGGGTTGGGTAGTAATGGATTACATGTAATCTGGATTACATAATCAGATTACAAAAATAAGTAACTATAATCAGACCAGATTACACTTGAAAAAAATGTGCAATTGGATTATAGTTACACTGTCAAGGATTACTTGATTACACTTTGTCTTTAAAATGAGGCAAGTTTAAAATCACGATTTTTTAAAAATGTATATAATAACCACTGCTGTTGACTCATGAAAAGGTGCCACATATGGAGGGAATCCAAGCAGCCCTGTCTATATAGCCATTAGAGGTCACTACTCAACTAATGGCCTTCTAATATAATGATTTCTGATCAAACAATGAAAATAACTTTCAAGTGAAAATTGGGACCTAGCAGATCACCTCATGAAGAGCCGGAAACGAAACAAGCAACAATTTGTGAATAATATATCCCAAACCAAAGTAAATTCCCTTGTCTTCAGTTTCATTGTGGATGATGTCCAGGCATTCTCTCTATTGGAACAGTCTGCGTTTAGGAAACTAATTGAGGGCATAAGTGGGGGAAAGACAGTAATGACCCCAAAGACATTGATGGCTAGGCTTGAAAAGGCATACACACACATGACAGAGGAACCTACACAAAGCTAGGAAAAGTGCATGCAGTGTGCACAACGGCCGATACGTGGACAGCTTCCAATAGGAGCTTTTTTGGGATGACTTGCTATTGGATCGAGGGCAACGAGCTGGAGAGGAAATCAGCAGTACTTGCCTGTGCAAGGATTAAAGGCAGACACACATACGACATTGTTGCTGCTAAGATACATGAGATTCACGTGGCTGACAATATTGAAAACAAAGTCCAAGCTACTCTCACAGATAATGGTAACAATTTTGTTAAAGCTTCCGAAGAGTTTTCAACAGCAAGTGATGACCACGATGAGGTGGATGACCAAGTTGATTTTCAGGATATGGATGTTATTCTTGCTGAAGAGACGGATGAACACTATTTCTACCACCCCACCAGAGATGTGCATCACACACAATGAACCTGGTAGCCTCCAAGGATCTTGTGAAACCTTTGACATGGGCCAACACGCAATGTGTACTGCAGTGCAATGGCCAAATGCTCAGCATTATGGAACAAGGTCCGCTGATCACCATTGACGGCTGACGCTGTGGAAGACATAGGAAAAATGAAACTCATTGTTCCTTGTGTTACTGACTGGAACTCAGAGTATAATGCAGTGCAAAAAGGTGTGTCTTTAGGTGAGACACAACTGGGGGAAGTTTGTGACTGCCTGAAGATTGCCAGGATGCTGTCCCATGAGATTGCCTTCTTGAAAGAATATGCTGAGGTCTTGAAGCCACTCGCCTTCGCTCTGGACCTTCTGCAAGGAGAAAATAAATGCTTCTATGGACTGCTCATACCCACACTACATACTCTGAAGAAGTAGTTATGTGAGAAGAGAGCAGCAACACACTTTTTTTCTGATGTCATTGGCACCATCCTGGCAGCAATAGACACATGCTTTGCCCAGTTCTTTAACAATCAGGATGCAAAAATTGCAACAGCAACTATGCCACAGTTCCGTTTGTGGTGGCTGGAGGAAGCTGAATGAGAGGAAATGTGGAAATGTACTGGTCAATGTCTAATGCAATTATACAGAATGCAGCAAGGGCTGCAGGGCAGGTATGCACATAGACAATGAAGGATAGAACTGGATGCTGAAAAACTGAAAGAAACATTGAAAATGTAAAAAAGAATGGTTGAAAAGTTAAATTATTAAAAAATCAAAGAAGGTTGAATCAGCTCACCTTCTTTGATTTTCTTGCCTGAATTATTGAGCATGCAAAAAGACATATTAAAAGAAAAAATCGTTGGTGTCAGAGGCAACCTGTCTGGATCCAGGTGATGATGCTCAGTCTGACAGCAGTCTGAATTCAGCACGGTCAGATGAGGGTTTCTTCAGTTATGGACCTGGAAACTCAAAGTCAAAGGTGGTGTTGCTGATGAAGTCTGGCAGTATCTAGAGGGGACAAATAAGTCTCTGGACTGCCTTAATGACTTTCCCAAAGGTGAAGAGGTTCTTCCTTAAATCCAGCACCATCTTGCCCTCGAGTGCACCTGGCGAACGGCTCTTCAGCCAGGGTGGCAACATCTTTACCCCCCAGAGGAACCACTTGACAGATGAACATTTTGAACAAGTGCTCCTCTTGCGCTACAATGGCAAACTTATCCCTTTGGCCTTTTGATTATGCTTAAATAAAAGAAAATATAATAAAATATATAATAGTACACCTGTTAATACCAGCATCTGTTTGTAAGGCTAATTTGATTTCTAAATGCTGTATGTTCTAGTGTGTAACAACAATATTACATTACTCAACAATATATTACGATGTACATTACTCCTCTCAGGTTGCCAGTTTTGATAATGTTTTATTTTATTTTTCTTTATGATTTATAGATAATGATAATGGAGTATCCATTCTTCTATTCCACCTCCAGGTCCCTCAGGTCGGCTGACTTGGGACTCCTACCTTGTAGGGTCCTCAATCCTACAATCTAAACTTAAGCTCAGGGATGACTGCATCTTTGTGGTTGCAGCCTCTAGACTATGGCACGGCATTCCGCTTACTATAAGATCTGCCCCCTCCATCGACTATTTTAAGTCCCAGCTCAAAACTTACTTTTATTCTCTAGCGTGTGAATCCTGCTGATGTGGCTGATTTCTGGCTTGTGCCTATGTCTGTTATTTGTGCCTACGAGCTATGTGCCTTGTTTTCTATGTCGGTGTTTCTTGTATTGCTGTTTTAGCTATCTGCTCTGGTCTTTACAGCACTTTGGTCAATGTGGGTTTTTAAATGCCCTCTATAAATTTGACTTGACTTGATTTCACACAAGGGAGGCATTGAGGCAACCAAGGTTTACCTCAAGTGTAGGGAGGACAAAAACTCACCCCCGACAGAATTCTTGAAGAGACCATATCATGCTTTTTGGGATTTTCCTTTTCCTGTAATATGTTGTATAGCTGGGGGGTACATGTAAAATGTCAACAGTTACAAAGCCCAAAGTCCAAGCCAAAGGGATCTCTTCTCTCCAACAGAATCCACTGCATGGAACACCTCATTTGTAGTCCAGCGTTTTCTTCCGTTACTTATCTACGTCACTGTGTGACATATTTTCATAATCCCTGCCTAGCGGCTAGTTTGGGTGGCCCTCAACATCAGCAAGAGGATGAGGCAGTGCTCGCATGCTTCGGCAGGCTTCTGAAGAAAGCAGTGGGCTTTTAGGGAGGGGGGCCTTAAAGACACAGCTAAAACAGCTTGTTTCAGACTGAGGATGAACTGAGGGGCTGCATAAAGGGCCAGTATAAGCTAAATAAGGACTTTTTTGAACTGTGAATCATGCAAAGCTACTCTGGTGGAGCCCCAGAATAAAAATATAGAGCATTATGAGCATGATAGAGCTTCTTTAATTTGAACTCTTAGAACTATGTCTTGGTTCTAACTACTTCTGAAGGGAAATACTACCAGCAGCTAATTGGAACATGCTAATTGGAATACGCAAACATCTTTGTTGGCCACTGGGAACAGAAGTTCACCTACAGTTCAGGTTACCCGTTCTTACCATTCATTGCTCTATGGAAACACTACATTGATGATATTTTCTTGGTCTGGTCAAAGACAGAAGAGAGATTAACAGAACACAAGAACCTCACCTACATTCAGACAGTGAAATGCCTGAATTCACACCAGGCTCAGTGGGCATTGTTTTTTGCTCGCTTTGCCTTCACCCTTCACGTACTGCCCAGGCTCCAGGAACCTCAAGCCAGACACGCTCTCTCAACGACCAAAACCAACATATGCATATGAAACTGATCGTTGGTTTCGGTAGTCATGCACCTGTTTTGTTTATAAGGGTGGGGATAGCTGCAGTCAGTTTAGACTGAAGAGGTCTCATAGATAAGTGATGAAACATATGTCAGTAAACGTTGTGTCCAGATGAACTGATTCAACTTTCTTTCATTTAGGATGTTATTTATATTGTAATGAGAAGACTGTGGCCTGAGATGTTGATTGTGATAAAATGATATCCAATTTGATTGAATTTTGATATATGGATATGTATGTATGTTGCGTCTCATGTTCTATTTGTTATGGGGGCACTTGAGACCTGGTAGATTTGTTATTGGAATAGCACTTGAATAATGTATGTTGTATTGTTAACTGTGATTAATATGATTGATTATGTTCTCTTTGTGAATAGTGAGTGACCTGCCCTAGTAGACACACCTGATCCCTATTTCCTGGTTGGGAAAGATGAGTGGGTAAAAAAACCAACGAAAGGTGAGTGGGTAAAAAAAAAAACAACTCGTCACTCACTTCACTATGACTTTGACAAAGACTCTTGTCAAAACGCGTCAGTCTTTTTAAATAAAGAAGCATATTAAAAAGAACTCCTTGGGTGCGTGATTTTTACATCAGATTGATGGTGATTTTAAAATCTCTGCACTCATTATCCTTTGTCTTTGTCATCAAAGGAGCTCCAAATTGACTTTGTACTCATCAACCTTCTGGTGTCACTTGCTCTTTTGGTACATTAATGATGCTGCCATAATAGGTGACACCTATTTTTAACATTTCAGGACCAGTGATCATGAGATGCTCAACCAGTAGGACAGCAGTTATGACATGACCATTAGACGTTGAAGTTAAATTGTGTATTCATTTATTAGTTTATTTTATCTATTGCCAAATCACACCACAAAGAGCTGTTGGGTTCTGTCCTTGTTTTTATGTTCAGTCTTAATTTCTCAGTTTTTATGGTTTTTATATTTTGTTCTACACGGATATATGAAAATATGCGGGCGGCACGGTGGCACAGTGGTTAGCGCAGTTGCCTCACAGCAAGAAGGTCCTGGGTTCAGGTCCCGGGGTAGTCCAACCTTTGGGGTCATCCCAGGTCGTCCTCTGTGTGGAGTTTGCATGTTCTCCTTGTGTCTGCGTGGGTTTCCTGCGGGTGCTCCTGTTTCCTCCCACAGTCCAAAGACATGTAGGTCAGGTGAATCGGCCGTACTAAATTGTCCCTGGGTGTGTGTGTGTGTGTGTGTGTGTGTGTGTGTGTGTGTGTGTGTGTGTGTGTGTGTGTGTGTGTGTGTGTATGCGTGTGCGTGTGGGCCCTGTGATGGCCTGGTGGCCTGTCCAGAGTGTCTCCCCACGTTCCGCCCAATGACTACTGGGATAGGCTCCAGCATCCCCACGACCCTGAGTAGGATAAGTGGTTTGAATAATGGATGGATGGATGGATATGAAAACATGCCTGGCATATGTATTTCAATTGATAACTCATATCGCCTGTGTGATTACTAGCTGTATTTCATACATAGTGTAAATCACATCAAAAACACCAGAAGGTTACTGGTACACATTAACAGACTCTCTACAGCACAGACCTAGCCAGGAGTTTATGTTCAGCGCTACCTGCGTTTGTTCAGACCACTTGTTTTGTTTGCTACCAGCAGCCGAGTCAGTCAGGGAGAAAAGAAAGGCATTAGAAAGCTATTAGAATCCTGTTTCTATAAAGAGAATATCAAAGACCTAATACCTGACAGCAGAGTACATTAACCAGCACACCCCTGTCCCTGCCTCGTTCTCTAGCTCTCCCACTGTCTCTCTCCTAGTCTGTCTCCCTATCCACCCAGCACCCTGTCTCGGTCACAGTGTTAGTGCTGTGTACGTCAGCCAGCTGACCAGGGCTCAGCGGTGCTAATTGTTCTGCCTGCCCCAGCCTGGCTGAAGACAGCTGCATCATCTATCCACTCAATTTACTCCTAATGCGTGTTACTGATTGAACCGGCAATGGGGGCAGAAAAAGTGACGAAGCTGAATTGACACCCCACACACACACACACACACATACGCACATACACACGCATGTGTGGGATTTTTTTTTTTTTGTGCTGGTCACTTGAAGTCCCCTCAGTGGCTAATTAATAGGGCTGTTTAATGTAGGTACACGGCTCCGCTCATGCAACAGTGCTTCACCTCTCTCTTTGTCTGTAACCCTTTACCTCTCCTCCTCTCTTCTCCTTCTGGCTCCCTCTCCTGCCCCCCCCCCTTCACAAGTCCTCCTTTCTACCTCCGTCTCCTCACTTTCTGCTCTCTGGAGCCCTCTTCGTGCAAACAAATGGCTGCTGGAAAATAGTCGTGACTAAGGGTCTCATTCTCTATCTATTTCTCTCTCTGTATCTCTCTTTTGCACTCCCTCTCGAGTGACTGTCATTGCTCCTACCTGTTTACTGCTCCGGATCTCTCTGCTCCTCCATGGGTAGGAAATACCCACAGTGTTCATGTCCACAGCAGAAGCCTCATGCTTTTGCACTGAGTAAGACTCTTACAAGGTCTGAAGTGTTTTCCTAACTGATACTAAAAAAAAAAAAGCAAAATGTATCTTCATTTCCATCTTCAGGTGTGATATTTGAATCTCATTTGAAACTAAACAGACTAGCTGTAATAAGCAAAACTTTTGTTTTCAGGTTTCTATTCAATCAGATTTGTTCCTCACCTCACCTCACCTATCCTGTAACCTCTCGAGAGGTCGTTGGGGCACCGCTGTTGAATCCGCAACCAGTCCTCGCCGTCTCTGTTTGTCCTCAACTGCCCTCTGTAAGCTGTCAAAGTCAAGCCCTGTCCACTCTGATGTTACATAGCCATCGCTTCTTCTGTCTTCCTCGTCTTTGCCCGCCCTCACTGTGCCTTGCAGGATGGTCTTGGCAAAGCCAGAACTTCCTGAGATGTGATCATACCATTTCAGTTTTCTCTTCTTGATGATTGTCAACAAGTCACCATGTGTTCCAATGGCTTGTGTAATCCTTCTTTTCACCTCTTCATTCATAATATGGTCTCTATATGAGATGACTAGAATCTTTCTGTAGCACCTCATCTCCACTGCACTTATTCTTCTGTGGAGATCTGCTGTGAGTGTCCCAAGTTTCACATGTGTATAAAAAGATGGACATAACTAGTGAGCGCATCAATCTGACTTGAGGTCTGGTACTAATGTTTTTGTCTTTCCAGATTGGTTTTAACCTTGTGAGTGCCACGGTCGCTTGTGCAATGCAAGAAAGGACTTGTGGTTTGGACCCTTCATCTGTGGCGATGGCCCCAAAATATTTAAATTTGTTGACTGTCGAGAGTGTCTGACCATTGACCTGAATGTTACTGGTAATGCCATAGGTGTTATTAGTAATTAGTTTGATTTTTTTTTTTTTTTTGCGGGACTGATCTGATCAGATTTGTTCAAATAGTCTTATTGGGCAGACTGCTTGGTCAGCCACACATGAGAGAGAAGCAGTCTGTAAGTCAGAGCCACTGGCGTCTAATTATTATCAAGGCTCTTTAAATGATGACAGTGAAAGGAAATGGGCTCTATCAACATTTTCCTCGTCTTCATTGCAGTTTGATCGTTTCTAATATCCTTGACTGTGTTACATATATAGTGATGGATTGCTCTGTGTGAGATGGACGAAATGCTGCAGTGTCCCAGAGAAGAGATTTCCTGTGTAGCAAACCCAAGTACCGTGTTGCTTCATAATTGTACAGTACATTAAAAATTGCCATTACCTAGTGCCGACATTGTCGTTTTTGTAATGATCAAAACAGCTGCTTGATTTTTCAACAGAGTTATTTGTTATATTTTTTTCCCCCAGCTATTTCTACCAGTTGCTGAATGGTTTGGAAAATGTGCATAGCCAGGCCATCATTCATATGGACATCAACCCCAGGGAATCTGCTGCTGACCTTGGACATTTTGAGCTGTCCAAACCTCTGACCCGGGTGTTGCAGAAGTCAGTCACGTTAGGAGCTGGACTGTAGTGAGCTGTTGGGGTGGGAGCACTTTCCTAGCCATATCTTTATTTTTCTAATAAGCCTCCTGCCTCCTAAGATCCTGCTGTGTATTCTTTCAATGTTCTCAGCTCCTCCATAATTGGCATGCTGTAACTTTAATGGAATTAGAGACTTATCTCCCTGTAGAAGAGGAACCAAGTATGCGCACATCCAGAAAATATTGAGGTGCAAGACGAAAATAACAAAACTAGAAAGAAGGAAAGAATGCCTGAGGAAGATCTAACTGATCGAAACTTTGCCAAATAAAATAGCTTTTGGGAGCAATTTAGTGTGCAGACCTTACTCCTTTCTATACTTATCTCACTTTTTATTACTGGGAAAATTAAACTTCTCCTGAGGGTTAATTCTGCCACTGACAGGATTTTGCAT
Organism: Lampris incognitus; assembly: GCF_029633865.1. Classification (NCBI taxonomy): domain Eukaryota; kingdom Metazoa; phylum Chordata; class Actinopteri; order Lampriformes; family Lampridae; genus Lampris; species Lampris incognitus. Next base: position 95,920,896 of record NC_079213.1, on the reverse strand, counting down.
TCTGGATTCCTGAACTTGTGTTCAGATAAGGCTTATATGGCGAGCCTTGTGCTGTATTTTCTCTTCCAGGCTCTGAAACCTTTTGCAGAGGATGACATGTCAAGGACAAGCCGGGGCATTCCAGCAGTCCAGCTCGTAGAGATCGCCTATGGCCCGGACAACTTTTCCAGGTTCAAGATGGACATCTTGTCACACTGTAAGTTCTTACATCTGAAGGCTTAGGGCACTGACACAATAAAAGATGAGTCTCAGTGATCCACTGCTCTAAAACCGTGTCATTTCACTGCTACTTTTTTTTTCTTCATGGTATTGTGCGTTTTTGAATGAGGATTTAAACTAGACTATTTCCTTTATGAAGAAAACAAACGAGCAAATAAATAATCACTCCAGACATTCAGAAATACAGGCATGAGCAGTTTTGGTTGCCATTTTAATGATGTCCCCTGAAAGACTGATGCATCATTAAAGGCTGATAGCAATAATTGATGCCATAATAACATTATAGCAAGCTCATAATATTATCTTAAAGAGAGAGGAACTGATGGGAATTGATATTAAACTTGAGTAGCAAAGTGATATATAACTAATTTTTAGACCATTCTTTGTCCTCTGTTTCAGATATAACATCACAACTGGTTTGTACCCATTTGAAGGTGGTAACATCTGTAAATGCTTTGAAAACATCTGGAAAGGGGAGTTCAGGATGTCCAGAAGCTGTGTCTTGCTCCTTTCAGACCTGCACAGAGGTGGGACTTGGTTCTGCTCTTTCTCTTTTGAAGGTTGCATCTTCGGGCATTCGGGTAGTGTAGCTGTCTATTTCATTGCCTACCAACGGGGATCGCTGGATCGAATCCCAGTGTTACCTCCAGCTTGGTCGGGTGTCCCTACAGACACAATTGGCCGTGTCTGTGGGTGGGAAGCCGGATGTGGGTATGTGTCCTGGTCGCTGCACTAGCGCCTCCTCTGTTAAGTTGGGGCACCTGTTCGGGGGGGAGTTGGAACTGGGGGGGAATAGCGTGATCCTCTCACATGCTATGTGCCCCAGGTGAAACTCTTCACTGTCAGGTGAAAAAAAGCGGCTGGCAACTCCACATGTATCGGAGGAAGCATGTGGTAGTCTGCAGCCCTTCCTGGGTCGGCAGAGGGGGTGGAGCAGTGACCGGGACGGCTCGGGAGAGTAGGGTAATTGGCCGGATGCAACTGGGGAGAAAAAGAGGGAAAATAACAAAAAAAGAAAAAAGGTTGCATCTTCATTTATTTTACTTTGCTTTTTGCTTAGCACTATGAGCTACAAAACCTTGAGCTTGAGTCCATAAACTGTAAAACATTGAGTTGTTTCAGTGTGAAAAAGTAATGGCAGAAACGGTTATTATACGAAATTAATAATGAAAAAACGATTGTCTTTATTTACACAATGTGTCTGTTTGAGTGTTGAATACTGCTGAAAACTGTTAAGATTTGTAATAACTGAAAATAACTGCATATTGTTATTTTCCATTCTGCCCTGATTTATGCACCATGTCTGCAATTTGTCCTTAAATTATACCCAAATGACTTACTTTCTTTTGATTGTTCCAGGAATGCTTGAATATGACCCTGCAGAGCTTCCCAATAAAGAACCTCATAAGTAAGTAATCAAAGCTCCATCAAGCTCTGAAGCAACTTGTCTTTATATGTGCTGAAGAGAAAGTGCTCCAAAAATGAAGACCAAATTACATTTCAGATGAATTGGAAACGGCCACGCCAAACATGGCGTTCACTTTTTTTCTGCGAGAGACAATTAGTGCAATATGCTTGAGGAAACCAACTCCCCTTTTGTGATAGATTTGTTGCAATTTGGACGAAGCCCCGAGCCTTTTAGTTTGTCTCATTTCCGTGATGGGCTAAAGGCAAGTGTCCTCTTCCTTCCCACTGTTGTACATCATTCTCAGCAGCTCCGCTGTAGTTTAATTTTTGTGTTTGAAAAGAGCCTGTTTGTTTTCAGCCTTTCATCAACAGCCTGTACTTTCACTCTAGCCTGTTCTGTTGATGTGAACTTATGGGCTTTACAGAGCCGGTTGGTGTCAGATCCGTTTTCATCAAACTTCAGGCGAGGGTTTATCGTGGTGTGCAGTGGGTTTATGTTGCTGGCAACTGAGATTTTCGCAAGAGTCTCGTGGCTCAAAAACCACTAATAAGACATCGTTATTGATTTTGACACACAACTGTGGTAGAACACAAAATTGTGTTGTCTTTATGTATGTATGCTCAATAATCCAAGTAAGGAGGGTCCGCAGTGGTGTAGCGGTCTAAGCATCGGCTTTGTGTTGATGCAGTTGCCCACTGGGGACCGGGGTTCGCACCCCAGTCTCGTCCGATCCGACTATGGCCGGACTTGATGAAGCAGCAATAATTGGCAACACTGTCTTCGGGAGGGGGCGGAGTCAGCTTGTGTTCGTCACATGAATGCGTCTCTGTGTGGGTCGGAAAAAGCAGTAGTTTGGCCTGGATTGCCTTGTCACGAAAGTGGCGAGGCATCTCCTTCGAGACTGCCAGCCCGGAGAGATGCAGTTGGCGAACGCACGCAGTACGAGGGTGGGTGTTTGAACTAAAATAGGGATCGATTGGCCACTAAATTGGGAGAAAAAGGGAAAAAAATCAGAAATACATTTTAGAAATAATCCAGGTAAGGAAATCACAGAAAGTTGAATCAGTTCAACTTGACATGTTTATTGGGAGAAACGTTTCATTGCTCATAAAAGTGACCTCTTCAGTCTCAACTGACTGCGGGTATCCCCACCCCTTATAAACACATACTGATCAGTACTTAAGGACTGACTCTCATCATCCACTGGAGCACAAACTAGGAGTCATCAGGACGCTGTACCACCAAGCTGACAACATCCCCACTGACTCAGTGGCCGGGGAAGGGAAGAAATCACACATTAAACAGGCCCTGGTTAAATGTGGTTATCCTAACTGGGTGTTTGTCAAAGCCAGGAAAACGCTCAACAGTCCACCAACCCGATCAAAGAGAGGGGACGGACAACAGCTACCTAAGCATAAACCGGTGCTGGTTCCATATGTAGTGGAGTGTCAGAACAGTTGAGACACATATTTTCCAAACATCGTGTCTCAGTTGCTTTCAAACCCCGAAACACGCTGCGCCAGAAATTGGCCCACCCCAAGGATCAGGTCCCCCGGCACAAACAGAGCAATATAGTATATGCTGTTAAGTGCCGCGAGGATTGTCATGACTTGTACGATGGGGGAAACTAAACAGACGCTGGCCAAGAGGGTGGCACAACACAGGAGAGCTAACACGTCAGGCCAGGACTCCACAGTCTAAACCCACCTACAGACCAGTGGTCACTCTTTCAAAGATGAGGATGTGCATATCCTTGGAACGCTGGTTTGAATGGGGAGTCAAAGAGGCCATATACCATCCCTGAACCGAGGGAGGTGGCTTATATCTGTCGCCCTCTTACAATGCTGTGAATGCAACTATTCCCAGTCCTCTGTGAATAGTACACATGACCATTTCACAGAAAGCTGAATCAGGTCATCTGGACACAATGTTTATTGAGACAGAAACATTTCATCGCTCCTCTAAGTGACCTCTTCGTTGTGTGCAGATGAACTGATTCAACTTTCTCTGATTTTCTTCCCTGGATTATTGAGCAAGCATTCAGTCAACATCCCAAATGGAACTAAAGGACCAAGACTCCACTCCTCACTTAAATCTAGAGATTCAAGACTTTTAAGAGTCAGAATCCAATGGGCTTCTCTTTTGAGGAGTAGTTTTGTATAATCTTCTCCTCTTGCAAGTTCCTTAATGGTCTTGGCAACTTGCATATGAAATGGATCGTTTTCGGTTGTTATGCCACTGTATTGTTTATAAGGGTGGGGATACCTGCAGGCAGTTCAGACTGAAGAGGTCACTTAGATGAGTGATGAAACATTTCTCTCAATAAACGTTGTGCCCAGATGAACGGATTCAACTTTCTGTGACAAAATTATGTTGCTCCTTTGGTTCATTGGCTAAATATTTTCAGCACAAAAAGTTAATAAAAGGGATTTTTTTTTATTTTTATTTTTTAGTTGATATAGGTATGACAAGCATAGTATAAATCCAATGTATGCATCACTCTTGAAACACAGCCCATTTACAACAACAAGGTTTAACTGTAACTGATTCAGTGCATTAAGTAGAATCTTGGCCTCAGGTGGACCACGGGAGAAGGCGATGGAGATAGAGCCCTCCGATATATTTTACTTCTAACTAGTGTTCAGCAATATAGAATATATAATCCTGGTAATTATACGACCTTTTACATGATTTTGATTTATATTGGGATAACTGCTGCTATAGGTAAAATACCATGTTTAAGAATCCGACTGAACGGGCGTCCCTACTGACACAACTGGTTGTGACTGCAGGTGGGAGGCCGGATGTGAGCATGTATCCTGTTCGGGGAATAAGCGTTATCCTCCCACGCGCTACATCCCCTTGGCGAAACTCCTCACCTTCAGGTGAAAAAGTAGCAGCTGGCGACTCCTCATGTATCGGAGGAGACGTGTGGTAGTCTGCAGCCCTTCCTGGATTGGCAGAGGGGGTGGAGCAGTGACTGGGATGGCTCGGAAAGCAGGGTGATTGGCCAGGTACAATTGAGGAGAAAAAAAAGGGAGGGGGGATCTGACTGAGGTTCATTACATTGAACTGTTGATAATATAAGGGATTAGCTCAAAACAATATTAGTCATCAGATAATACACCCTCAGATATTTCAGACCTCGCTTAGTGAGAATTTTTACGAAGCCAATTCATATCATTAATTTAGAGAACAGAATTGTGTATCACAACATGACAATATCATAATTTCATGCCGATACAATACCATTGAAACACAATAAACACTGACATTGAATTATTGTCCATGCAGCCCTTGTGCTGACCTAAGTGATGTTTTCAGAGGAATTTTCGCAATTAGCTGTCAGTCTATGAAAAGTATTCAAACTGATTATGCTAAATGTCACAGTTTTACAAAGTCAAAAGCGATGTCCACACTTCTGGATTAGTCGGGCTAAAAAAATTAGACTTCATCCTGTCTTCACCAACTTCCTAGTCCTCTCTCCCCACTATCCCTCTAAAGACTCTTGACTACGCAAGAGCTGATGCTTCTGGCAGTGCAGGCTGCCGTTGCCATGGCAACAAATGACTGAAGCGTATCCGTGTACTGGCGTTATATGAAAGCTCTCAAAAAGAAAGGAAAAAGATGGGGCGGGTGGTCGCAGTTCTCTGTCGCCATGAGCATCAGGAATGCTTTAAAATCACATTGTTTTCATTGACTGTATTGAATGTCAAACTGAATCTGAAAGCAGAAATATGTGATTAATATATGTGGACATTCATGTATGTATATGTCCGAAAAGTATCTGGGACCCTCTTCTAAGTAGTGGGTTCGGCTATTCCAGCCACACCCGTTGCTAACAGGTGCATAAAATCAAGCACACAGCCATACAATCGCCGTAGACAAACACTGGCAGTAGTATGGTTCATACTGAAGAGCTCAGTGACTTTCAACATGGCTCTGTCATAAGATGCCATTTTTCCCACAAGTCGGTCGGTCAAATTTCTGCCCTGCTAGATCTACCCCGGTCAACTGTAAGTCTGTTATTGTGAATTGGAAATGTATTGGAGCAGCAACAGTTCAGCTGTGAAGCGGTAGGCCACACATGACCACAGAACGGGACCGCCGAGTGCTGAAGCGCATAGCGCATAAAAATCATCGAGTTCCAAACTGGAACTGGAAGCAATGTCAGCACAAGAACTGTTTGTCTGGAGCTTCATGAAATGTGTTTCCATTGCTGAACAGCCGCACACAAGCCTAAGATTGCCACGTTCAATGCTAAGCTTTGGCTGGAGTGATGTAAAACATTCTACCATTGGACTCTGGAGTAGTGGAAACGTGTTCTCTGGAGTGATGAATCATGCTTCACTATCTGGCAGTCTGACAGACCAAAGTGGATTTAGCAGATGCCAGGAGAACGCTACCTGCCCGAATGCATAGTGCCAACTGTAAAGTTTGGTGGATGAGGAATAATGGTCTGGGGTTGTTTTCCATGTTTTGGGCTAGGAGCCTTAGATCCAGAGAAGGGAAATCTTAATGCTACAGCATTCAATGACACGCTAGAGAATTGTGTGCTTCCAACATTGTGGCAACAGTTTGGGGAAGGCCCTTTCTTGACGATGCCCCGTGCATAAAGTGAGGTCCACAAATACGTGGTTTGCCAAGTTTGGTGTGGAAGAACTTGACTGGCCTGCACAGAGCCCTGACCTCAACCCCATCCAACACATTTCGGATGAATTGGAAGGCCAAATGTGAGCCAGGCCTTCTGCCCAACATCCTTCTGTCAGAGCCTGACCTCACTGATGCTCTTGTAGCTGAATGGGAGCAAATCCTCACAACCATGTCCCAAAATCTAGTGGAAAGCCTTCCCAGAAGAGTGGGGGCTGTTATAGCAACAAAGGGGGGGACCAACTGGGCGGCATCATGGCCCAGTGGTTAGCACTGTCGCCTCACAGCAAGAAGGTCCTGGGTTCAAAGCCCGGGGTTGTCCAACCTTGGGGGTCACCCGAGGTTGTCCTTTGTGTAGAGTTTGCATGTTCTCTCCATGTCTGCGTTGTTTCCTTCAGGTGCTTCGATTTCCTCCCACCGTCAAAAAGACATGCATGTTGGGCATCCAGGTAGCGTAGCAGTGTATTCCGTTGCCTACCAACATAGGGATGTCGGTTCGAATCCCCGTGTTACCTCCAACTTGGTCAGGCGTCCCTTCAGACACAATTGGCTGTGTCTGGGAAGCCAAATGTGGGTATATGTCCTGATTGCTGTACTAGCGCGTCCTCTGGTCGGTCGGGGTGCCTGTTCAAGGGGGAGAAGGAACTGGAGGGAATAGTGTGATCCTCCCATGCGCTACGTCCCCCTGCCAAAACTCATCACTGTCAGGTGAAAAGAAGTGGCTGGCGACTCCACGTGTATTGGAGGAGACGTGGTAGTCTGCAGCCCTCCCCGGATCGGCAGAGGAGGTGAAGCAGCCACTGGGACAACTCAGAAGAGTGGGGTATTTGGCCGGATACAATCGGGGGGGAAAGGGGGGGGGACATGCATGTTAGGGTCAATACTCTTGTCTGTGCCCCTGACCGAGGCATTGGAAAGAAGAGCTGGAGTTGGTCCCCGGGCGCTGCCCACCGCTCCTCCTAGCTACACAGCTAGGATGTGTTAAATGCAGAGAAAGAATTGCCCCATGGGGATTAATAAAGTAGCAACAAAAAAAAAAACCCTCCATATTAATCCCCATGTTTTTGGGATGAGATGTTCAACAAGCACATATACACTCACCGGCCACTTTATTAGGCACACCTGTCCAACTGCTCGTTAACGTAAATTTCTAATCAGCCAATCACATGGCAGCAACTCAATGCATTTAGGCATGTAGACATGGTCAAGACGATCTGCTGCAGTTCAAACCGAGCATCAGAACGGGGAAGAAAGGTGATTTAAGTGACTTTGAACGTGGCATGGTTGTTGGTGCCAGACGGGCTGGTCTGAGTATTTCAGAAACTGCTGATCTACTGGGATTTTCACGCACAACCATCTCTAGGGTTTACAGAGAATGGTCCGAAAAAGAGAAAATATCCAGTGAGCGGCAGTTCTGTGGGCGAAAATGCCTTGTTGATGCCAGAGGTCAGAGGAGAATGGCCAGACTGGTTCGAGCTGATAGAAAGGCAACAGTAACTCAAATAACCACTCATTACAACTGAGGTATGCAGAAGAGCATCTCTGAACGCACAACACGTCGAACCTTGAGGCAGATGGGCTACAGCAGCAGAAGACCACACCGGGTGCCACTCCTGTCAGCTAAGAACAGGAAACTGAGGCTACAATTCGCACAGGCTCACCAAAATTGGACAATAGAAGATTGGAAAAACGTTGCCTGGTCTGATGAGTCTCGATTTTTGCTGCGACATTCGGATGGTAGGGTCAGAATTTGGCGTCAACAACATGAAAGCATGGATCCATCCTGCCTTGTATCAACGGTTCAGGCTGGTGGTGGTGGTGTAATGGTGTGGGGGATATTTTCTTGGCACACTTTGGGCCCCTTAGTACCAATTGAGCATCGTGTCAACGCCACAGCCTACCTGAGTATTGTTGCTGACCATGTCCATCCCTTTATGACCAGTGTTCCCATCTTCTGATGGCTACTTCCAGCAGGATAACGCGCCATGTCATAAAGCTCGAATCATCTCAGACTGGTTTCTTGAACATGACAATGAGTTCACTGTACTCAAATGGCCTCCACAGTCACCAGATCTCAATCCAATAGAGCACCTTTGGGATGTGGTGGACCGGGAGATTCGCATCATGGATGTGCAGCCGACAAATCTGCAGCAACTGCGTGATACTATCATGTCAATATGGACCAAACTGTCTGAGGAATGTTTCCAGTAACTTGTTGAATCTATGCCACGAAGGATTAAGGCAGTTCTGAAGGCAAAAGGGGGTCCAACCCGGTACTAGCAAGGTGTACCTAATAAAGTGGCCAGTGAGTGTAGGTGTGACGTTCGGGTGCCCTGGATATGTATGTGTGTGTGTGTGTGTGTGTGTGTGTGTGTGTGTGTGTGTGTGTGTGTGTGTGTGTGTTTACATACACATTGACTCCATTATTGCTATCTTGACTTGATGTAATGTCTTTTTGCTTCTTATCCAGTTTTCTCGCTCACTTGATGAATGTTTGATCCCAGTTGATCCGTGAGGGGTTTTTTTTTTTTTGCCCTCCTAACTGACTGCAGTCGTTGACAGCAATGAATTAATCAAGAGAATCAAATCGTTTTTTCTGCCATTATATGCTAGCTATTTCAACAACCCCAGCAGGAGCAGGTAACAATGGAGGAGGAGTAAACAGAAAGAGCGATTGACTGTTGTATAAATATTTAAACAAGCAAAAGGGCAGGTGGATTTTTAGAATTAATTACCTCTCTCAGAGTAATATGAATGTTAAGGGGGACTTAGAATGGGCAGAGTCACCATGCTAGAGCCAATGCAATTTTAATGACCACCTCCACCACCAGTTGGTGTGTTACTCGCCTCTTAAGGTGGAGCACACACACCTGACTACATATTCAGGTTTTACGATTTTAGTACTACCAAAACACTATTGCTTTTAATAACCGTATAGGTTCCTTCTATGGTGTGTATGCTCATAAAGATCAGAAGTGTACGTATCTCACTGAATCCAGCTGCTGAGTCGGGTGTGTATCTTCAAAATTGCAAATAAAATGAGTCCACAGCATCCACTTGTCCACCCTAGCTGATAGATCTTCTTTCTAAATGCCTGTTAAACATTCCGGTTTGACGAAATTCTTTTATGTAAAGGCTGTGGTTGAGGTGAGAGGCACACGTAAGCAGGGACGGATTAAACCAATCTGGGGCCCGGGGCACAATAATTCACGAGGCCCCCCTATAACAACACCAGAGAGTCTGAATGCAATTTCACCAAGCAGTTTTGATTAGTCATGTGACTTACAGTAATCACCGGAAACAACGCAACGCATGTGATATTATTAAAGGACCTACAAAATGTTACATTATTATTATCAGGGCTGCCAAGTTTCAACAAAAGTTAAGAGTGAGACTCTGACGAGGGGACTTTTGCCTTTTTTAAGGTGGATTTAGAGGAATATCTGAATTTAAATTAACATTAGGATTAGACTGTTGTGATGTTGTAATGTGATGTTGGCCTCCTCCTCATGCTCTCTCTCTTTACTCGGAATAGTGAACACATAAGAAATATTGTCAATTGCAAGAAAGAATAGAATACACAGAGTCCAAGCCTACATTAGAATTAGACTGTCGGATGTTATTATTCAGTCTTATTCTGTCATTTGTATTCAGGGAGCTCCTCTCAACCCAATTATTTGTGCAACTTAAAAACCAGTTTCCTGCTATTTTAAATAGTGTTCATAATTAACCAGCACAAGTAGAAATGAAAACAATTGTAACAAGAAGAATTTAGACAAATAAAATAAATGTATTTATAAAATGTCAATGAATACAGAACCAGAACAATAATATAAAAAAATTAAATAAAGTGCATTTCTTTGTTTGTTCAGAGCACAAGGCTCAAACTATGAATTCAAGCAGTTCCTTTAACCCTTGGGCACCCCTCCAGAAAATCATGACGTTTTACCCTCGGTGCAAAAAATGTTCAGTTCCTTAAAAGTGCTATACAAATATTATGCATGAATATTTTTTTCACTTTCAATGCATTAAATCTTTTGACCAACTTCAATACTGATCATAACTATTAAATTTACATGTATTTCTTAAGTAATTTTAACCCTTTAATGCCTTTTTGGGAACATAAAACCACAATTATTTAATGAGAAAAACATCAAATATGACATATTTTCCATATACTAATTGCAACCTGGAATTTTTTGGGGGATGGGTGGCAACCCTAGTTAAACCCACCAAATGACATAATAGTCATTTCAACAAACATTGACATACCCGATCTCAAATGTTCTAACAGGCACAGACACTGAGCTAAAGTTCTGCTCTGGAAAGTTAAAAGTTTAGAATTTTAGATTTAGACTACGTGGCAAAATAAATCAAATCCTGGTTTTTATAAAAAAAAAATCATCACCTTATGTCAAGAACTATTAGATCAATTTCATTCAATAACACATTCAGAGATTTATCCGTGAACCAAGTATAATATAAACCAAAACAGGACATTCACCAAAAAGGAAAGCTATTGTTCTTCTACAGATTTCTGACAAGTGACTGTTCGAATATTTTCCTTTTTAACTGGAAGATATCACAGCAGCCTGTGTAACGTTACTCCTGCTCGGACTGAGTGACTATAACGCATTTTATTCTATAAAACTAACGTATTTACTATTTCGTATGATCAAAATGAAACGTTTACCTACCATTTTCTTTCTTCTTATTTCTCTTCTTCTTCTTCTTCTTCTTCTTCTTTTTCCTCAGTGGGGTCTTCTTCTTGTGGAGCTCTTTTATTTTATTTTATTTCGTGGTGTTGACGCTATGACCCGCCCTACTCTGCCTCTGATTGGTTGATACTCGTGGTTGCCTTTCATTGATTGGGTTGGTTAGATTTAGGCATGAGGACTGATGATTGGTTAAGGTTAGGGTAAGAATATCTGGGTCAGCCAATCAGAGGCAGAATAGGGCGGGCTCACCCCGGATAGCCAGTGACAGACCCGAACTACGGCAGGCCGCAAGCAGCATCGCAAGTTGTGGAAATACTATATAGAAGTGAAGGGAAAACGTTTATGAGCGTGTGAAATAGCAAGTGTGGCGTGTGAGCGTGTGAAGAGGCATAATTGCGTGACTCTCACTCCCAAAGGGTGAGACTTGGCAGCCCTGTTATTATTATTATTGTTGTTGTTGTTGTTATTATTATTTCACCCGTCACCAGCTCTAACTGCTAAGGCGCGCAAATGTCACGTTAATGTTACCTCCCAGAATGCATTGAATATGCAAGGGATAATGTACAGGGAGCCGGTTATTATTTCGTAATAATAACTGGCTTGCTGTACATTATCCTGCTTGTTACATGGCTACTTACTAAATAAATCAATAATTTGCCACAAACTATAACAAAAAATGCTTTTATTGACTTAAAAATTATTGTAGGCTATTGCTTCCATCCATCCAGATTACATTAGATTTCTACGTTCTATGCATAGCAACGGTCTGTTATACCTAGCAGCGGTGTCTATCAAGAAATAACACACCACTGAATGTCGTAATTGACCAATCAGAATCGAGTATTCAACAAAGCCGTGTAACAAACTACAGTATAGGCTACTGACATAAACATTAAATATGGCTGCGCCCATATTGAGTAAGGTTACAAGATTATAAAAAGCATTTTACACACCTCACATGTGCCAACAATTTATACAAGCACCGAAAAGAATCGGAATACACGCTTTGGTATCAATATTGGAAAACGCGTGAATAATAAAGTAAATAAAAAAGTTATCAGCAAGCCAATCATGATGTGACAGTTATTTTCCGTGATACAACAGCAATGAATAGTGCCCGTAACTGCGGCAAACACGAGCGCACAAGATAACACGATATAGGACCGATAGACAACCCAATTATCGTCTCACGGCGAAGATGGTTACCTAGCCTGCCTGAGCCGGCCTTTAAGTTACATCTCCAAACGCCAAATCAGCAGACACAGCATTAAGTAAGAAACCCCCGTGGTCTTACCAGGCTTTAAGCATTATCTCCTTGTCTCAGGCAGTCTTCCTCCTTGACTTTCTCCTGGAAAAGTCCTCGATGACATCGTTTAAATCCATGGATCTCAATAGGTCTAATTCGATAGCCATAACTGACAATGCTTTCAGCCTCTTTTGGCCCACTTTTGATCTTTGTTCGTTTTTTATACGTGCTAATCGTGAAAAGGAACATTCACCTTCACAATTCGTGACGGGTAAAGTCAGGAACAGTTTCAGTGCGATAAAAACGTTTGGGAAGGTAATGATTATTTATAGAAGGGGTAATCATTGGACGGATTTCAGAGGACGTAATTTCGCTAATCTTGGGGGCCCCCAGAAGGGCAGGGCCCTGGGGCCCGGGCCCCGTTGGCCCGTGCATTAATCCGTCCATGCACGTGAGGAGGGCTGTTGAACGTTCGATGATAGAATGGCATGGCACTGGGGTGCTCAGTCCCGGGGAACAGACCAAAGAAAACCTCTGCTGTGAAAATAATGACTATTGATGTTTTTAATTGAAACATAAAGAGTCTCTCTGATGACGGAAAAGTGCCATGGACTATGTGACATCAGTACCAACTGAACCAATATTGGCTGGCGTGTACACCCCCCCCCCCCGTCCATGTACATGTGGACGTGCACCTCCCACCCACGCATCACACACTCCACTACGCTCCTCGCACCTTCCACACTTGCACCCACACATACACACAATTTACTTCACACATTAAGGTTATAAAAATGTCTCTCCTCACACACCAACGGAAGCCATTAATGCAAACACACACACACACACACACTCAATTCTACCTACACGATGCTCTTATTGCTCAGCTATCGTCACTGACGCCCCGTGAGGCGTTACGAAACAAAAGGCCAAGGTCTCCTCATCCCTCTGTCCCTCCATCCCCCAACATTACTCATTCCTCTCACACTGCGAGAGAGAGGATGTTGCCTGTTACGTGTAGTAGGCTGCTTTATTCAGTATTTCTGGTAATAGAAAGGACATGTGGGCCTTTGTTGTCTCCTAAAATACCTAGCAGCTTAACAAGAGGCGGCCACCTACTGAGGACACATGGAGGACTGCAGTGAAAGTGGTCATCAAGTCAGTTAAAACTGTTGTGTTGGCGTACGGGTAGCGTGGCGGTCTATTCCGTTGCCTACCAACACGGGTCGCCGGCTCGAATCCCTGTGTTACATCCGGCTTGGTCGGGTGTCCCTACAGACACAAATGGCCGTGTCTGCGGGTGAGAAGCCGGATGTGGGTATGTGTCCCGGTCACTGCACTAGCGCCTCCTCTGGTCGGTCGGGATAGCCAGTTGGGGGGGCAGGGGATTACGTGATCCTCCCACGCGCTATGTCCCCCTGGTGAAACTCCTCACTGTCAGGTGAAAAGAAGTGGCTGGCGACTCCACATGTATCGGAGGAGCCATGTGGTAGTCTGCAGCCCTCCCCGGATCGGCAGAGGGGGTGGAGCAGTGACCAGGAAGGCTCAGAAGAGTGGGGTTATTGGCCGGATACAATTGGGGAGAAAAAGGGGGAAAAAATCCCCCCCCCAAAAAAAAGCTGTTGTGTTCAGATCTATCAAACGCCCCACATTTTACATACATATGTAAACCTTTTTTGTTCATGTTGTCGATGAGGATACACTTTGGTGACTTGGTAGGGAACAAGCCCATCTTGCCGCTCATCCCTACATTTGTTGTTGAGCGACATGTTGCTACACTCAGCAAATAGGAGTTGTGGTTTATTTATTTGTGTTTTTTGAACACTCATTGTACCTCAGTTCAATTCAATTTATTGTCATTAAAAACAATGTGCAGGCACATATTAAAAATGAAATGAGGGGTGATCTCAGTGTGAGATCACCAACATGCAACCCTGCAAACCTAAGCTATAATCTGTTTAAGGAAATCTCTTTCAACCTGACAAAGTGAGTGACATCACTACAGAGGGCAGCCGTTGAACATTATTAAAGCGCTGTGTGGTTATGCAAATTGATAAATTAACATGCTGTGTGGTTATGCAAATCGATAAGATCTGCACAAGTGATAACTGTTATTTTGAAGCTGACAGATGAGTTACGTTGTTCGGTGCATCATAGAAAAAAATGATTGGTTGATGTGTGGAAATAAGTTTAAGGACTGCTGCAACAGTAGTAAATTTTTAAAAGTACTTTACACACACACACACAAATATATATATATATATAAAAACGACAAATGTAATATTCTGAGAAAAGTGCCAGCTCTTTCTACCAGCCCCTGATTAAGACCTGGGGCCTCATGTATCAGTCGTTACTATGGGCAGATTTGTGTGTACAAACCCATGGGATTTTTAGCCCTGAAGTTTATCTCAGAGACCAGTGTAGAACCTAGGTAACCCCTGAATTTAGACACCGATTGGCTAACACTGATGTCTTGCAGGCCTGGGTGATTGCTCATTGCAAGAAGTATACAATAGATGTTAGGAGGAAGGAATTACAAATAACCATCATGCTTTGCTGCTGGCTGCCAGACAGTCTTCAGGGTTAAAAAAATTCCATGTGTGTGTACGCACAAATTTGCGTGCAGTGCACAAATTTGAGTGCAGTACTTGGTTGGATACAAATTGAGGAGGAAAAGAAGAGGGGGGTGAATAAATAAATAAACCTATAATGAAGGCAAGTGGAACTAAGTAGAACAATTTCTGAAGTATTTGACTCACTTTGTATATAACCTCTATATACACTCACCGGCCACTTTATTAGGCACACCTGTCCAACTGCTCGTTAACGCAAATTTCTAATCAGCCAATCACATGGCAGCAACTCAATGCATTTAGGCATGTAGACATGGTCAAGACGATCTGCTGCAGTTAAAACCGAGCATCAGAATGGGGAAGAAAGGTGATTTAAGTGACTTTGAACGTGGCATGGTTGTTGGTGCCAGACGGGCTGGTCTGAGTATTTCAGAAACTGCTGATCTACTGGGATTTTCACACACAACCATCTCTAGGGTTTACAGAGAATGGTCCGAAAAAGAGAAAATATCCAGTGAGCGACAGTTCTGTGGGCGAAAATGCCTTGTTGATGCCAGAGGTCAGAGGAGAATGGCCAGACTGGTTCGAGCTGATAGAAAGGCAACAGTAACTCAAATAACCACTCATTACAACCGAGGTATGCAGAAGAGCATCTCTGAACGCACAACACGTCGAACCTTGAGGCAGATGGGCTACAGCAGCAGAAGACCACACCGGGTGCCACTCCTGTCAGCTAAGAACAGGAAACTGAGGCTACAATTCGCACAGGCTCACCAAAATTGGACAATAGAAGATTGGAAAAACGTTGCCTGGTCTGATGAGTCTCGATTTCTGCTGCGACATTCGGATGGTAGGGTCAGAATTTGGCGTCAACAACATGAAAGCATGGATCCATCCTGCCTTGTATCAACGGTTCAGGCTGGTGGTGGTGGTGTAATGGTGTGGGGGATATTTTCTTGGCACACTTTGGGCCCCTTAGTACCAATTGAGCATCGTGTCAACGCCACAGCCTACCTGAGTATTGTTGCTGACCATGTCCATCCCTTTATGACCACAGTGTTCCCATCTTCTGATGGCTACTTCCAGCAGGATAACGCGCCATGTCATAAAGCTCGAATCATCTCAGACTGGTTTCTTGAACATGACAATGAGTTCACTGTACTCAAATGGCCTCCACAGTCACCAGATCTCAATCCAATAGAGCACCTTAGGGATGTGGTGGACCGGGAGATTTGCATCATGGATGTGCAGCCGACAAATCTGCAGCAACTGCGTGATGCTATCATGTCAATATGGACCAAACTCTCTGAGGAATGTTTCCAGTACCTTGTTGAATCTATGCCACGAAGGATTAAGGCAGTTCTGAAGGCAAAAGGGGGTCCAACCCCGTACTAGGAAGGTGTACCTAATACATTGGCCAGTGAGTGTATATCATAATGGCAATGTTTAAATAATGTGACCTTTTTGTTGAGCAAAGTATTGTCTGGACATATTATAGCTGCCAAACAGTTTTCAGGGACCAGTAGCTTTAATTAAAGTCTTGGTCTGTGTCTTCTCCTCCCCTGCTCATATCTCAGCATCTTTCCATCTTTCTCTGTCTGGTGTCACACATGGCATCGACTGCTGTGCATTCACTTTAGCTCTTTGCTCACATTTCCCTCACTCTTTCTCTAGTCTATCTCTCCTCTCAAAATCAACCACCGTTGTCCTTCTCGCCGGCCCAGAGAAGAGCTGCTTAGGGGAAATGGCAGCTCGTTCTTGTGCAATTAGGCGTCCTGTCATGTCAGGCTTGGGTAGCAAAGGTGGTATTGTCAGGCTAGACGATGGAGTCTGGGACTGGGGAGAATAGTTGGTGGACGGCCCTGTTTCTATCTGTCTCCAATCCGGCTTTACCACAGTTGTTTTCTGTCTGATCTGATGTGGCCGTTGGCCAAACAGACAGTCGTATCTCTGCAGGGAAGGGAGGGGAGGCTGCAGGCCACACGGGGAAACTGCCTTCTGCTGTTAAAGGTACAGTCTGGATTTGTTTTGTTTTTTTGTTTTTTGTTTTTTTTCCCCCTTTTTTTCTCCCCATTTGTACCCGGCCAATTACTCCACTCTTCCAAGCCGTCTCGGTTGCTGCACCACCCCTTCTGCTGATCCGGGGAGGGCTGGAGACTAGCACATAAAACACGCCTCCTCCGATACATGTGGAGTCACCAGCCACATCTTTTCACCTGACAGTGAGGAGTTTTGCCAGGGGGATGTAACGTGTGGGACGATCACGCTATTCCCCCTCCCCCCGACCGACCAGAGGAGGCGTTACTGCAGCAACCAGGACACAGAATAGACCGCCACACCACCCGGACGCCCCAGGGAAACTGCCTTCTGCTGTTAAAGGGACCGTCTGGTGTTTTTGTGACACGAGGTGGTGTGACACAGACATCAGCCCCAGTTAGTGACTGAGTCCTACGTTACAAAATCTGGCTGCTTGTTTCAGTGAGTCGGCAGCTTGTCAGAAAGCAATGAATGTCAGTGAACAGCGTCAGCTAATAAAATTTCCAGCAACAACACGTAAAAAAGCTTTTAAAAATTTTAAAGTACAACATCTGTCACGTATTACCAGATCTCTCTCCTCACAAACTAATGCTATGTCTTGGAGCTGTTTAGTTTGTTGAAGAATGCCAGTGTATAGTATAGTAGCGACAGCCTGGCGTTGTTCAGCAGATAGTCCCGGCCAGATCTGTGAACACGGGACACAGTTAACCAGCGTAATGCCCACGCATTGACATCACAACCAGTGAGTAGTTTATACCATGTCGTGCCACAAAACACTCCCTTTAAGGATTTTAAACTTTTTTTGTGCAAAAAAAGATATTTGGTCTGATTATAAATTTACTTTTTAAGACAAATTCATATGAAAGAGTTTATCCTTTGAGTTTCAAGTTCTATTTCCTTTTGAGTTTCTTTTGAGTTTTATATGTTCTTGTGTTTCTGTACAATTCATATGATTCACGTGTTTCTGTGTGCTTAATTTGTGCGTGTGTATGTGTGTATACACTGTGTTTTTTGTGCTGGTCATGTGAAGTCCCCTCACTGGCTAATTAATAATGTGTGTGTGTGTGTGTGTGTGTGTGTGTGTGTGTGTGTGTGTGTGTGTGAGGGGTGGGGAGGGGGATCAGATTTATCTGTGAGTGGTTGCATCAGCAGTGTCTGGACTCTGTGGGCCAACTGCAAGCATGGACAAGTCAGCCCATCAGGTAGCCAGTCAGCACATGTGTGTCTGGTTTTTGGCACAGCTGCCGATGCTAAATTATGAGTAAAACCACACAACAAACAAGCTAAGTGGTGATCATGTGGTGGCTGGCATTCATACTGTTTTCCATTGGCGTGATACCAAGCATAGAGGGCCCACTAAACTAGACTGACTTTTTTTTTTAAGATGATCAACATACCATCTCCAAGTTTTCCAAAACATCTATTTTCCCTCTGACCTTGGTTTAGTGAATTCCCTATCATGCTGTATTTGATGATCGTTGTGTAAGCAGCCGTGGCCTGGAGAGGGATTCGCAAGCTAGCTAACAGAAGGTGCTACTAGCGCTCAATATGTCTTTGTCTCTGGTTTAGTTAATTGCAGCTCGCTGCCAGTTTCAACCCTCTGGCTAGCCAACACACACACACACACACACACACACACACACACACACACACACACTTTCACACACTCTCATGTATGCACTCACACATAGACACTCATGCAGATACTCACCACACTCCAAACCAGTGTGTGGTAACACGCACACACACACCAGAGAGAAGGAGGGTTGGTATTGTGGGTTTATTGATTCAACACCTTAACATGCCATTCATTAGGGCTGTTCTAAGGTAACAGCTCTACGTGACGTCTACATCCAATTCTAGGTGCTAAATGATTTATCAGCCTCTTCACATGTGTTTAGTAACGCTAACCTATCCCCCAGCAGAAACTTTCCTTTTTCTCATAATGTCACTTGTTTTTTTTTTCTTTCTACTCAAGAAAGCAATCGTGCGTTCTGTCATTCTTATGAAACAACTTTTTTTTTCCCATCTTCATATAATTGCGATGACTTGTTGGTGAGTCAGAGGAGGTGTTACACGGCCGCGGTGAGGCCGTTCACAATCACTCCACCCGTCACAAACTCGCCATTTAGCCACTACTAATGTTTGCAGCCAAATGGCTGAGGAAGTGTTCTCGTTGTTCTGCCCCGTTACATTTTTGTGCAACTGAGAGGTATATATGTGTCTTGGCTTTGAGTCATATTTGTCCCTGGGGTCGCAGGGGAAATTATCTCTGTTTATTTATTAGCTTATCATGTTTTATTATGTTAGTCTTTGAAATTGCACATTTATTTTTCTACAGTAAGAATGTAATGAAGTGCTGTGAACTGTGAATATGTCCACATAGGGCCCAATTAAATCAGGAAAACATGAGACCCATCATTCATCCCTGTTGTTGGTTTGCCCCCCCCCCCCCGGCAGTCTGAAGGGGATGGTGGGCTAATTCATTTCCTGTTGCCAATTAATTGAAGGTTAAACATATGTGGGTCTGGAATTTTGTTTATATGTGGTTATAAATGTGTGTGTGTGTGTGTGTGTGTGTATATATATATTTTTTTTCTTCCAAGAAGAAAGCGCAGCTTGCTTTACATAACTTCACTCAGCATCATATCCGCTGTCTGTGTGTGTCATTTGATTATTCACCTCGTATCCTCCTCATGTTTCATCTCCTGTTCACAAGAGCCCTCTCTGTTAGGCCTTGTGCAGTTTCTCCGACTGCCGCTGATGTTCACACTCAGTCACAAGGCACACACAGGGCGCTCATTCTCGACATTCTACATTTACGGGCGTTGAAGTGTGAAAATGAAGCTTCCGAAATGGCACTAATCTTAAATGGGTATGGTTGTTTTTCCTTTCATTCACTGTTATTTTACTGCCGTCTGCTTCACTGGAAATACTGGAGGTGACGGAGAGAGGGGGAACGACAAGTTATGTAGCCCTATTTAGGCGCATAGTACTATCTTAATAATGATAAATAATAAGAATCTACTTCTCCTTCTTCTGTATATACTTAATACCTTATGTATTTTCCCCCTTTTCTCTCCAATTGTACCCAGCCAATTACCCCACTCTCCACTCCCTCAGCTGATCCGGGGAGGGCTGCAGACTACCACATATCTCCTCTGATACATGTGGAGTCGCCAACCACTTCTTTTCACCTGACAGCGAGGAGTTTCGCCAGGGGGACGTAGTGCGTGGGAGGGTCAAGTTATTCCCCCCAGTCCCCCCCCCAAACAGGTGCCCCGCCCGACCAGAGGAGGTGCGAGTGCAGCGACCAGGACACATACCTACATCCGGCTCCCCACCCGCAGATACGGCCAATTATGTCTGTAGGGACGCCCGACCAAGCCGGAGGTAACACGGGGATTTGAACTAGTGATCCCCATGTTGGTAGGCAATGACTTCTAGGCTACCCGTACACCCCTAAGCCCTTATTTTTTAGTTACGGGGCCTTAGCATCAAATAGCGATGTAGAAAGTGTGTAAACATTGACTGAGTTATTTGTCTAAAAATAATTTAATGATTTGATACTGAATTTGTAAACCAAGAAGAACGCATGTTTGACGTTTTAGGTCTCTGTACCTAAAATTTGTTGTAGTTGTGCATGTGGTGGATCAACCAGTGTACCGTTACAGTGTCGACGTGATTGGCTTCATATTGCCTGCCACCCAATGACTACTGGGATAGGCTCCAGCATCCCTATGACCCTGAGAGCAGGATAAGTGGTTCAGATAATGGATGTATGGATGGAATTCCATTGTTGATTTAAATTGTTTGTTGGAAGTCTGGTCTTTGTCGCCTCTCTTCTCTGACAGTTTTTTGTTTGTTTGTTGTATACCTATGGAGGACATTACAGGTCAGCACCCACTCAGAGCCTCCTGCACTACAATGCAGCCCAGTACAGTGTGAGAGCAGCCAATATGCTTTTTCACCGCAGTGCCGAAACGACAGAGGCAAAAGAGAGGGGGAGGCATGGCTCAAGGTGGACTTTTTCCTTTTTTTTTGTTTTTTGTAGAACCCTCCCTCGGTTTATGACGGAGCCCTTTGTGCTCTGTGTGTACCCACACGGCACCCTCTGCAACTCTTCCCTCACTGATTTCCGGAAATGTACATTTTCTGCCTGTTAATAGTCACTCCGCTAGCGTTACAGTTGAATTTGCCGATTAGAGGGAGAGCAAGTGTTTCGGTTGCCATAGCAACCGGGTGAGTCATTCTGCTGCAGTCAGTTTAGTCAAACTCACATTGACTGTGTTTGCCTCTCTCTCTCTCTTGCTACCTTTTTTCTCCAATCACACTATCTCTGTCCCCCCCACCCCACCCTTCCACCCCCACCTAACCCCTTTTCCGTCTCTCTCAATTGCTATATGATTTCACCTGTGGTTCCCTTTTTTTCTTTTTTCTTTTTTCATCAGTTATGTCACAGAGAGAGAAGAGATTGACACACTTCTGTGTCCCAGTCAGTCAAGGAAGGTCACCACCATTTAGGATTAAAAAAGCAAAAGAAAAGGGCACAGAGGGAGTGAAAGAAACAGAAGTGAGTCGCTGAGGCCTTTGTGTGTTTGTGTGTGTGTGAGTATCTGTGTGTGATTGTGTGTGTGTGTTTGTCTGTCTGTCTGTCTGTCTGACTGACCGGATGCTCGTTGCATGACATGAGCCAACGAGGGGAAGCTGATGATAAGGGCGAGCAGAATGTTGCAGCTCTCACTTTGATTACTTATTTATGGATCAGGCTAATCAGTAAACCCACTGCTAACAGCATGCTGTGAAGGAGGTGGTGTGTGTGTGTGTGTGTGTGTGTGTGTGTGTGTGAGAGACGGTGGAGTTGGGGGTTGGCGGTTGGAGATGAGTAGTTGAGATGGGGGAGTTAGAAGGGGATGGAGAGTACCTAATGGTCATTTGCATAAATCCAAGTACGCTTGTGAGCTCTGATTAAAGTTGCCTCATTTGCCAGATGCAGATATTTCCTGTTTGCCGTGCAATTTTGTTTTCCGCTTTTTCTCTAATGCATGTACTAGGTCACTAAATTAACAACCATTTTCTCTGCTTTAGTCTGCTGAGCACTGTTATTCTACACCTCAGTCTGCAGACAACACCTTGTAACTTCATGGTCAAACCAATCAGACGAATGCCTGATAAAATTATGCAACAATAAGTAACAGTAAAAGTGTTCAAACGTGGAAGCCAGGGCCATACATAGATGCAGCCTCTTTCACTGACTTGTATCCCTTTTCTCTGTGCCCGTTGCCAGGAATTTTTCATTCCAACTTCTCTTTTTTCAGGCCTGGTCTTGAAAGGTACAGTGAGGTACAGTATTACAATATGTAGGAGCATTTATTTATACACGATGATTTTGAGAATAGCAACGTACTGTGATCTTGTGATCTCAGTGTTTCACAAATTCATAAATGGCATAACCACATGTGATTCATGTTCCAACATAGTGTTCCAGAAACTCCAGAAAAGTTGTCATGAGTAATTAATACAATCTACTGTTTGTTTGCATGAATAGCAAACACATGAACCTGAAAACCTCCCATCTTATCCATGTCTCAGAATAGTTCAGACATTTACATATTTTCTCTACAGCTGCCTTCAACTCATGCAGTCATCTCTCTTCTCTCTCTCTCGCTTCCTCACTTGCTCGCGCTCTCTCCCTCTCTCCCCCTCTCTCTCGCTCTCTCTCTCTCTTGCTTTCTCTTGCAGCTTGCCTCCTCCACTCTATCCTTATTTTTTTTGCTTCTAGTCTTTTTCTTTCAGGTCAGTATGACATAATGAACAGCAGGCTGTGAGCAGAGCTTTAAAAACGAAATGGCTATTATCTTGATCAACCTGTGTCTTAATTTCTAGCTCAGTATTAGAAAACATGGAGTGGGGCTATTCCAGGTGCATCCTAGTTCAGTTTCCGGGGCCTCGTTTGACTGGTCTGGTTGTTAAGTGTGAACTGAGGGAATGTGCAGCTCCTGTTAAAAGCTTAATTTAAAGCTTGACAAAATTTAAACTGGTGACTTCCTCTAACTAGATTAAAATATATAGTTCTGTCAGGTTACACTACTGAAAAGTGTAACAGCATCACCGGAAAAACGCCCCAATCTCCCCGATCTAACAACTGGAGATACGGCAAGTGGAAAACATCAGCAAGAATGATCATCTACTTTAATTCATTCTGTAATTATGGCAGGGATAAATACTGTAATTAACACGCTACAGCCACAGATTGGAAATGATAGGCTCATGTACATTGAGTTGGCTGTGTCCCACATGGAGAGAAGAATAAACAAACTGGAGACATTTAACGAGTTAACTCCATAAGGGCAACCATGAAATAAGAGAAAAAGCTCGAGAGTCACGGCCAAAAATTCACAGTGCCTGCATTTGAATTGATGAGAGATGTAAAAGAAAAGGAAACCTCACAGACTTTATGATGATGAGAAATGTTTAAGGCCAAGAGTTTTCTGTGTTAACAAATTGGGGAAATTGTGTGCAGTTTTTTCTCTGAGAGTAAGTCTGGAAACAGGTATGATTGTGAGACTGCAAAGATGTCAGAATCAGATTTATTGCCAAGTAGTTCAAGAATATACAAGAAATGTATCTTGGTATGTTGTGCAAGAGGGAAAAATTAACAGTAAATAGTGAAGATAAAAGTTAAAATAAAATAAATTTATGTATATACGAGGCATCCAGGTAGCATGGCAGTCTATTCTGTTGCCTACCAACACGGGGATTGCCAGATCGAATCCCCATGTTACCTCCAGCTTGGTGAAGTGGCCACCCACAGACACAATTGGCTGTGTTTGTGGGTGGGAAGCCGGATGTGGGTATGTATCCTGGTCACTGCACTAGCGCCTCCTCTGGTCGGTCGAGGCGCCTGTTCGGGGGGACTGGGGGGAATAGCATGATCCTTCCATGCGCTATATCCCCCTGGCAAAACTCCACTGTCAGTTGAAAAGAAGTGCCTGGTGACATTCATACATTTTATAAGTCCATTATGATTGTGTTTATCCTTTTTCAATGTTGTAATTTGTAAGCTGTATAAACACAACATCCATTGCACGTTGTCCGTCTTGGGAGGGAGATCGCTTCTCTGTTGCTCTGCCTGAGGTTTCTTCCTATTTTTTCTCCCTGTTAAGGGTTTTTTTTGGTTTTTGTTTTAGGGAGTTGTTCCTTATTCAATGAGAGGGTCTAAGGACAGGCTGTTGTGTTGCTGTACAGCCCACTGAGGCAAATTTGTGATATTGGGCTATACAGATAAAATTGACTTGACTCCACATGTATCGGAGGAAGCATGTGGTAGTCTGCAGCCCTCCTCAGATCAGCAGAGGGGGTGGAGCAGCAACTGGGATGGCTCGGAAGAGTGGGGTAATTGACTGGATACTATTGGGGAGAAAAGGGGGGGATAATAAATAGATAAATAGATATATACAAGATAGAATAAAATAAGGTGCAGTAATGGGGAAACACTGGGAATATGGCAAGTACTCTATTTACAAAATGATAGATGAGAATTTTAAATATGAAATTAACAGTAGGGCAGATAGACTGTTGTAGCGCTATCTATCCTTTTTACCTGTCAAGGACAACGCTCCTGAGTTCTCTATACAACTCGGTATCCAATAAACTATTGAAGTATGTTAACTTCACTTTTTATGTGTTTAAAGTATGTTCTAAAGGCTCTAAATGTCTTACAGTGTCATCTGGTAACTCCAACTAAAAAGGTTGACTACCCCTTTAAGGCGCTCAAATATGGCATATGACCCCTTTAAGGCAATCTAACATGGTCTAGACACCTCAATGTGTCACCGAGTAACTTATATTAAAATGGTGGACTAGCCCTTTAAGGTTGTCTCAACGTGTCACTTACCATAGCCTAGACACCACAGGAATAAACACACATGAATAATCCACACTCACACAGGTACATAGAATTATATATACAAATGTATTATGAGTAATAATTATTAGAATGAATGAAAGTGATAAGCCTCAATGGCTAACAAGCATCTGCATTCAAATATAAACAACTTAATCAGACTAACACATTAGCATACAGCTCAATAACCCTATAACTAAGCCGGCAATAAAATAAAAGAAAGTCAACCCCCAGTTGCAGGCCTGTTTCTTTATCGGGTACGTGGGGACCCTAAACAGCCCTCTTCGCTCCCCTTGGAAGCCCGCACATCCAACTTGTACTCACAAAGAATGCTCCTCTTCGTCTCGCGCTTCTCACCGCAGCACAGCAGCGAACGTCAGGCAGGCCGCCATCCTAGCTAACTGGCTAGTTAGCCGTTAGCACCATCTCACGGTCGAACCGTGCGCTCGCCTCGGCAGCCCAACACGGCAACAGACGACTCCTTCTGCGTTCCTCGATGGTCGCATGAACCCACCACTACACTGTACTGATAACGTTACTTCGCTAAACTAGAAGACGGCCCGACTCACTGTGGGGAGAGCCCCTCACCGCATCCAGTCCATTCGCGCGTCTTGCTGTGCTAACAACGGACACCGACTGGCTAGCTCGCTCCGTAACGTCGCTGGGTCCACATATGGGACTGACGAGTAGTCAGTTTGTCTCCCCAGTTCACACAAACAGTTCCTGGGATGGGTCTCGGTCAGACACCCGCACACATCACTGTTCACTAAACTTCAATTACATTTCTCTCACCGCAAAATAGCATATAACAACTCGACATCAAACTGCTCCATTTGGCTCACACAAGGGACGAGAGACCACCTCCTCCCCCTCCAGTCTGCTCGTGCTGACGTTTTCCGCTGCCCTCTCAACCAATCACATTCAAGGTAAGGTATTCTCTCCACAGCCAACCAATCATAACAATGGTAAGTTTCAACACGAAAGTATGCATTTCACATTGGTAAACAACTGTTTTGCAGAACAATATCAACAATATAATATATTCATATTCAAAAGGTATACAAAATAACAAACATAGGCCAAACTCTTATCTAATAGTGCAATGTAATATATCTAAGGCCTATAATTTAACCAGAGGGTTACACTGTGTTTTTACATGAGTGTGTGCACATGTGCAAGATGGTTGGGTGGCAGTGTCAGTATCCGTGGGTGTCTGGGGGCTTGTTAGAAAGGCCGACTGCTGTAGGGAAGAAGCTGTTCTTGTGGCACGAGGTTCTGTTTTTTTTTAGACCTTTGCCTCTTGCCAGAGAGGAGTGTCTTGAAGAGACCATGGCCTGCGTGGGAAGGGTCGATCATGATCTTTTTCTTGTCTCAGTGTCCTGGAGGTGTGCAGGTCCAGGAGGGACAGCAGACAACCACCCTCTCATCAGAGCGAATAATACGCTGCAGTCTGGTCTGCCCTTGTCCTTGGCAGTGGCAATAGCGTACCAGATAATGATGGAGGAGGCGAGGGTGGACTCAATGATGGTGGTGTAAAAGTGCACCATCACTGGATTTGGCAGGTTGAACTTCTTCAGCTGCTGCAGAAAGCACAATCTCTGCTATGCTATCTTTCTGAGGGAGCTTATGTTCCGCTCCCAGTTGAGGTCCTGGGTGATGATGGTGCCCAGGTAGCGGAAGGATTCCAGTGTCAACTTGGGAACCGCACAGGATGATGGTGGTGGGTGGGGCTGGGTTCTTTCTGAAGTCCACAACCATCCCCACTGTCTAGAGTGTTGAGCTCCAAGTTGTTTTGGCCGCACCAAGACACCAGATGGTCAGTCTCCCACCTGTAGGTAGACTCCTCCCCAGTGGCGGCGCCAGAGAACTTTGATTGCCGGTGCTATGGGGGTGCTTGATCATTGACTGGGGGAGCTCTGAGATATAGGCTAGCCTAGTGCATAGGTACAAAACACAAAAACAGGTGTGGGCACGCTAATTTAATATTAGTTTGCAAGTAACACAGAACTGTAATTGCTATAATGCCAATGGCTGACATTCACTCAGTACAAGAGCCAAATTTGGCGTTCCACACAGATTTAGATAAACAGCTAGATTTATAGCATAATCACGACACGCACAATGCAAAGCGCAGACCTAACGCCAGAGGCCTCTATGTCAAAACACAAAACTGCAGGGAACTCAAACACAGTGTCCACATAATTATTAAGCAATTGGTTATAACCATCAATGCCATATGATACCAAAACAACTAAATGTCTATCCATATGATAATAGTTAACACACAGTTACAATCATTCACAATATACAACACAATATTCAACCCATCGCCATGGGGAAAAAAACACCAGTCAATTACCAGTGGACATTTCACAGAAGGGCAATGCGTCGGTTGTTGTGGCTGAGGGCAAATGTATCGATGATCTGGTGGACATCCAAGGCTCTTGCTCTCCTAATATTCACGGCCAAAAGTCCAAGGTTACTGGTATAAGCATCCCCGCTGGTGCTCAAGTATGTCTTCAAGCGTCGGAGACGGGAGAAAGTTCGCTCACAGAATGCAGATGTAACGGGGAGTGTCAAGGATATACATGTGAGTTTGTACAGATCCATAAACGCGTCCTTGTATGGTGCCATCAGTGACAAAAATTCCAAAGTGGTATTAATGGTGTGTCCTTGCTGTGATTTCCTTTCTAGTAGACGTCGGACTTGGTGTAACTCAGCATTTAAGTTATCTTCGGTGATGCCATAGTTCTGTGCCATTGGCAATATTCACTGCTTATCTTAAGAAAGATTTGTGTTTTGGGTTGAGGGCTGAGACCCCTGTCAGCACATGACCCGCATCTGTGGAGAAGTGTCTCCTCAATTCATTGACCAGCCTGTCAATTACCAGATAAAAAAGCTGTGTGCACAGGTCATCTGATGAATGTGTGCAGTGTATCGGATTCGGGGCCTCAACCACATAGTCCCGTAAACGGCTGGATTGCTGCCAATCTTCTCTCCTTGGTGGTGGTGGTCTCTGCTGTGCTATGCTAGCCTTAACACACAGCTCTTTAGCACGCTCTTGTAGGTTGTTCCATAACTCTTCTGACCGTTTTTCCAAAAACGCTGCGATGACAGACTGAATCAGATCATTTGCAGACAAGATATCCAGGTTGGGTGACTGTAACTGGTCCGAGGCAAACTTGCTCACCCTGAATACATCCTCAAGTAAAGTGAGGTTTAAAATGAACTATTCATCGATAAGCCCTTGCACAGCCCTAGCTTCTGTCTTTCTTTTCGCGTTTGTCTGGCCTATGATGTCCTGGAGAGTAGCCTGGATGGCTGGGAGCGATTTTTTTTTATTGCGCACAATGCAGTGTACAGGCGCAGCGTGTGTCGGATAGTTTTTTCAACTCAACATGTTGTTCTGATGGTTGCAGTTCTTTCTGCTTTTTCAAGAAAATGTCATGGACCACCGAGCCAGAAAAGAAATTGTACAATAGTTGCACTGTCTCAAAAAACTCGGCCGCAGGTTGCACGTTACTCACACAATCAACCAGAACCAAATTTAACCGGTGTGCGTGGCAGTGGACATAGAGCTTGTGACACCTCTTTCCTGAACTTCTCTTGTACCCCATTATTACATCCCAACATCACTGCAGTTCCATCATAGCATTGGCTGATGCAGTTACTTACGTCAATGTTGCATTGGCTAAGTGCCATTTTAATACTTTTCAGCAGAAAGTCTGCATCCAATCCATGAGCTGGCATAAAGTGTAAAAACTCCTCAAGCACAGTTTCGTTGTGTAGATAGTGGACCACTGAGATTTACTCTTTCTTACTAATATCCTTGCTCTCATCGACCATTATGGCAAAAGGCCCAGTTTCCTTTATCTCATCACTTATTTGTTTCCTCACCATGTCAGCCATAATACTAAAAATTTCATTTTGTATCTCATGGTGGATGTATTTTGAGTTTGATGGGTTGTCTGAGATCTTTTTAGCAATTGTTTTGTTAAACATAGCAATAATATCTAGGAGCTGGAGAAAGTTTCCTCTGTTAGCCGCCTGACTGTCCTCTCTGTGGCCTCATTGAGCTATCTCTTGGCACGCTGTATATCGCAGGCTCTCCACTACTGCCTTCATATACTCCCGGTTTTCTTGAACCAGCTTTGAATGTCCCTTATCGAGCATTTTCTCCATTTTCGAACCATCCTGCTTTCTCTGCTTAAACTCACACCATGCTTCCATAGACAACCTATGTGCAGCACTTACGTTGTGGGCTTTGAAAGATGCTTGTGCTTTACGCCAATTCTGGAACCCAAACACAGTAAAAGCTTCCTCTGAACGAAATCCACAACTGCCCGCAGGGGCAAAATGTCTGAATGAGAAACAGAAGGCTGCATCCTTAATCACTGAATATTCCAGCCAGCTATATTGCTCATACCATACGCGATTAAAGCTCCTTTTCTGAGTACCAAAGGTCGTTGCTGGGTACTTGCGCACAGGGCGTCGCAGTCCTTCCACTGGATTTTCGCTAAGATCCTCCGGTCCACAAACCTTGCTTGAGGCTGAACTGCTGCCAAGGTTAACAGCAGAAGAGTTAGTATTAGCATTAGCAAAATGGTCACTGGCAATAGCTAGCTCCCCCATGGGACAAGCACTTGCTGCTGAACACTCTTCATCTGACTCCGAGGTGTTGTCTGTTGCAGTATCCTCAGTATTTAGCCGGGGAATGTCGGTATCCTCCACACTGCTTACTGGTACTGATTCTTCCGAACTACGAGCACGCTTAATTGGGATCACGAAATGTTCCATTTTGGTAGCAAGGGCAAAAAAGATTACTAGCAAACAGCACTGGGCGGGAGGGGGAAGTTGACAATTTCAAGGGGAAAACCCCAGTGACGTCAGACCTAAGTGCATTTCCTACATTTCATAATGTCATTAAATAAATGTTGGTCATTTTCGGACAAAAATTAGATAAAAAGTGAAAAAGATAAACAGCCTTACAAATATATTTAGTTTGGTAACTTTTTATTTGATTTCATGGGGGTGCTATGCCAGCACTAGGGGGAGCTGAAGCACAGGCAAGCCCCTCCTTAGCGCCGTGCCAGCTCATCCCCACCAGAGATGAGCCCAATGAGGATGGTGTCATCAATAAACTTCAAGAGCTTGACTTACTGGTGACTGGAGGTGAGGCTATTTGTATACAGTGAGAAGAGTAGAGGACACAGGACAGAGGACATAAGACACAGCATTTAGGGGAACCAGTGCTGATGGTCCGAGAGTCAGAGACATGTTTCCCAAGCTCCACATGCTGCTTCCTGTCAGATAGGAAGTTGGTGATCCACCTGCAGATGGATTCAGTCACGTGCAGATGGATTCAGGCACGTGTAGCTGGGAGAGCTTGTCCTGTAGCAGATCCAGGATGATGGTGTTGAAGGCGGAGCTGACATCCACAGACTGGATTCTGGCATAGGTACCTACAGAGTCAAGATGCTGGAGGATGAAGTGGAGTTCCATGTTTACTGCATCGTCCACAGACCTGTTGACTTTGTAGGTGAACTGCAGGGGGTCCAGAAGTGGGTCGGTGATGGTTTTAAGGTGGGACAATACAGGGCGCTCAAAAGACTTCATTACCAAAGAGGTCAGGGCTATGGGTCTCTGGTCATTGAGTCCTGTGGTCCTTGGTTTTTTGGGAATGGGGATGATGGAGTTCTTGAAGCAGGCTTGTTCGTGGCATATCCCCAGTATGGTGTTAAAATTTATGTTTATGAACACTGGAGACAGCTGATCAGCACCGTGCTTCAGAGTGGAGGGAGAGAAAGAGTCTGGTCCAGCTGCTTTGATGCTGTCTCTTGAACAGCCTGTTAACGTCCCGTCTTCAAGATGGAGAGTGTTGACGGTGTGGTAGGGGAGGAGGGGGCCTCTAAGATGGGCAGTTGTGGAGAGGCCTGAGCCCCTGTTGAGGTGGGGAGGAGGAGCTGCTGGTCTGGAGCTGGTGGATGGAGTCACAGGGGATGGTGTCAACACTGTCCCACTGTCTTTCAAATCAACAATAGTACTCATTCAGATTGTTGGCCAGCCGCAAGTCATTAGTGGAGTAGGGGACTTTCAGTTTGTAGTTGATGATTTGTCTGACACCCTTCCAGGCAGAGGCCGAGTTGTTTTCTGAGAACTGCTGTTGAAGTTTCTCAGAGTAAAGTCATTTAGCGTCTCTCACCGCCTTGCTAAACATGTGTTTAGACTCTTTAAACCAGACCTTGTCCCCACTCCTAAACCTAAAATAACTATATGGCAAACCAAGCTATTGTTAGAATTGCAAAGAAGGAAACTGTAATGGACTATCATGGCATTAGGATACATATTATCCTAGATCTGATAGTGGATATGGCTAACAGAAGGGTCAAGTTCCAAGATGTAAGTGAAATTGCAGGAGAGTGGTTTGAAGAGTGGGATAATGAATTTAGCAACATTGATCATCACTTTTAACTAAGAGACTAAGACCTTCGTAGACCAGGAGACAGTAGAAATTTAATTCACCCAGAAAATCGAGCTAATTCTGTGGGTAGGAAAGTAACAACATGACTACAAGATTCAAATGTACTGAGATACACTATATGTACAAAAGTATTGGGACACACCTCTTAATCATTGAATTTAAGTGTTTCATTCAGACCCATTACGACAGGTGTATAAAATCAAGCAGCTAGCCATGCAGTCTGCATTTACATACATTTGTGAAAGAATGGGTCGTTCTGAAGAGCTCAGTGAATTAAAGCATGATACTGTCATAGGATGCCACCTTTGCAATAAGTCAGTTCATGAAATGTCTTCCCTGCTAGATAGTCCACAGTCAACTGTAAGTCAAGTCCATTTTATTTGTTATAGCCCAATATCACAAATTACAAATTTGCCTCAGTGGGCTTTACAGCAACTCAACATCCTGTCCTTAGACCCTCTCATAGGATAAGGAACAACTCCCTAAAAAAAAAAACCCTTTAACAAGGAGAAAAAATAGGAAGAAACCTCAGGGAGAGCAACAGAGCAGGGATCTCTCTCCCAAGATGGACAATGTGCAATGGATGTTGTGTTTACACAATTTACACAATACAACATTGAAAGAGGATAAACAGAATTATATTGTACTTAAAAAATGTATGAAGAATATGATGCGCAGGATGCCAAGCAGTGTCCAGATGCCATCGGAAAAGTCCAGGACCCAAGCCACGCGACCAGGATCATCATGTAAAAAAAAAATTATATGGATTTATAAGATATATAAAAAGAAAATGTGATGAGGGGAATGCCAGGCAGTGTCCATGTGGCGACCACGATCACCACGGAGACCTGGGAGGAGAACCGACTGCACGTGCACACAAGGGAGACTCGTATGATACCATTCACACATAGAAATAGAGGAAGGAGAAGACATTATTCAGAGAGAGAGAAAAGACGTGAGAGAAGAGAACAGTTTGCAATATTCATTAGTCATAATCAATTAAGTCATCAATTAGTCATAATCTCTATGCTATAATCTCGTCAGCAGAAAAGTGGTTGGTAAATTCATTGAGACAGAAAACCGACCCGCCATGCAGTACAGGTTGTGAAGCACTCAAAGGCAACTAATTGTAAGCTAAGGCAAAAAGATGAGTTTTAAGTTTGGATTAAAATCAAGTTTTAATTATTTTTCAATAATACCACTTAATTTTGATTAAAATTAAGTGGTATTATTGAAAAGTGGAAGCGTTTAGGAACAACAGCAACTCAGGAAGTGGCAGACCACGTAAAGTCACACAGCGGGGTCAACGAGTGCTGAGGCGCATAGTGCGTAAAAGTCGTCAACGCTCTGTTGACTCAATAACTGCAGAGTTCCAAACTTCCTCTGGCATTAACATCAGCACAAAAACTGTGCGCCAGGAGCTTCATGGAATGGGTTTCCATGGCCGAGCAGCTGCATGCAAGACTTAAATCACCAAGCACAATGCCAAGTGTCGGATGGAGTGTTGGAAAGCACACTGCCACTGGACTCTGGAGCAGTGGAAATGTGTTCTGTGGCGTGATGAGTCACGCTTCTGTCTGGCAGTCTGATGGACGAGTCTGGGTTTGGCGGATGCCAGGACAACGTTACCTGCCTGACTGCATTGTGCCAACTGTAAAGTTTGGAAGAGGAGGGATAATGGTATGGGGTTGTTTTTCAGGGTTTGGGCGAGGCCCCTTAATTCCAGTGAAGGGAAATCTTAATGCTTCAGCATACCAAGACATTTCTATGCTTCCAACTTTGTGGGAACAGTTTGGGGAGGACCCTTTTCTGTTCCAGCATGACTGTGCCCCAGTGCACAAAACAAGGTCCATTAAGACATGGTTGGGTGAGTTTGGTGTGGAAGAACTTGACTGGCCTGCACAGAGCCCTGACCTCAACCCCATCAAATACCTTTGTGATGAACTAGAATGGAGATTGCGAGCCAGGTCTTCTCACCCAACATCAGTGCCTGACCTCACAAATACTCTTCTGGATGAATGGGCAAAAAAAAATCCCACAGACACACTCCAAAATCTTATGTAAAGCCTTCCTAGAAGGTGGAAGCTGTTATCGCTGCAAATGGGGGGGGGGGCAACTCCATATTAATACCTATGGATTTAGAATGAGATGTCATAAAAGCTCCTGTAGGTGTAATGGCCAGGTGTCCCAATACTTTTGTACATATAATGCAGTTTAGGCCAACTCAAGAACTCCAATGGAGACGCTGCAGGAACAGTGAGAATGTCAGTGAATCTAAAGACATTAGTTTTCAGATTTGTAAAAAGTATTTATATTCCAGCATGAATACAATATAAAATTAAGAAGATACTATTATTTGGAATGAAAATACACACTAATGCAGGAAATAGAAAATCACTGGCTTTCCTGGAATGGAAAATTGAAGAGATGGTTAATGAATGAACATGACGATGGATAAATTGTTAGCTTAATACAGAGAGATAATAGACCTCCCTGATATTCAGGAGGATATTTTGCTTTCCTTTGTGATTTTCTTTTAGCATTCAGGAAATGAATAGGGGATATCCATAACAGCCATGTATATAAGGTGTCTTAATTGGATTAAGTTAGATACAAAAAAACTGAATACTGATGAGAAGGAATGAAAAGGCAGTTCATATGGCTAGTACCTCCAAACATGAGTATTGGGTGCAACATTGTGTGAGAGTACATGTGTCTTGTGCATATGTGTGTGCCTCTATGTGTATTTGTTCTTTTGTGGTCACATAGATGTATCTTCATTGTTGAAACATATTGTAAGAAGAGCTAGGCAAGCACAAGTAGTCTTAATGTAAGAAATTCTAAATAACCAAAGAAGTGACTGAAGATTGCCTATTTGTAGTATCAAATATACATTAATTTAAATCATATAAATTCTGCCATCAGAAAAACTATATATATATATATATATATATATATATATATATATATATATATATATATATATATATATATATATATATAAACCCCAATTCCAATTAAGTTGGGACGTTGTGTAAAATGTCAATAAAAACAGAATACAATCATTTGCAAATCCTTTTCGACCTATATTCAATTGAATACACTACAAACACAAGACATTTAACGTTCAAACTGAAACTTTATTGTTTTTTGCAAATATTCACTCATTTTAAATTTGATGCCTGCAACGCGTTGGGGAGAAAAAGCGGGAAAGAGTAAAAAAAAAAACTGTATTGGGACTATATGCATTCTGTGGGAAATACTGTATGTCGTGTATGTACATAAGTAATCTTTAGCTCATAATTATGACTTTGGTAACTAATAGGTTGGGTAGTAGATTGTATCTATTTGGTTATAGTGTTTTAATGATAGAAATACAGTAACTAACTTGTGATTGCTTTTGGACAACCCAGAAGAATGTTTAAAGAAATCACATACTGGAGTGAGATTAAGAACATAAATGATCATAAACTACTTGAAATACAGTAATGCCAGTAATGCTAGTCATGAACCCGGCTAATCCCAAAGTAATCAAATATAATCAGGTTAGATTACGGCGACAGAGTTATCCAACAAATTGTGTTACTAATTGCAATTGCAAGGTAATCAGTAAATTGTAAAGAAATGTATTTAAAGGCATCTTATCCAACACTGGTGGCTACTATTCATAAATGAAGTCATTGGATTTCATATATTTTCCATCCATGTATTATCCAAACCACTTATCCTACTTAAGGTTGCGGGGATGCTGGAGCCTATCCCAAGATTTCATTTATTTTGATTATTATACTGTCAGGAGCTTGTCTTTTCTGTGTATGTTTTCTAGTCTTTGTCCTGTTTGTAATGTAATAATGTAAGGTGTTATGGTTGCATTGTCACAAAGTAAAGCTTTTTTGTGGACCCCAGGAAGAGTAGCTGCTGCAATGTTGCAGCTAATGGGGATCCAGTGTATATTTTAACTTCTGGAGTGATTCTGAATTGCTGGTTCATCTAGAATAGAGTAAGTATCATCTTTCTTGCTTAACAAGTTGCTATTACTCTTATTCCAGCTGCTTGAGTATTAGTGCTTTTCTCTATAGGTCTGATGCTGGTTCCTAGTGGGAACTAGTGGGATCTTATTCTAGCTGTAGCTGTTTTTCACCTAGTGTGTCCTTAAATATTTCTTGTTGCCTAGCTGTTTTGACTTATTTATCCTTTTAGCTTATAAATATATTCCTTGGTAACTTGTTGTTTGCAGTTTTAATAGTTTTGTGTGAGGTTTGATAGAGTTTTACATAAGTGACCAGTTTCTGGGCAATAGGCCTAGTTTCAGTTTAGCTCTTTGGCCAATTGGGTGTTAAGTGGCCAGGGTGTGGCCTGCACTCCTGGCAGACAATTAGCAATCAGTGTTCTTTAAATCACTGCTGCTACTTGGAAGCGTCAGGCAAACAGGTCTAGGTTGAACGAAGGCGAGAGTGAACAAAGGCAAGCCAAGACTTCGTCAAGCAAGAACTGCTCTTTTTAGATCCAGTCAGTCATCTGTATTTTGTGTACCTAGTATAGACTATGTGTTTCCTTTGCATTCCTGTCATTTCCTCTTCCCGGGGCTGGCATAGATGTTGGGGCACTCCTAGGCACTGTGACCCTACCAATCTCATCTATCCCACTCTCTCTACTCACGGTGAGCAAGTGGTGATGGGAGGGCTCTGGAATTGCCAGTCTGGGGTGCTGAAAGCTGAGTTTATCTCAGGCTACACATCCTTGCTGTCCCTTAACTTTCTTGCTCTAACTGAGACCTGTATCACGCCAGAAAACACTACTGCACAGCTCTGTCAGACTTGTACTCTTTTTCTCACACTCCCAGAGCTGGGAGGCGGGGTGGTGGTACTGGCCTGCTAATCTCCCTGAAATGGAAATACTCTCTTGTTTCCATTCCACAGTTTTCTCTGCCCTCCTTTGAATTCCAGGCTATTACTGTCTCTTATCCAGTCAAACTCACCATTGTGGTTGTGTACCACCCACCAGGCCCCCTTGGTGAGTTTCTGGAGGAACTTGACACACTTGTCTTGCACTTCCCTGTTGATGACTCTGCACTTATCCTTCTTGGTGACTTCGACATCCACACTGACAAGCTAGATCCTCTTCTCTCATTCCTCTCCTCCTTTGACCTTCACCTCTCACCCTCTCCTCCTACCCACAAGGCCAGCAAACAGCTGGACCTTATCTTTACTAGACACTGTCCTACTTCCAATCTCTCTGTTACTCCTCCTCCAGCTCTGTGACCACTATTTCATGTCCTACTCTCTCCCTCTCTTCTCCCCCCTCAGCCCCTCCCCCTACCCACATGGTTTCCATCCGTAGACACCTCCGCTCTCTCTCCACCACTGATCTTTCTTCCTCTGTTACCTCTATCCTTCCTACACCTGAATCTTTCTCTCTCCTACCCCCTGAAACTGCTACTGATCTTCTTCTCTCTACCTTCTCCTCTTCTTTGGACAGTCTTTGTCTCTTCACCTCCAGGCCTGAACACCCAACTCCACCTGCCCCTTGGCTGTCCGACTCAGTACGTACTGACAGACGGAGCCTAAGACTGGCAGAGCGCAAATGGAGAAAAGGCAAACTCCCAGAGGACCTTCTCAAATTCCAATCTCTTCTTTCCACTTTCTCCTCCTCCCTTTCTGCTGCTAAAGCTGCCTTCTATTGCTGTAAAATCCTATCCTCTGCCTCTAATCCTAAGAAACTCTTTGAAACCTTCTCTACACTTCTTCAACCCCCACCTCCTCCTCCTGCTTCCTCCCTTCTCCCTGATGACTTCGCTAACTTCTTTGACAAGAAGGTAAACAACATCAGATCCTCCTTTTCTCACCACTCGGTTAGCGCTCCTTTCACTATCCCACCCTCTGCACCCTCCCTCATCTCTCCACGTCCCACCCTATCCCACCTCGCTCCCCTCTCCCCCAATGAGGTTCTAAACCTCATCACATCCAGTCACCCCACCACATGCTCCCTTGACCCGGTCCCCTCCCCTCTTCTTCAGTCTATAGCACCGGAACTCCTTCCATTTCTAACCCACCTCATCAACACCTCCCTCCAGGCAGGATGCTTTCCATCTGCCTTCAAGACTGCTAGAGCCACCCCCATTTTCAAGAAACTATCACTTCACCCCTCTGACGTCAAAAACTACAGACCGGTTTCCCTTCTACCGTTTCTATCCAAAACTCTTGAACATGCTGTCTTTAACCAACTTTCTTTGTACCTCCACCAGAACAACCTCCTGTACCCCAACCAGTCTGGGTTCAGGGTGGGTCACTCGACAAAGACAGTTCTCCTTGCAGTGACGGAATCGCTGCTTTCTGTGAGAGCAAACTCTCTCTCCTCTGTCCTGATACTGCTGGACCTGTCAGCTGCATTATAAAACGGGGAACCACCAGATCCTCCTCTCTACCCTCGAGCGGCTGGGTGTTACAAGCTCTGCACTCTCAATGTTTGCATTCTACCTGACGGGTCACTTCTACCAGGTGACATGGAGGGGATCTGTGTCGGAGCCTCGCAGACTAACTACAGGCATTCCACAGGGTTAGATTCTGGGTCCTCTCCTTTTCTCCCTGTACACAACATCCCTAGGTTCTGTTATTCGCTTGCATGACTTCTCTTACCATTGTTATGCCGATGACACCCAGCTGATCTTGTCCTTTCCTCCCTCTGACACACAAGTACAGACACGCATTGCTGCGTGCTTGACTGACACCTCGGAGTGGATGGTAACACACCACCTAAAGCTCAATCTGGACAAGACAGAGCTGATGTGCCTCCCGGGGAAAGGTTGCCCGCACCGAGACCTGGCCATCACATTGTCAACACTGTGGTGACGCCAACTCGGACAGCGAGGAGTCTGGGTGTGATCCTGGACAACCAACTGTCGTTTGCTGCAAACGCTGCATCAGTTGCTCGCTCCTGCAGATTTCTCCTATATAACATCAGGAGGATTCGCCCATTTCTCACTGACGAGATGGCACAGGTGCTCATCCAGGCTCTGGTCATCTCCCGGCTGGACTACGGCAACTCCCTCCTTGCTGGCACCCCGGCATTGGCCATCAGACCTCTGAAGCTTGTTCAGAAAGCTGCTGCTCATCTGGTGTTCAACCGCCCTAAGTTCTTCCACACAACTCCCCTTCTCATGTCCCTACACTGGCTCCCAGTAGCTGCTCGCATCCAGTTTAAGACTCTGGTGCTAGCCTACAGGGCAGTCAAAGGAACAGCTCCTTCCTATCTCCAGGCCATGGTCAAACCCTACACCACTGCCTGACTACATCGCCTTGCTGCCTCGTAATGCCTGGTTGCCCCGTCGCTTAGAGGCCCCTGCTGCCCATCGACCCGGTCACGGCTCTTTTCTGTCCTGGCCCCACAGTGGTGGAATTAACTCCCCACTGATGTCTGGACAGCGGAGTCGCTGCCCATCTTTCGGTGCAGGTTGAAAACTCACCTCTTCAAGAACTACTACCCTGTTACTTTCTCTTAGCACTTATTGTATTCACTCATTTAAAAGAAAATATCATTTTCTTCCGCTTTTACTTTAGCACTGGTTTTGCTCTTAGATGCTTGTTTAGAGAGAAGATGCACTTATGACCTCTGATGACTAGTAATTCTCCTGATTTCCTATGTTAAATGCACTTATTGTAAGTCGCTTTGGATAAAAGTGTCTGCTAAATGACTGTAATGTAATGATTCTAATAAAAAAACAAAACAGAACTGTGGTTGCTAGCTACCCTCAAAATAAAACCTTGCATAAATCTATTTATAACATGCCTATTGAGCAAGTAAATTCAATGAAAGTCCTTGGTCTTGTCTTAGACTGCTAGTTGTCATGGGACTGTTACATGAATAAAATTGTGAAAAAGATGGGTAAATCTTGTATTTTTAAAAAAGTTTTCCAACATTTCTAAAAAATACAAAAAACTTGTCTGATTATGCAAGTTATTCAAGGTATGTCAAATTTTGATTACTGCTCAGCAGTGCAACTATGAGTATAATCATGAAATTGCAAATTAAGTTGCATGCATCGCCCTTTTCTGCCCATACAAACTGAATGTGATCATAATGCATAATCATACTGATGAAGTGTAAAAAAATAAAATAAAATGTACCACCTCAATACATATTTCAATGTTTAGTAGTAGCTTTTATCAGAAATATCGCTGTGAATAAAATCCCAGATGCACTGTATAAAAGCTTCACATTTATCTAGACATGATTATTTTACAAGACATGCATCTCATGGCTGTTTTCCAGTGACCAAACCAAGGACAAACCCTGTGCAGTCAACAGTGATCCTACATGCAGTGTCCGAGTGCAATTTACTCCCAGGTCTGATCTCGCAAGAAAATACAGTGGCTTGCAAAAGTATTCATACCCCTTGAACTTTTCCACATTTTGTCACGTTTCGACCACAAACATAAATATATTTTATTGGAATTTTGTGTGAAAGACCAACACAAAGTGGCACACAATTGTGAAGTACAAAGAAAATTATACATGATTTAAAAAAAAAATTTACAAATAAAAAACTGAAAAGTGCGGTGTGCAAAAGTATTCAGCCCCCCTGAGTCAATACTTTGTGGAACCGCCTTTTGCTGCAACTACAGCTGCAAGTCTTTTGGGGTATGTCTCTACCAGCTTTGCACATCTAGAGACTGAATTTTTTGCCCATTCTTCTTTTCAAAATAGCTCAAGCTCAGTCAGATTAGATGGAGAGCGTTTGTGAACGGCAGTTTTCAGATGCTGCCACAGATTCTCAATTGGATTTAGGTCTGGACTTTGACTGGGCCATTCTAACACATTAATATGTTGTGTTTTAAACCATTCCATTGTAGCCCTGGCTTTATGTTTAGGGTCGTTGTCCTGCTGGAAGGTGACCCTCCGCCCCAGTCTCAAGTCTTTTGCAGACTCAAACAGGTTTTCTTCAAAGATTGCCCTGTATTTGGCTCCACCCATCTTCCCATCAACTCTGACCATCTTCCCTGTCCCTGCTGAAGAGAAGCACCCCCAGAGCATGATGCTGCCACCACCATGTTTGACAGTGGGGATGATGGTGTGTTCAGAGTGATGTGCAGTGTTAGTTTTCCGCCACACATAGCGTTTTGCATTTAGGCCAAAAAGTTCAATTTTGGTCTCATCTGACCAGAGCACCTTCTTCCACATTTTTGCTGTGTCCCCCACATGGCTTCTGGCAAACTGCAAACGGGTCTTCTTATGGTTTTCTTTTAACAATGGCTTTCTTCTTGCCACTCTTCCATAAAGGCCAGATTTGTGCAGTGCACGACGAATAGTTGTGCTGTGGACAGATTCCCCCACCTGAGCTGTGGATCTCTGCAGTTCGTCCAGAGTCACCATGGGCCTCTTGGCTACATCTCTGATCAGTGCTCTCCTTGTTCGGCCTGTAAGTTTAGGTGGATAACCGTGTCTTGGTAGGTTTGCAGTTGTGCCATACTCTTTCCATTTCCGGATGATGGATTGAACAGTGCTCCGTGAGATGTTCAAAGCTTGGGAAATCTTTTTATAGCCTAACCCTGCTTTAAACTTCTCCACAACTTTATCCCTGACCTGTCTGGTGTGTTCCTTGGACTTCATGATGCTGTTTACTCCCCAATATTCTCTTAACAAACCTCTGAGGCCATCACAGAACAGCTGTATTTGTACTGAGATTAGATTACACACAGGTTGACTCTATTTAGTCATTAGGTCAACATTCGATCATTCAGCAATCATCAGGCAACTTCTGAAGGCAATTGGTTGCACTCAGAGAAAAGGGGGCTGAATACTTTTGCACACCACACTTTTCATTTTTTTATTTGTAAAAACATTTTTAAATCATGTGTAATTTTCTTTGTACTTCACAGTTGTGTGCCACTTTGTGTTGGTCTTTCACATAAAAATCCAATAAAATATATTTATGTTTGTGGTCGTAACGTGACAAAATGTGGAAAAGTTCAAGGGGTATTAATACTTTTGCAAGCCACTGTAACTACCCACTTTAAAAGACATGGACAGTGGAATGGAAAATATGTCTGATGTAATTCAGGGAGGGCTACTGGTAACATAACACAGATAGTTTATACTTTGGTTGTTATTATTGTACAATTGCTATGATGGTGGTAGAGACAATAGGAATAAAAATATGTAAGGTGACAATAGTAGTCATAATGGTGATGATGATGATGATAATGTTATTTCATGATTTATATATAGATATCTATCTATCTATCTATACATATATATATATACGTATATGTGTGTGTGTGTGTATATATATATATATATATATATATATATACATACATATAAAATCCATAATCCAGTGAGTCAGGTAAATTCTTTATGAGACAATACAAGCCTGTTTCATGCCATAAGCAATGATCAGCTGTCAATAAAGCTACACGGGAAAGTATATACCATTTACTGCCTCATCTTGCACGTCACGTGCACAACATCCAATGGGGAAGGGAGAGGTGCAACATTCAAAAAGTCAAAAACACGTGATCGCTAACAGTCCACTTGGGGGGGGGTGTTTGGTATTTGTCTATTGTCATGATGTATTTATAATTTCAAAATAGATGCTTATATCTATGTCTGCAACTGCTGGCCAATTCATTCCTGTTGTTCAGTGTGGACATATCTGGTTTGCAAATGATAAAATATTTTTTAGCTAGACATAGATTGCACATTTTACTGCTGGTTGAATATGCCCTGTTCTTTGAGAGGATTTTCCATGTGGTTGAATAATTAATGTTTCTGTCCGCAAATGACCAGATGTAACGGCTTAAAGATGGTACAGTCTTCAAACAGTTGTTTTTAAGCTACACATGTGCATTAAACCTCTTTTTGAATGTTTCCTCTGTTAGACTGACATATGTCTCTATTTTGCCGTTGTCATCTCTCGTCACCGTAGCTTGGTAGATAACTTCATTCGTCTGGCATTTTCTTCTGAGGGGGCACGAGTCATTCACACGGCAGTTGCAGCTTGGGGAGTCCAGTTCTGATGAAGGTGTCATTGATTTGTTCATGATTCTTGTGTTGTGGGACAATATTATTTGTTGAATGTTAGGCATGCAGCTGTAACTAATTTTGATGGTGTTCTTACTGAATATCTTCCTCAATTGATGATCTGGGGTAAAGCACTTATCCAAAAGTTCAAAAAACTGCTTACCGATGTTTG
The DNA here is from genome assembly GCF_029633865.1 of Lampris incognitus. Classification (NCBI taxonomy): domain Eukaryota; kingdom Metazoa; phylum Chordata; class Actinopteri; order Lampriformes; family Lampridae; genus Lampris; species Lampris incognitus. The sequence continues at coordinate 95,878,467 of NC_079213.1, read as the reverse complement.
TGGCCACGGTATCACTGTAGGTGGGTTGTACCAGGTGATATTTCTTTTCTGCTACATTTGTTGATTTGCTGGCAATCAGTGTGTAATGGTGGGTTGTACTTGAGCTTAAAATTGTAGCCGCTCTTTTGTAATGCATCTTGGTATGGGGGTGTAGCTTCATTGAAGATGGAGTCATTAGATGATTATTTTGAAAGTCTTCTATTAATGCTTTCTGGGATGTTCTTCAAGATGGAGGGTGGGTGGTTGCTTTCTCTGTGGACATACTGCAGCATGTTGTTGGGCTTAATGTACAAAAGCATTAAATTCACTCTGAGAATTTCTGGTGTTGTAAATGTTGTGTGATGTGTCAATTTTGGGTTTATGTTTTTTGTCAAGCATTATTTAATGAATGTAGTGCTGTTTCTGTGCTATTTCAAGTTAAGTAAGATATAAAGCCCTAAATTACAATTAAGTCCTGGAGGGCTTTCATAGTTCCCATCCATACTGGAAAACCTGAAAATGTTCTGACCAGTTGTCCAGTCATGGAAGATACCTAGAAAATGATAAATGTTATCAAGCATCCTGGAAATATTATTAGAAAATTGTAAAGCAGTGTTATAAAATTATATTTTTATCTAGTGAGATCGCATATTTTTGACATGATGTTTAGGTGAGATTACATATTTTCTATTTTTTTCCCCCTCTTTTTCTCCCCAATTGTATCCGACCAGTTACCCCACTCTTGTGAGCTGTCCTGGTTGCTGCTCCACCCACTCTGTCAATCCGGGGAGGGCTGCAGACTACCACATACCTCCTCCGATACATGTGGAGTCACCAGCCGCTTCTTTTCACCTGACAGTGAGGAGTTTCACCAGGGGGATGTAGCGCGTGTAAGGATCATGCTATTCCCCCCAGTCCCACCCCCCACCCCCTAACAGGCACCCTGACCGACCAGAGGAGGTGCTAGTGCAGCGACCAGGATACATACCCATATCCGGCTTCCCACCCGCAGACACGGCCAATTGTGTCTGTAGGGGCACCCAATCAAGCCGGAAGTAACACGGGGATTCGAACCGGCGATCCCCATTGTTGGTAGACGACAGAATAGACAGCCACCCGGATGCCTGAGATTACATATTTTTTAAGCCATAGTTTTAGCCGCTGAGGTTGCCCATCACTGAGGTTTTGGGGGTATGTTCAACGACCTGCAGACAGTCACACAGTGCATTCAGAGACTGATGAGTCTTCTTCCACTGATGGATAATACTGAATAGTATGACTTTCCCTAAGTAGCGGCAGTCATTTATGTTAAAGCAAAAGTCATGGAAAAGGTCCTTGAAAAGTTATGGAGAAGGATTCTTTAAAAAAATTGGGGAACCCAGGCTTTGCCGTCACAACAATGACAACAATTTACAACGGCCCTTTACCCTTAGACCTTGTTGTACATTTGACCTTGTACGTTAACGGACCTCCAGGAGAATAGCTGCTGTTATCAAAGTAGCTAGCTAGCAAAGAGCTTAACAAACAGAAACAGCTACTCTTTTTCCAATGTGATTTTTTTCTTCTTTTTTTTTTTACTTCTAAAGACAGGCTTTTAAGAGATCACATTGCTACATATCCAGTCCTAACTTCAGTATGTTTTTCATGTGTCTTCTGTCTATGTTGCTTGTCATTCCTGCTGAACCTCTCAAGCGCTATGTGCTGAACTTATGCCTATTGTGGGTGGATTGCCTCCTACTATGTAAAATTCTTTCCGCAGTGTGAGGTTGACCACTCCATGTCTGGCTTTGAAGGTCCAATTTCACTGTGAGCAGAAAAGTCCTGCCAGTGTTGTCTCCTGACAGAGGGCACCAGGAGTCAGTCATGCTTTTAATCCACCCCAGCACTGACCCCAGTCTGTTTCTCCTCTCAGGTCGGCTGCAGGAGGACCAACCGGAGCGGAATGGTCATTAGGGTCATGTGGGTGTGTGAATGGAACAGACAGGAAGGATGAGACTGAGGTGAAAGTGTCTTTCCCACTTGTCATCTAATCTCTCCTGGAAGAGAGCATCCACCTACAGCTACATACACCCCCCAAGTAGCGGTGATCCCCAAATCTCACCCGACTACCAAATCCTGGGGGACATACACTGGACAGGTGGGGAAATGTATAACCTAACATTACATCCCACATGCAAGCGTGCTGGTTTCTTCTATCTTTGTCTTCCATCAAATTAAAAGGCAGGAAATTCAGTGACAAGCATCCTCTATGCAGCCATTGCACAGCAGCAGTGGAACATTCTGGAGGAGGGAGGGTGACATCAGTTTGTGGAGGGATCTCTCACTAAGTTTTAATGAAACACAGAGCTGAAATTCAAAGAATGTGGAAAGCTGGACCTCAACAAACAAAACAGATGGTGTTTTGTTTTGGTATGTGTGTATGAATGTGTATGTGTATGTGTACATGTTCGCCAAGCGGTGAAGAGATGTGCTCAGTCCTTAGGGTGGTGGGGTACTGGATGACGCAGCTGAGAAGAGAGGGGGGTGGGGGGACGGGGGGGTAGAGAGGAATCCTGCGCAGAGAGAAGGAGGAGGAGGAAGAGAGAGAGAGCGTGGGCGGACTGTGTGGGAGGAAGATGCTGCATAATCAGCTTTCCAGGGTTTTCTCCCATTCTCTCTCGTCTCCTTCTCTCTTGTCTCTTTGACCCCCCCCCCCGTTTCTGTCTGTGTCCTGTCTTTTCTGACAGTTTTTTTTCTTTTTCTTTTTTTACTTTGTCACCACATCCCTCTGTGGCACCAATCCATTCATGTTGGCTGTTATCTGCTTGAGATTCAAAATACAGTTAAATATCCCTCAGTCTGTTAGCCTCACTCCTGTGTTCCTCTCATGCTTCCCCCTCCTCTTATTTCTCTGTCTCGCTCTCTTGCTGACACACTCACACACACACACTTTTTTCTTTTTCTCAGTATGATTCATTCACAAGGAAACGCTTACATTCTTCACTAGGTCCTTGTGCTCTTCAACCTATTTTGAAGGAGAATGAAAGATAAAATCGTGGTGTCTGGCCGTCCTTGCCTGTATCCAGCTCGCACCGGCAGCCAGATGCTACGTGTCTGACAGAAGAGGCTCGTGTTGTTGCGAGGGATTGGGGATTGGACTCTGTGTGCAACCGAAGTGCCTTTCACTGCCATATTGTGCACCGTAAGCAGGCCTTAAGACATGGTTGTTTGAGGTCAACTAGCCTTTTTTGGAACATTTAGCCACGGATGGTCATCGATATTTTGAGTTTGCGTGACAAAATATGTTCATGAAGCTGTTCGATACGCAACTCAATAGCAAACGTCAGCAACCTTCCTTGGTTTAACAATTTTAAAAAAACAATTTTTTTTTACTGCCAAGGCCATCTAGCCCACACAGTGATGAAGCGACATCATTTTGCACTTATCTGCTGTTTCCATCGCATCGATTTAGCTGCAGCTAATAGGTGAGGAATGGAACAGCCATCTAATAGTGAACAAGAGAGGAGCCGAGTGAGTCATCGGCATCTCCCACGCATTCGTACTGCGCCTGGAGTCGCTCTGTGAAAAGACAATCTGGGGAGGGGAGAAGCGGGGGAGGAAGGGAGTGCATGGGTGGAGGGGGATAAATGAGGGAGATGGTTAGGTGTGTGTGTGTGTGTGTGTGTGTGTGTGTGTACGTGCGTGGGTGCAGTAGTTGGGTGGGGTGGGGTCTTCCTCCTCTACGTCATCTCACGCAGCACATCCCTGAATAGAGAAACTCCGTTCTGACAGTGGGCTCATGTTTGAAGGTGAACAGGAGATTAAGAGGAAGGGCGGGCAACGGGACTCCGAAGATAAAAGTGAGACCGACTGAACATTTGTGGGTGCATGCATCAGTGTATGTGAAGGTTAGAGGATCAACAATTCTCCGAGGGGTGAAGCACCAAAATGAAAATACCCTCTCAGCACATAATGATAGAGCTAAAAGAGGCATTCTTCTCAGTCAGGCTCAACACGTTTTAATGTTTAAATTAGTGTGTTTTTGGAGGCAGTAACAGGTACTGAAATTTGTTTGTAAACTATGCTGTGAGAGAAAGCAGAAAAGCATTAGGGAAAATTTGCTCCTTTGTGCTTTTGTCTGGAATGCAAAATCCTCTACATCATTCACGAAAATATTTTGTTTTAAAAGATTTTTGATGTTTGGTCATAAATCTTGAAATCCACTTTTCTCCTAATGGTCTAACTACTTGTGAAACTGATAATGTGTTGCTTTTTTTTCTTCTTTTTTTTCCCGTAACAATATTGACCAAAATAAAAAGATGGATAGATATTGTAACAACCACGGATGTGTAGACTCACTAGCCCATTGGCTAATGGGTCGGACCCTTGAGTTGACTGGTAAGCGCAGTTGCCCATGGTGTGGGCGGCCTGGGTTCGTGTCAAGCTGCGGTGGCTCCCAGCTGCCCCCTGAATTCGCTACGAAATGATGACTGTTCTCATTTCATGGAGTGAAATATCGACATTTTGGGGGGGGGGCGTAGATATTGACATGCAAGGAACCCTTCAGCATCTGTAGGAGACATGCCAGGTATACCACTAATTTAACCTTAATCCAAAATTTAACTACTTCCTACCCTTAAACCTAAACTTTATCAATGTAACTGAAGTTGCCGTTGCTACTGTGGGAATGTCGACTTTTGTGTATGCCTTGCAAAACATTTTCTGGTTTTACGTTCTCACTGAGAAAGTAAATCGGTGGTCCTTGTCAGTCATGTGGTTACTGCCTCACTTGCCAGCCATTACCCAACCTGCATGTCATCTACTATGACTACTTTCGGCTGCTCCCGATAGGGGTCGCCACAGCAGATCATCCATTTCCATTTCTTCCTGTCTTCTGCATCTTCCTCTGTCACACCAGCCAACTGCATGTCTTCCCTCACCACATCCATAAACATCCTCTTTGGCCTTCCTCTTTTCCTCTTCCCTGGCAGCTCCATATTCAGCATCCTTCTCCCAATATACCCAACATCTCTCCTCCACACATGTCCAAGTCATCTCAATCTTGTCTCTCTTGCTTTGTCTCCAAACTGTCCAACTTAAGCAGTCCTTCTAATGTAATTGTTCCTAATCCTGTCCTTCTTCATCACTCCCAATGAAAATCTTAGCATCTTCAACTCTGCCACCTCCAGCTCCTCCCCCTGCCTTTTCGTCAGTGCCACTGTCTCCAAACCATATAACATAGCTGGTCTCATAACCATCTTGTAAACCTTCCCTTTAACTCTTGCTGGTACCCTTCTTTCGCAAATCACTCCTGACACTCTCCACTCCACCCTGCCTGCACTCTCTTCTTTACCTCTTTCCTGTACTCTCCGTTACTTTGGACAGTTGACCCCAAGTATTTAAACTCATATGCCTTTGTCACCTCCACTCCTTGCATCCTGACCATTCCACTGTCCTCCCTCTCATTCACACACAGGTATTCCGTCTTGCTCCTACTGACTTTGATTCCTCTTCTCTCCAGTGCATACCTCCACCTCTCCCGGCTCTCCTCAACCTGCACTCTACTCTCGCTACAGATCACAATGTCATCTGCGAACATCATCGTCCATGGAGACTCCTGCCTGATCTCGTCTGTCAACCTGTCCATCACCATTGCAAACAAGAAAGGGCTCAGAGCCGATCCTTGATGTAATCCCACCCTCACCTTGAACCCATCTGTCATTCCAACCGCACACCTCACCATTGTCACACTTCCCTCATACATATCCTGCACCACTCCTACATACTTCGCTGCAACTCCCAACTTCCTCTTACAATACCACACCTCCTCTCTCGGCACCCTGTCGTATGCTTTCTCTAAATCTACAAAAACACAATGTAACTCCTTCTAGCCTTCTCTATACTTCTCCATCAACATTCTCAAAGCAAACATTGCATCTGTGTTGTTCTTTCGTGGCATGAAACCATACTGCTGCTCGCTAATCGTCACCTCTCCTCTTAACCTGCCCATCTTTCGGCGCAAGTTGAAAACTCACCTCTTCAAGAACTACTACCCTGTTACTTGCTCTTAGCACTTATTGTATTCACTCATTAAAAAAATCATCTCTCGCACTTTTACTTCAGCACTGGTTTTGCTCTTAGATGCTTGTTTAGAGAGAAGATGCACTTATGACCTCTGATGACTAGTAGTTCTCTTGATTTCCTACATTAAATGCACTTATTGTAAGTCGCTTTGGATAAAAGCGTCTAAATGATTGTAATGTAATGTAATGTAATCTCTTTCCCAGATCTTCATGCTGTGGCTGATCAACTTTATACCTCTGTAGTTGTTACAGTTCTGCACATCGTCCTTGTTCTTGAAAATCGGTACCAGTATGCTTCTTCTCCACTCCTCAGGCATCCTCTCACTTTCCAAGATTGTGTTAAACAATCTAGTTAAAAACCCCACTCCCATCTCTCCTAAACATCTCCATGTCTCCACAGGTATGTCATCAAGACGAACTGCCTTTCCACTCTTCATCCTCTTCATAGCTGCCCTCACTTCCTCCTTGCTAATCCACTGCACTTCCCGATTCACGATCCCCACATCCTCCAACCTTCTCTCTCTCTCATTTTCTTCATTCATCAGCCCCTCAACGTACTCCTTCCACCTTCTCAGCACACTCTCCTAGCTTGTCAGCACATTTCCATCTCTATCCTTGATCGCCCTAACTTGCTGCACATCATTCGCAGCTCAGTCCCTCTGTCTAGCCAATCGGTGCAAGTCCTTTTCTCCTTCCTTAGTGTCTAACCTATCATACAACTCACCATACGCCTTTTCCTTTGCCTTTGCCACCTCTCTCTTCACTTTAGCTTGTGTCTCCTTGTACTCATGGCTACTTTCTTCATCTCTCTGACTATCCCACTTCTTCTTTGCCAACCTCTTCCTCTGTATAATTTGCTGTACTTCCTCATTCTACCACCAAGTCTCCTTGCCTTCCTTCCTCTGTCCTGATGACACACCAAGTACCTTCCTAGCTGACTCCCTCACCATTTCTGCAGTGGTTGCCCAGCCATCCGGCAACTGTTCAATACCACCCAGTGCCTGTCTTAACTCCTCCCTGAACTCCACACAACAGTCTTCCTTCTTCAACCTCCACCATTTGATCTTTGGCTCTGCCTTCACTCGCTTCCTCTTCTTGGTCTCCAAAGTCATCCAACAGACCACCATCCGATGCTGCCTATCTACGTTCTCCCCTGTCACCACCTTGCAGTCTCCAATCCCTTTCAGATCGCGCCTTCTACATAAGATATAGTCTACTTGTGTGCACTTTCCTCCACTCTTGTACATCACCCCATGTTCCTCCCTCTTCTTGAAATACACTCACTGGCCACTTATTAGGTACAAATTCTGACCCTACCATCCGAATGTCGCAGCAGAAATCGAGACTCATCAGACCAGGCAACGTTTTTCCAATCTTCTATTGTCCAATTTTGGTGAGCCTGTGCGAATTGTAGCCTCAGTTTCCTGTTCTTAGCTGACAGGAGTGGCACCCGGTGTGGTCTTCTGCTGCTGTAGCCCATCTGCCTCAAGGTTCGACGTGTTGTGTGTTCAGAGATGCTCTTCTGCATACCTCGGTTGTAATGAGTGGTTATTTGAGTTACTGTTGCCTTTCTATCAGCTCGAACCAGTCTGGCCATTCTCCTCTGACCTCTGGCATCAACAAGGCATTTTCGCCCACAGAACTGCCGCTCACTGGATATTTTCTCTTTTTCGGACCATTCTCTGTAAACCCTAGAGATGGTTGTGCGTGAAAATCCCAGTAGATCAGCAGTTTCTGAAATACTCAGACCAGCCCGTCTGGCACCAACAACCATGCCACGTTCAAAGTCACTTAAATCACCTTTCTTCCCCATTCTGATGCTCGGTTTGAACTGCAGCAGATCGTCTTGACCATGTCTACATGCCTAAATGCATTGAGTTGCTGCCATGTGATTGGCTGATTAGAAATTTGCGTTAACGAGCAGTTGGACAGGTGTGCCTAATAAAGTGGCCGGTGAGTGTATGTATTCACCACAGCCATTTCCATCCTTTTCATAAAATCGACCACCATCTGTCCTTCTACATTTCTCTCCTTGACACCATACCTACCCATCACCACCTCATCACCTCTATTGCCTTCACCAACATGTCCATTGAAGTCCACTCCAATCACCACTCTCTCCTCCTTGGGTACCCTCTCCACGTCATCCAACTCACTGCAGAATTCTTCTTTCTTTTCCATCTCACACCCAACTTGCGGGGCATATGCGCTGATGACATTCAGCAATACACCTTCGATTTCCAGCTTCATACTCATCACTTTGTCTGACAATCTCTTCACCTCCAGCACACTCTTGACATACACTTCCTTCAGAATTACCCCTACCCCATTTCTCCTCCCATTCGCACCACGGTAGAAGAGTTTGAACCCACCTCCGATACTCCTGGCCTTACTGCCCTTCCACCTGGTCTCTTGCACACACAGTATGCCTACCTTTATTCTTTCCATCATATCAGCCAGCTCTCTCCCTTTACTAGTCATAGTGCCAACATTTAAAATTCCAACTTTCACCGCCACACTCCTACCTTTCCTCCTCTCTCGCTGCCTCTGGATATGCCTTCTCCTTCGCCCAACAGTAGCATAGTTTCCACCGGCACCCTGCTGGTTAACAGTACCGGTGGCGGTCGTTGGTAACCCGGGCCTCGACTGATCTGGTATGGAAATCTTATTTATGATCCACATATTTGATTTGGCAAAGATTTTACGCCGGATGCCCTTCCCGACGCAACCCTCCCCATTTATCCAGGCTTGGGACTGGCACTAAGAATGCACTGGCTTGTGCATCCTCAGTTGCTGGGTTACCCAGCCTGCATGTCATCAATGTTTATATTTAAACCAGGATAGAAATTTAACAGTGGGGCGTCCGGATAGCGTGGTGGTCTATTCCGTTGCCTACCAACATGGGGATCGTGGGTTCGAATCCTCGTGTTACTTCCGGCTTGGTCGGGTTGGGTGTCCCTACAGACACAATTGGCCATGGCTGCAAGTGGGAAGCCAGATGTGGGTATGTGTTCTGGTCTCTGCTGCACTAGCGCTTCCTCTGGTCAGTGGGGGTGCCTGTTCGGGCGGAGGGGGAACTGGAGGGAATAGCATGATCCTCCCACATGCTACGTCCCCCTGGCGAAGGTCTTCACTGTCAGGTGAAAAGAAGCGGCTGGCAACGCCACATGTATCGGAGGAGGCATGTGGTAGTCTGCAGCCCTCCCCAGATCGGCAGAGGGGGTGGAGCAGCGACCAGGACGGCTTGGAAGAGTGGTGTAATTAGCCAAGTGCAACTGGGGAGAAAAAGGGGGGGGGGATTCAAATTAAAAAAAAAAAATTAACATTGGAGTCTCTGGTCCACCTGCTGGGTCTGTACACAGATGCTGAAGGGTACTATTTGCGCTTTGGCAAAGTGGAGGAGAATGTGCTGAGATATAAGTTGCACAGGCTTTTTTTTTCATGAGCTCATGCAATGAGTATTGCCACAGACCCAAAAAAAAGTGTTGACATTTTCAAAGGCCTGTTATAATCCGGTAAATGAGTAGTTTTCTTCACGTTGCAAAAACAGAAAATTTTCATGATGCCTTTTGCAATTTCTTTTCACTCACAATCCATCTGTAGGACCAAAAATGCCCTATAGCAGTGAAAATCTCAGTCCCCTGGTCCTGCAGTTGACTTGGAACACTGCAGTGTGGAACTCCAGTAGAACTGAATGGGTGGGCCTGCTGGTAGAGGCTCCCAGCTTTTCTTACAGTTCCCTGCTTAAGATAAGGACCCATATCAGAGGTCGCAGACGGTGGGAATACTAACAGTCTGGCTACCAATGGGGCAGACCAGATAGGACACACTGTTTTGTCTCAGCTGAGACATAATAAGGAACTGAAACAAACCCCAAATCTTGACATAGCCAAGGTACCTTGTCAGTGGAGAGAAAAGGGAACTCCTGGTGTGTGTGTGTGTGTGTGTGTGTGTGTGTGTGTGTGTGTGTGTGTGTGTGTGTGTGTGTGTGTGTGTGTGTGTGTGTGTGTGTGTGTGTGTGTGTGTGTGTTTGTGTGTTTGTGTATTAGCTGCTCCCTGCCACCGTTCTTACTGAGGGGGAGTTGAGACGTCTCCTAGGTCCTTGCTGTCCCACATTCTGTTCCTGTGTCATAAACCAACTTTTTCATAATAGTGAAAAAAAAGTCATTGTATGATGTTGTTTTGAAAATGACTCACCGTTGACATGGAGGTGGATAAGCAGACACCTCTAAGTCAAGGAGGATGTTGTGTCGAGGATTTGCTGAAATGCACTAGACCACAAAAACAAAAACAAAAGAAAAAACTACTAATTTTGCTGTTTCACAACAACTAACTGACTGTTGGGACATCCAGGCTGTCTGGTACATATGAGACTGATGAAGAGGGCGATGGCAGTGAAGATCATTGAAGGGTGAACGCTGAGGGAGCTAAACGGAGCTGAAACTACTGATCTTCCCCTTTCAGCAAAGCTCAGTTTCAAATTCCCACAAAAGACCTACGCCATCCTCCCCCTCGCTCCTAGCTATAATGAATTTAGCTCATTTTAGAAACCACCACCATTTACCCGGCAGTTACTTTGTATGAATCACACATCACACACTTTCGATGTGTGTTGAACTGGTTTTAACAGAATAATGCTGGATTATTTCGATGAACAAAATATTTTGGGAATTATGGACATTTTTTGGATTTTTTTCCCCCGCTTTTTTCTCCCCAGTTGTACCCGGCCAAATACCCCACTCTTCCAAGCTGTCCCAGTCCCTGCTGCACCCCTTCGGCTGATCCGGGGAGGGCAGCAGACCACCACATGCCTCCTACGAGACGTGGAGTCGCCAGCCGCTTCTTTTCACCTGACAGTGAGGAGTTTTGCCAGGGGGACGTAGTGCGTGGGAGGATCATAGTATTCCCCCCAGTTCTTCCTCTCCTGTGAACAGGCATCCCGACCGATCAGAGGAGGCGCCAGTGCAGCGACCAGGACACATACTCACATCCGGCTTCCCACCCGTAGACACAGCCAATTGTGTCTGTAGGGACACCCGACCAAGTCGGAGGTAACACGGGGATTCGAACCGGCGATCCCCGTGTTGGTAGACAACAGAATAGACCACTATGCTACCCAGACGCCCCAACTACACATCTGTCTGGACGAATGTCTGAGTTTGATGGGTATACAAAATGTCCCGGTTGTTATGTTTGTTTTTAATGATTATTTATCTACACACTCTGAACCAGCAACAGCATAGACTGTGCCTTACCTCATTTCCTGTTTTACTGTAATAAATGATGAGGTACAACATGTCCGTAGTGTCTATGAGTTGCCAGAGTTTCACTGAACTGGTCACTTTAAAGAATGAACTAAAGTTGCATAATGCCTCACGTGCTAGCGTTCGGCGTCGGCTTGAGTCACATCTATACTGAGGTGAACTTTAAATGTGAACGCCGTCCATCCCTTTGTCGCCTGGTCCCCTGCACTTCTTTTTTGTTTGTCATACTCTGCCGTGGCTTGCCTCACTTTGACTTAGGTGTATTATTCTGATTGGCAGGTTGGCGGCAACCCAAACACTGATAAGGTGATCTGTGGCTTCTGCTGTGACAAGTTCCTGTGCAGACGCCAGTGCCCGGCCCCGGTATTGATTTTGGTCCATCACCGACTCTGCTGCAACTTAAGAGAATGGACGGGGATATTTTCAGTGGTCCCTCTTTAGGGGAATGGAGAAGAAGAAGATACTTTATTTGTCATTGTACTCTTACAGTGAATGTGTTCTCTGCATGTAACCCATCTTATTGTATAGGAGCAGTGGGCAGCTGCAGTACCCGGGGACTAACTCCAGTTCTTCTTTCCATTGCCTTGCTCAGGGGCGCAGGCAGGAGTATTAACCCTAACATACATGTCTTTTTGATGGTGGGAGGAAACCGGAGCATCCAGAGGAAACCCATGCAGACACGGGGAGAACATGCAAACTCCACACAGAAAGGACCTGCGGTGGCCTGGAGTTCGAACCCAGGACCTTCTTGCTGTGAGGCAACAGTGCTAACCATTGGGCCATCGTGCAGAAACCTCAATCTATACGGTAACACACACCTCACAACTAACACCTATCGCAGAACATGCTGGCAGTTACGCAGTGAAATTGTATTTTCATCATGGACAAAATGATATATGATAGGGTATCCAGGTAGCGTAGCAGTCTATTCTGTTGCCTACCAACACGGGGATCGCTGGTTCGAATCACCACGTTACTTCCGGCTTGGTTGGGCATCCCTACAGACACAATTGGCTGTGTCTGTGGGTGGGAAGCCGGATGTGGGTGTGTGTCCTGGTCACTGCACTATCCCTCCTCTGGTCGGTCGGGGTGCCTGTTCGGGGCAGGGCGGGGGGGGGACTGGGGGGAATAGCGTGATCCTCCCACACGCTACGTCCCCCTGGTGAAACTTCTCACTGTCAGGAGAAAAGAAGCGGCTGGCAACTCCACATGTATTGGAGGAGGCATTTGATAGTCTGCAGCCCTCCCCGGATCATCAGAGGGGGTGGAGCAGCGACCGGGATGGCTCGGAACAGTGGGGTAATTGGCCAGGTACAATTGGGAGAAAAAGGGGGGAAAATCCCCCCCTCCCCAAAAAAAGATACATTATATGTTATTGCATTGATGTCATACATCAGTGGTCGGGAACCTATGGCTCGCGAGCCATATATGGCTCTTCCGGTGACGGCATATGGCTCCCAGACAATTTTGAGTTGAAAAAAAAAATTTTTTTTAAATCAGTTTGGAACTGATTTTAAAATACTTGTGATATTTCTTAATAATACTGTGTCATTTTAAAGTAAGCAGAAATTAGTTTTGAAGATAAATTTCACGGGTCACCCGTGGGTCGGGTCGGGAACCAATGGCTCGCGAGCATGTCCGGGTCATTGTAAAGGTGAAGAAATCAATTTTATCAGATAGCCAACTAGTTTATCCGCTTCAACCCTTGTAACGGAAAAGATGGCGAAAAGAAAAAAAGACGATGATTACCGTGCATTCCAGGCTGCGTGGACAGAGGAATTTGCATTTGTGGAGAGAGCAGGATCTGCGGTATGTCTAATATGCAATGATAAAATTGCATCGATGAAACGGTCAAATATAAAGCGGCACTTCGATACGCACCATGCTTCATTTGCGTCGAAATCTCCAGCGGGGGACAGCAGGAAAAGGGTATGCGAGGAGCTACAGCGGAGAGTGCAGACGAGTCAGCAGCAACTACGTGTGTGGACCAAGCAAGGGGACGGGAATTCCGCTAGCTTTGCGGGGGCTTTGGCAATAGTAAGGAATGGAAAGTCATTCACAGATGGCGAGTATGCCAAAACATTCATGCTTGATGTGGCCAATGAACTGTTTGATGACTTCCCAAATAAAGACAAGATAATCAAACGAATAAAAGACATGCCCCTGTCAGCAAGAACTGTGCACGATCGTAGCATCGTGATGGCAAATCAAGTCGAGGAAACACAAATTAAGGACATAAACGCCGGGACATACTTTTCTCTCGCGTTAGATGAGTCAACAGACGTTAGCCATCTATCTCAGTGCAGTATCATTGCCAGGTATGCTGCAGGTGACACACTGCGTGGGGAAAGCTTGGCTGTTTTGCCAATGAAAGGGACAACAAGAGGAGAGGATTTATTCACGTCTTTCATGGAGTTTGCTAAAGAAAAAAACTACCGATGGATAAACTTATTTCTGTCTGTACTGATGGTGCACCCTGTATGTTGGGGAAGAACAAAGGATTTGTAGCGCTTCTCCGTGAACATGAAAAGAGAGCCATCCTAAGTTTTCATTGCATCCTGCACCAGGAGGCGCTTTGCGCTCAGACGTGTGGCCAGGAGCTTGGCGAGGTGATGTCTCTGGTCATTCGAGTGGTCAACTTTATTGTTGCCCGAGCTTTAAATGATCGCCAGTTTAACGCTCTGTTAGAAGAAGTTGGGAATCATTATCCCGGTCTGCTTTTACACAGCATCGTGCATTGGTTGTCAAGGGGGAAGGTGCTCAGCCGTTTTGCAGCTTGCCTGAGTGAAATCCGGACTTTTCTTGAAATGAAAGGCGTCAAGCATCCTGAGCTAGACAACACTGACTGGCTCCTGCAGTTTCACTATCTCGTGGACATAACTGGCCATCTGAACCAGCTCAATGTGAAAATGCAAGGTATTGGAAATACAATCTCATTCCTTCAACAAGCAGTGTTTGCATTTTAAAGCAAGCTGGAAGTCTTTCTCAGGGACATTGAAACAGGTCGTCTTCTGCACTTTGAAAGACTGCAACAATTTAGAGATGCATGCTTAGCAAGTGACTCCACTCAACATCTGGATCTCCAGCAGCTAGCTGGCTTTACGTCCAATCTCCTGCAGTCATTCAAAGCACGTTTTGGAGAATTTCGTGCGCGCACTGGTCTTTTCAAGTTCATCACTCATCCACGAGTGGGCAGTGGACAAAATCGACCTGACATGCATCCCCGGGGTCTCTTGGAAAGTCTTGGGCGACAGCGAACAGAGATGGCGAGGGAACACAAGTGGACAGAAATGAAAAATCTTCAACCTGAAGACCAGCTGATTCTTAAAACTTGGAACGAGCTTCCTGTGACATACCACACAATGCAGCGTGTGAGTATTGCCGTATTGACCATGTTTGGCTCTACATATGCATGTGAGCAGTCATTCTCGCATATGAGGAACATTAAGACCAACCTACGCTCACGTTTAACTGATGGAAGCCTCAACGCCTGCATGAAGCTCAACCTCACCACGTATGAACCAGACTACAAGGCCATCAGCAAAACCATGCAGCACCAGAAGTCGCATTAAAAGTAAGACATATTTAATTTATTATACGTTAAAAATACTATATGGCTCTCAATGAAATATATTTAGAAATATTTGGCTTTTATGGCTCTCCCAGTCAAAAAGGTTCCTGACCCCTGTCATACATGAATCATATGTTCCGAATACTCCGAAGTGTCCACCCTTCAGATGCTTAAAATAGAAGTGGCCACCTTTGAGGCTACAAACATTTGGCAAGAATAACGAAACACTAATCAGTACAAGTTGTTGAAAATATAAAAATACATTCAGACATATTTAGTACCTTACAGTATCTGTTGTGGTACAGTAGTGTACCACAACATATTGACGGAGTCTGGGTGTGTGATGTTCTGTTCACAGCTGTCGCTCCTCTCCATCTCTGCCTGTCTGCCAGCCTGTTTCACTTCCGCATCCCACCAGTCCTGATTAATTTATGTACCCCCGACTGTGATAAATATCTAAAGCACTCCAGTATCAAGTTTTTGGCACCAGGCCGAATACAGCCATGTGATATCATGGTTGCGCTCCCCGTGTTGTGTTTTCCTACTTTGTCCTCCTCTGAAGTGGTCTCTCATGGCGTTGGGGATGGATTAGGAGTTGCAGAGAGGAGGCCAGACCTCTGAGATGTTCCCTTTGTAGATCACAGGTTGGATTTGGCTCCTCTTTTCTCCAATTAATTTGGAGGTGATGTAAAGAGGCGAGGGGAAAAAAAATCAATAATAGACTATTGGCACTAAGCCACAGACAAAACTAAGATAAGATTTATTAAAGAGAACCGTGGCGGTGAATCTTTCCCACGCTTTCAGAGGGAAAAAAAGTCTAAATAACGCTCAGTAGAACTTTTTTGGTTTCATTCATTTATTCACTGTTTGGAAAACATCCCTAAAATAATACTTCATACAGTTTGGTCCCTCAAGGCTCAATAGATCAGGGTCAACAAAGGCAAAATTGTTTAGAAAGCTATTCTCTTTTTTTCTTAAAGAAATTAAGCATTTTACTAACAAGCAAGGAATACAGAAATATATTGTTTGTTTGTCTTTTTTTTTTATTTTCATGGAAATAAATCTCAAAAAAATCTCATCATTTACAGTGTCCTAGCATGACTCCTAAACAAAAGTAATTCCCATAAAATACAAAATCTATGGTCATACCAGTGTTAACGTCTGCCTCAAACAAACACAAAATCGAAATTGGTGATTTGGTCAGCATGTCCGAGAGGACATGAAGAGATGTGTGCTAAAATGTTGGCTCTCATGCAAAACCTATGCACAGGACTACACAATGCATCGGACGGGCTACTGGTTCATAAAGAAACATCGTTTACCACAGTTTTCCCAGCTTTACTGCATCCGTCTACATCTAATGAAAGACATAGACTAGGTTTCTCTCCTGTGAAATTGTGCTTTTATACGCAACAAAGTTTTGTCTTTGCACAAGTATGCCGCTTCTGGAATATGACATCACAATTTCCCGTGTGCAGCTGTCAATATCTGTTGAGTAATTTTTGAGTAATTAGTAACACGTGGGGAGCATCAAAGGCTTTCCTGGAGGATATTACCTTTCCCACAAAGGAACGTCTTTGGAAAAAGACCGATTTGATGACACAAAATGGTGCTAATTAGACTGGAAAAGAGAGGGCCCACCGTGTTTTCCATGGTGAGCTAATGGTTAAAGATCTGAATGTGTTGGGGGGGGGGGCATGTGAAAGAAAAAGATGAGCAAGAGCACAAAACACATGCACACACACACACACACACTCAACAGACTGATTCAAGTTCACCTCTCCTCACCTCCTTTCATCTCGCCCATTGTTCCCCTAATGAGGAACACAGCTTCTGCCTCAGAGTCCACTTTGACTTATGCCTCATCGGGGAGAGAAATCTAATCTGGGTGGACTGAAAAGGCGCATCATCATCATCATCATCATTATCATCACACTCAAACAAAAAGAGGGGGATGACTGCTATTTTTCCCCTACTTTGTCCGTCAGACCTTTCACAGTGCTCCACTGTTAAGTACGTCAAAGAGCGAGGGAGAGAAGCGACAGGGATGAAAGGAGGACTTCCCTCCTCCTGTTTTGATTAATATTCAACACCATCTTCTGCAGTGGTTCCTCCCGCCGCACATGTGCGAGGGAGAGCCTAACAGCCCCTCTGAGATCAGGAATTTATGAGCAAAACTGGGTCACACTAAGCCTTGCCTCTGCTGCTGCACAATACTGAGGATGTGAAAGCAGACTTGTACTTCTAGTCACCAGTAGCCTATCATGGCAAAGGACCAAAATGTTCTCAACGCAACACTTCAACGGGCGGGCTTGCCATTCCTTGGCTTTATGCACCCACGAGACGCAATCTGCTAATGCGGTTTGATTTAAATGGCAGCACTAGCCCACTAAAATTGCACACAGAGGAAGATGAGGGGGGTGGAGTAAAGAATAAAGGGGGAATTTGCAACAAAAAAAACCCCATCTTTGTTCGATCTGGTTTTGTAAGCTGG
This sequence comes from Lampris incognitus, assembly GCF_029633865.1. Lineage (NCBI taxonomy): Eukaryota > Metazoa > Chordata > Actinopteri > Lampriformes > Lampridae > Lampris > Lampris incognitus. The sequence continues at coordinate 95,861,097 of NC_079213.1, read as the reverse complement.
CAGGAAGTGTGGTCGTCGGCCCCCCTGAGGAATCGCATGCACTGCGCTGTCAACGTTCTTAGGAGCGGGAAAGAGAAAAGGGGAAGAGAAAAAAACAAAACATTGAAGAATTTGAGCTGCGCACAAATAAAGCCTGTTCTGTGAATCCCATGCAGAAAGCATGCCTTTCTTATAAAGAAATTCAATAAATACTAGCGTCAAGGAGGGGCAACACCAGTTACTGTAAACAGCCTTCAATGTTTCTGCCCACTCCATTGCTGCAAACCTGTACAAGACAATCAGACCGAGTCTAATTCTATCAGAGGGCATATGGGCATCTATGATGATGCCAAGAGTACTGGTCGTCATAGCTTATTGAGTCATAGATTACTGTATCTGTCTCCCTGAGTAACTAAGAGTTACCACAGAGGAATGGTAGTGCCGTACTGTCACGATCCCACTATGTACACATATTTTTGGCACAGAAATGGTGTACATGTCCTGTTCTTTAAGATGCTCTAGACCTGCCACACTTTGTCACTTTTCACTGTCACTAGCAGTAAGCAAGAAAAACACACAGACAGTATTACAATGTAGGAAATAAACCAATACAAAAATTATATGACATTGTAAAAGAGGCAATCCCATACTGGAAAAAAAGCAAACCTCTTTAAGAAAACAGATACACATTTTCTGGGCTTTTTTAGCTCGATGATCCATATCCTTCCTTTCTAGTCTGACTGAATATGAGCAAACAACTCCATATTCCCAGTGTGTTTGAAATTCAACAGGAATTAGCCTCAGATGTGCTTCTTTTTTTTTACAGTTTCAGGGTGTGGAGTGATTTCCTGAAATGTCTTAGAACATTGTATGTCTCGTATATCCAATAGATAACCATGGAATAATAGATTTACTGTGGATGTTGACTATTTCAGCCCGTGAAAAAGAATGGCGATAAAAATAGTCATTGTGTAGTCACAATTGTGTAGTAGGGACTGGCTGTCAAACCAACGTGTGAGATCTGCAGATTTCTAAACGCCCGATAGCACCTGGTCTCACGATGGATCAACTAGTGCAGAGTACAGTATGTCTCTTAAAGGAGAGATGAGGCAACTATGACAACAGTAGAGACACAAAAGTAGATAGTAAACAGACTAAAGATACACTGGAGGAAAACAGAACAGAAATGCACATATTAATCCCTTTAAAAACATTTAATTTTTGATTGTTGGAGAATTGTCGGTGAACCAGATCCTAATGTATTTCCTGTTCAATTGTGATGACATTATCCATGTTGGTTTTCTTTTTTGTCCGCTGTTTAACAGACTGTATAATTCTGAGAATTAATCACTTTATAATTAAAACAAGAGAGCCTAGTAGCATTGCTAGAAAGCAAGCAGCACCCCACAACTACACTAGTGGCTTGAGTATATCTCAGTCTGGGGAAGGATTTTTTTTTTTAACTACGGACTGACATACACTTTCGGTTGTGTTCGGTTTTATAGGTCTGGATCGAGCTATTGAATGTGTGTATACCTTCACAATTTTTTTTTGAGACAGGCAAGACATGAAAAAACAGAAAAATAGTGTGTGTCGTCAGTAGAGAGGGTGATGAGGAGAACAGCTGGAGCCCTGCTACACTGGGCTGTGGTCGGGAGATGCGTGTGTCACTGTTACAGCCACACACTCGCTTGTCGCGTCCTTTGACCTGCGTAGGCCCATATAAAGCCGCTCATCCAGGTTCGCTGTTAGTTTGTCCATTAGCTCGGCTGTGATGGTTTGAGGGCCGTAGCCCGTGGAGTCATGGAGCTGTGGTGGCGAGCTCTCATTCGGGGGCTCAGGTGGGGGTCCACACTGTTTGCTGTCCTCCTGAGGGTGCTCGCATACCTGTCCCTCTTTCTCTGAGAGAGAGGTATGAAGAGGAGGACCATCCCCCTCCACTTCTACCGCCACCTCAGCACTCCGCTCCCCCTTATTCCTCTCAACTGCAGCGGCTGTGGCCTCCGCCTTTGGGGTTTCAGGAGCGCTACCGGTCCCATCGCTGGCCTCCTCGTCCGGTGCACTGACAATGCGTGGGAGCGTGCTGTGGTAGCTCGTTTCCAGTGGGTAGTTCACGCTGTCGCCTCGGCGCAACGGGGTCCGCTGTCTCTCGAAGGAGGAGTGGTAGTGTCTGACGCCCGGGTCACTCCACTGTTTGTGGCGCTGCCATTGCTTTCGGAGGTGGATACGGGACCGGTGCTTTCTCAGTGGCGACTCCTGCTGGTCAAACTGGGGGTCATGGCGAAGAAACTCGTGGAAGAGCGCGTCCGTCTTCTCGTCGATGCTGTAGTCTCGCCGGTGCAAGGCTGGGGGTTGGACTGGGGGTTGGGGTGAAGGCTTAGCCACCTCCCGGGGTATGAACATCTGACCATACGGGGACCAACCCAGGGGGCTGGCTCCTGTTTCTATGGTAACTCCTCCGGTAGCCCCTGCCAACAGCTCCTCCTCCGGCTCCTCCTCAAACAGGTAAGACTCGAAGCTCTCACCAATGGTGCCAGTCCGCCCTGCACTGGTGAAGTGATGCCTTCTTTCCAGGGCGGTTCTGTCTTTGGGGCTGCTGCTGCTGTGGCTGCTGCTAAGCAGTCGTAGATCTTCTGGACCGCGAGACGGAGCTTCTATCGACGCGTAGCCGCTGTCCATCTGCAGCAGCTTGCGGTTCCCTGTCTCCCCATCGCTACTCCTTCTGTCTGACTCCATGCTGTCCTGCTTTCTCTTACTTACCTCCTTCATCCCGAGTCCCTCATCTTTATGCACAGCCAAATCCTTGTCTTCCTCTCCGCCATCTGCCTCATCCCCCAAGTCCTGCGATGGGTAACTGGGAAGCCCGCCTTTTGCTGTCTCTGTTCGCCCCCCCAGTGAACACACACTGTCAGCGTCACTGCAGATGGAGTTCCTGTCATTGTTGCTGCTCTGGTCAGAGGCGGCATACTGCTCCAGTGAGGCACGAAGGTTCCAGATGTCTCTGTAAAGGGCCTGTGGGTCCTGGGGATCCTGGAGGTCCGAAGGGTCGTTACTTTCCCTTTGGGCCGGGGTCAGTGATTCGTCCTGGGGATCAGGGGACAGACCAATCACCCCTGGACCACCACGGCTGCAGCTTGGCTCCACCATTACCTCCACCTCTAACCTATAGTGTGGACATACAAAGCAATGGGGGGGGGGAGTGGGAAAGAAAAAGGGAAAAGTTAAGGTGAGGGAGAGAGAGAAAGAAAGAAATGCAGACAGGTACAAACACAGAAAGTAAAGGTCATTTCTATAGTATGTACTAAAGACATTTATTTTAGATGTGGCATTGTTCACAGTGCACCCTGGAGGGGTTTTCATGCCTTGCTTTGGTTGTGGATCCATGTTCTTAACTAAATAGTAAGGTCATTCAAAGTCAATTCAAAGAATTCCCTGATCACAAAAGAGAGATGATGCAAGTTATGTAAGCGGCTATGAATCAAAACTATGATAGAACATATGAGGGTCATCATTCTTCATTAGCTCAGGACAGCCTCCAGGAAATTGTATATTTTTACAGAACAAACATCTGTAAAGATTTACAGGAAATGGTGGTTTTGTTTACTTAAATGCTTCAATTTGGTGAATAAAATTAACTGGGTTATTTCAGCATGAAGTATGGGAAGAGCTATTTTTGTTAAGCCATAATATTTTTTGGCAAACCCTGCCTTTCCATAACTTGGCACATAAATCAACATTGCTGCAGTGACCATTGGGACTACTGTGGACATCATGATTTCATCAGATCATGTCAGCAATGGAATGGACTGGTTTTCTATGCAAGAAAGTGGCCCTTTGTCCCAATTCTCAACCCATTCCTCCAAATTACACACTTGATGAATCCTGTTCATATCTCTTAAAAGTATGAAGTTTATATTCCAAGTGCTCTTGGTTGCACCAATTATGCTGTTGTTGTTTTTAAAGTGTAATGGGGTGAAACAGTATTTGTTAATTGAAGCATGCTACATCAAGAAAGCAAAATTAGAACCAAAAAGACAGAAAACGATCAGGTCGGTTATCATGAAGTGCAATGCCAAAATAATACTTAAAGGCAGAACAAGTAGGCCTTGTCAGTTGCAGTTTGTAAACACAACATTAAAAATTGGCCCCTCCTCCCCGACTCAACATCACCAGAAGGACTTGCCCCCTGACCACAGTAGCCAGAACACATCCCAGTGTACAGGCTGACTCCATGTCGCTCTTCATCGTCACCCTCTCCTTCAGTGCTCCCCAGTGGGTGAAAGCCAACCCCAGATTCACTCTCGTTTTGGAATGAACTTTGTCCGCTTGGTGTTTCCCTTCGCTATATTTGCGGCTTTTCGGCGGTGTGCCCAGCATTGCTGTAGCATCCTCTTGGATGCCTGCTCACGACCTCTATCTAGCACCTGGTTGTTACATTTTTATAGAGTCCTGCTGCCCAAAGGTTAACGCCCAGAAACGTCCCATACACAACAAAATAAGAAAACTATGAAAATATAGGCAGAGGACAGGGTCTCTACAGATACAGACACTGCCACACAAGTCTAGTGGGTCATAAATAAAGACTGAGAGGGATTATTTTTGTATGAGTCTATACTACATTGATTTTTTTGGAAAATCCTAATCATTTTACTTTTAAAGCTGCTATAGACAACTTCTCAACTTTACCCCTATCATTTCCAAGTGTTTTTATTGTTTGCGCTGCTGTCACAAAGACAACCACTTTCCATTTATTAGCAGCCTGGCTACTGTCCAAAGCAAAAATCGACCATAAGAATCCCAATTTGAACTAGAAACCCTGATCTCAGTGTTATGATACAGGCAGATTAAAACATCTGGTAGTATTAATAAGTGGGCAGGTTTTATTACTTACTGACCCAGTAGAAAGAATGCCAACTGAATGTCGGTATGGAACCCTCTCAAGTCCCAGGTGTTGTATTTAACTCTTGTTTCCCCATTGAGGTCTGTTTTCCCCCTAGCTAGATTTCAATACAAGACCGGGATGCTTGATTAACATTAATCTAACCTCAACCTAACCCTAAGCTTAACCTAATGCTTACCTTAACCAAACAGATCTCGACGGGGAAACAGTTCGATACAACACTGGAGCTTGCTCCATTGAGTGAATGCCCATCTGAGGTACACTCTTTTTTTTACCTCTGTTTCTAACACTCTCCCTCTTTGCTTTCTTTGCCTCCTCCGTCAACAGGATTCTTTTTCTCTTGCCTGGTAGAGTTTCCACTTTCACTTCAGTTGTTCCACCATCCGCCATTTCCGATACTGGAGATAGCTACCGCGTAAAACAAAAGCGCTATTCTCTTCCTATTTTGGTTGCACGATGGTAGACACACTTCCTTTGTGCCATAAATCGAGCCTTCATTTTCTCACAAGATCATACCCAGTGGCAGACAGAATTGCATAGTGAAAGCAATGCTTACAGGGAACCAATCTAAACGCCAATGTTGTCATTCTATAGCCACTACACTGTGCAATTTACATTTACTTCATAATGATATGTTAAAGCAAAAAAAGTTGTCTACTGCTGCTTTATTGAGTGTAGAAAAGCTAAGAAGAATTGTTCGGTATAATGCAGATTTGAGCAACATTTATAAAGTAGCTATAATGCATTACTGTAATAGAAAAAAGATAAGCTATTTGGTGGAACATTGTGGTAAATATCACCCATCAAAAACTTCATTATTTGCAATTACTATTTGACCCATGTCAGTTGCAAAACTGCAGTGAAAAAAAGAACAAAAGCATGCTTCAGGTTAGGGGCAAAGGGTGGAGAACAGGCACTCTGAGCTGTAGCTTACTCTGTCTGTCAGAGCATTATCAATCACCAGTGGTACTCAACCATGTGCCAAGGAGGGCTGAGAGTATGCAGGTTTTCATTCCAACCAGACTCCAACAGGTGACTTCACCGTTTAGTCCTAAGTGTGCTTGTCCAGTTAAACATGTTGAGTCCGTTTGGAATGAAAACCTGCATACTCTCAGCCCTCCTTGGCACATGGTTGAGTACCACTGACATACACCATTAGTATCACATTTCTAGCTGAGTAAATGAGTGCAAGGAAGCCAAGCAGTGGACAGGATGAATGGCAAGGGAATTAAAGATACCTGCCGAGGGAGGGAGGTGGCGTGGAGGGAGGAGAGAGGAGGCGTGCAGAAGGCCGGCTGGGACAGTAGGTGATGTCCTGGGTGCGGGCTATGTACTGGATAAGGTCTATGTGGTGTGTGTCATTGTCATCCCGGTCCATGCTCTCGCTGGCAGCTCGCTGCCGCTGGAACTGCCTCCTCTTGGGAGAGCCTGACATGAACCAGACACGGGGGGGAACCAGCAGTTAGTTATTCAAGTCAAGCTGCTGTGTAGTGGGAAGAGCTGAAGTTGCATTTTTTATTCAAGAGATAGCTCAAAGCCAGTTTTGAGACACTTAAAGAGCATTTTATGATCTTTCTTGGTCCCTTGATATAAGAGAAGAAAGGGGCCCTAGAAAAACCACAAGGGAGGGTGTGTGTACAGGATGAAGGGGATCAGTAGGGAAACTTCATTCAGGGGCTCAAATTGCCTTGGAAAGACCAAGCTATGTGTCACTGAACCATCTGTCGTGTGTGTGTGTGTGTGTGTTTGTGTAACTGTGAGTGTGAGTGTGTTTATGCATTTGTGTATGTATGCGTGTGTATATGTGTGTGCATACAGGCATGACTATTGACAGCCAAGAAAGGCATGTCACAGATGGTTCACTGACCCCCCCCCCCCGCCTGACAACTGTCTGTTTACTACATGCAAATACCAGTGAAAACACTGAACAGAAATACATGATTCATGATAAGAAAGGAAGAAGATACACAAAAGTTAAAACTGTAGTAATCTCTCAATTACAATTATGATTAATAATCAACAGTAAAAAAAGGATCAATTACTTTAATCATTTAGGCTCTGCAGCATTGGCACGGAGACTTAAAATAACATGGCAGAAATAAAGAATAGATGGCCAAGGATCCATTACCTCTGGTGTCCAGGCTGGAGGCTCTCTGGCTGCTGTCCAGCTTCCATTTCTTGATCTTGAAGAAGGGGCTGGCCCCTTCCAGACTGGCGTGGCGTCGCAGCTTGGTAAAGAACTGCAGCACAGGCCCCTGGCCCCCTGTACCAGCACTACCACCAGGGGGGGCTCCACTCCCCGCTGCCGCTCCCTCAACCACACTGGCCCTGCTTAGACTGCTGCGGGGTCCTGCTCCCATCGTCTCAATCTGGGAAGAGGGAGGTCAGGAAGAGAACGTAAACAGACGAGGACCAGCGGCCTGTGTGTAATCCCCAATGACAGCGCTGCTCCACAAGGTCCCTCTTGTTTAACCATCAACCAATGTTCCTCTTGTCAGTCCCGGAGGCTGGCTGACCCTCTAACCTCCTTATGGATGGCTAACTGATTGACTGTTCTGGCCTTCTTACCAGCTATCTTACAAAATTCATCTTGACTCCACAGACCCGACATTTTCATCATTTTCATTATTTTCCTTCATAACAGTCAAGTCAAGAATAATAATTCTTAAGGTTTGTTATTTTTGCGACATATTTGCAACCCTGTCTTTTTTGTACTTCATTTTTAAGTGTTAAAGCCTCTGTGCGTCTCAGGCAGTCAATACTGAGGAATTTCAGTTATCAGTAACTCCACTACCAAATTACAAACAATGGCTGAGAAGTATTAGAAATGATGATACCCTCTGAGTGTCTTATCTTACAATATTAATTGTATTATTGTCATGTGACTGATGACACAGTAGCTTACAGAGCTTGAGCTGGGCTCTTTGGAGCTGGGAGCAGAGGGGCTGTCGCTGAAGCTGGTGTCCACCACAGAGTTTAGGGCATCCCCTGGAAGCGCTGAACTGGGACTGACGCTCAGGCTCGTCAGTGCCGTTTGTGGCAGGGGGCACAGCATCGGCTGTAAGGAGGCCACACACACACAAATACACACAGGGTTAAACTTTTTTTTTTCCTCAACCTTTGGATCAATTTCATCAGCCGGTCGATGTTCTGTTTTTCTTGCTTCATGCAGCGACATATACAATCACACCAGGGAGCTCGCCGGCACTACCGCAGTCATCAATCGTTGGCGACAGAAGCAGCTTTACTGGAGCAGCTTGGTTTAGCACATTTCAGCTATGTCGAAAATGTAGGTTGCTCAATCAACACCAGTGATTGAGCACCATCACCGAAATGTGGAAATCAATGCATATAGCCTATTGAAATGAGCAGGTGGAAAGATCCATGATCCTTGTGTTTTAGTACATTAGGGTGATACGTTTTCTCAGCCTGACCCGGTGTGACTGATGTTCTAATTGGCTCTGGTCTTGACTAACAATGCATCAGTGCTAATAGCGGGCCGGGGCTGTCACCTGGAAGATGGAGAGTGCCGACTTGGCGGCAGGACGTGTCGCCATGGTGATGGTGTTCTCAGCTGAGTCACACTCGTGGATGGTGACTATCTTGAGGGCCGGGGGAGGGATGCTGAGGTGTGTTAGCCGGGCGTTCTTCAGGTGGTGAAAGTCCCCTTCGGTCAGGGTGTACCTGGGACGGGTAATATAAGTTGAAACTCAAAGTAGATTGGCGAATGCTAACCAACATAAAACACGGTGTGCAGTTGTATGAAATGGGATGCGGGTAGGTAGTGACTCATATGTCTAAAGCTATCATAAAACTGTCCTTTAAATGTTTTACTAAGGTGTTATCCTCACTGAGGAGGGAAAAAAATGCAAAGAGGATCAAAGGTGTTTCTGATTTCCAACTCATAGCAGTTGCACTAAGCGCTTAGCCCAACAGAATAATTCACACAGCACCATCTGCATATCCGAATTAGGTTGGATTCTGGGAGGAAAGTAGGCCACCGAGAGAGAATGAGAGGGAGAGAGGGGAGGAATGGGTGCTTGAGAAAGTGCTATAGAAACAGAGAGCGAGACCTTCTTTCCATATCATACAAAATGCATTTTCATTTCATTTACTTAACTCTTAACTATAACCATCATTGCGATGGATATAGGAAAACGTGGAGCGAAGGGTGGAGCTGGTATTCATGAAATGGTGAGCTGCACACTGAATAGCAAGGACGGGTGCATGTGACACTGTGTGTGTGTCTGTATGGACATTGGTAGACCCACCTCCGGCCTTTCTCCTGGGCTTTCTTGCCATGGTCGAAGAGCGCAGCCTCGTTGAAAGACACCCGGCGGCCTGTGGTGCCGGTGGAGAGGAAACGCTCAGTCTCCTGGTTATGGGAGCCAGCGACCGACAGGCAGTCCGACTCGTCCACCCTGATTGTGATTTCTGTCCAGGTACATACGGGGTAAAAGGTAAACAGAGATTGACAGACAAGCAGAGACAGAAAGACAATCGGATAGGTACATTTATAGAAAGATACATAGATCGATCGATCTATAGATCTTTTTTCTTTGCCCCCCCCCCTTTTTTCTCCCCAATTGTATCTGGCCAATTACCCCACTCTTCCGAACCTTCACGGTTGCTGCTCCACCCCCTCTGCTCATCTGGGGAGGGCTACAGACTACCAAATGCCTCCTCCGATACATGTGGAGTCGCCAGCTGCTTCTTTTCTCCTGACAGTGAGGAGTTTCACCAGGGGGACGTAGCGCGTGGGAGGATCACGCTATTCCCCCCCAGTCCCCGCCCCAAACAGGCACCTGACTAACCAGAGGAGGCGCTAGTGCAGCGGCCAGGACACATACCCACATCCGGTTTCCCACCCGCAGACATGGCCAATTGTGTCTGTAGTGGTGCCCGACCAAGCCGGAAGTAACACAGGGATTCGAACAGGTGATCCCCATGTTGGTAGGCAACAGAATAGACCACCACGCCAACCGGACACCCAAATAGATGGATAGATAGATAGATAGATAGATAGATAGATAGATAGATAGATAGATAGATAGATAGATAGATAGATAGATAGATAGATAGATAGATAGATAAAGGGGTTTCAGTGAAAAAGAAAAACTGTGAATTTTATAGGCACTTATCCTGATCAGTCTTGAATGACCTCATCTCAAGGAGAGAGATGTTATAAATCAGCCCAGATCTACAGATCTCTATTAATGCTGAATGACTATATCTGTAGAGTCAGGCATTCTGCGTGAAGAGTTTTGAGGAGAGTTTAGATGGGAAAATGGGAAAATGCTGACTGTGGATCTATAAAAAAAATTCTTATAAAAGAGGTGCCAAATTGTTGGTGCTAAAGATAAATTATCTTCTTTGGAGGGACTGAAGTCACTGAACTCAAAATGGCACAGTTTGTTCCAAGCGGCATCACAGTCTTAAGTAAATGGGTTGGGGATCATACGACATTAACCGACTACATCCCATTTTCATGCTGACTAGCTAAAAATGCGTCTTATTGAGAGGATTGCTGCATCCATCCAAATCCACTCCCTTCTCATTCACTCAGCCCTTTCCCTCTGTACCTCTTTCTCTCCTACTCCCCTGTCCTCCCCTGTCCTCCCTTTTCCTCCCTCCCTTCCCTCTCCTCTCCATCCAGCTCTCTCTCACCGTGCGTGGGCTGCGACTCCTCCATGTAGGTGGTGTTGGTTTTCTCAGGGTCATCGCCGGCCCTGGGGCACACACAGAGACACTCAGATCAATGCCGTGACATGATTACCCCTGAAGTCTGCGGTTCTCATCCAGGGAACCCAGCTCGCACAGGCGGGAGCACAGGCTAACACGAGATGAGGGGCTACGATTAGCCAGCGCACATCAACCACGCCTCAGCAGAGTTAGAGTTACTGTTGTTACTTTAACCTGACTCATGGTGCAGGTACTAAAATGTAGTTATGACTGGATAGGAGAAAGCCTCAAAGCCAGCGTTCACTGCATCAGCCATTCCCAGGCTCTCTGGCTGCATAATCAATGAGGGACTAAATCATTGCCAGTAACCTGATAACCTTCAGGGCAAAGGGATTTCTTATTTCTTGAAGTGACAAGGCACAGTGCTTTATTGGATTGCCGGTTGTCATTTATCATTTAAAGGCCCACGGAAAATGCACGGTAAATGTCTTGGTGATTTGCATTTTCATGTAGTTTTTTGGCTTTATTTCCTCTTCGTCTCACCAAGCAGGTCACGCTAGTACAAGTTCTTTCTTACATGCACAGCCTTGCAAAAGGCAAAAGAAGCCACTCGACATCTGAGATGCTGTGATTATTGAGGACAATGCAGCGCCTCCGAATGTGGCAGCTGAGTCCCGATATTGCTGAGAGGGAGAGACCCTCCCCTGATATGGTTTTTAATTGCTGCTGATACACCATGCATGTTTCTCAAATCCCATGCCCAGAGTCTGCTCTATGAGGCAGAAAGAAGAAAGTGAGATCTTTCCCCCTCATTTCTCTCCATCTGATTCCTTTGTACATCCTACCGACTCTGTGTGTGTCTGTGTGCGTGTGTGTGTGTGTGTATCTGTGTGTGCATGTGTGTATGTGTCTGTCTGTGTGTGTATCTCTGTGTGTGCATGTGTGTATGTGTCTGTGTGCATGTGTGTCTCTGTGTGTGTGTCTGTGTGCATGTGTCTGTGTCTCTGTGTCTCTCTCTGTGTGTGTCTGTGTCTGTGTGCATGTGTGTGTGTCTGTGTGTCTGTGTGTGCATGTGTCTGTGTGTGTGTGTGTCTGTGTGTGCGTGTGTCTGTGTGTGTGTGTGTCTGTGTGTACATGTGTGTGTGTTTGTTTGTGAATGACTTGAGGGATTTCTCTGTCCACCCAGATCTAGCACTTTTCTCTTTTATTTCCTCTGTGCCCTCTGCCTCTCCAGTGTACGTGTGTTTTTCCGTGTGTACGTGTGTGTTTTTCTCCCGTGTGTGTGTGTGTGTGTGTGTGTGTGTGTGTGTGTGTGTGTGTGTGCGTGCACGTGCATGCTCTTTATGTGCACACACACATAGCTGGAGATTAATCACTGCCGATGGCTGCTATGAAATCTCATTACACTCATCATTTGTACCAGTATGCTCGATTCTCCTCCGCTCTGCCTCCCCCTGCCTCAGCCTCTGCAGCCTGTGTGCACGCCGCATTTATCAGAAGCTAGCTGTGGCGTTCACGTGTGTCGGTAACGACGCCTGCTGTTGTAGAAAGGAGCAAAGTTTGTTAAAGGTACGCGTGTCACCGCTGAACGCACATGGATGAATCACAAATAAACAAACATGAATATTGAATGTGTTTCCATCGGGCCGCTTTCATAACAGCCCCGCGGGGGGTCCTGCCACATGAACAACAGGGCACTGTATGAAATACATGCATTGTGCAATCTCGCTTTTGTCACGCTTACTTACGCATTAGTTCCTGCCACCAGCTGGGACTTGGTTGCCTGTTGTTCTTAACATGTCTGAAGCCGTTTCAGGAGACCACCGCATTGTTTCTATATTTCTTTTTGTGGCAGGATTGTGTGTCTGCAAACCGATCTGTTCAAAACCAAATCATTTCAACGCTCCTTCGCTATAATTGCTGATTTGATGGCGGTTTCGAGATAACCCGGAAAGAGCACACAGGTGGATTTAGCTAGCTGGCTTCATTTACAGTTACAACGTGCTCTATTTGCCGTGCAATTATATACACGGTGAATATGAATGCCACATTTTCTCCAAGTAATTACTGAAGGACAGCTTGGAAACGACAGCTTCTGTCAACATGTGTTCACCTGCGTGTGTGTGTGTGTGTGTAATCAAGTGTGTATCTAATTTTGTGTGCACCCCTTTAGCTATCTGTTTCTGAATTTTATTTTCTGCTTCCATACAAGGCGGCGTGGTGGCTTAGTGGTTAGCACTGTTGCCTTACAGCAAGAGTCCAGGGTTTGATTTTATGCCATCTGAGTGGTGTTTCCTCCTACAGTCCGAAGACATGCATGTTATTTATTTATTTATTTATTTGGAACACCCCCCCCTTTTTTTATCCCCAATTGTATCCGGCCAATTACCCCACTCCTCCGACCCATCCCGGTCGCTGCTCCACCCCCTCTGCTGATCCGGGGAGGGCTGCAGACTACCACATGCCTCTTCCAATACACATGGAGTCCCCAGCCACTTCTTTTCACCTGATAGTGAGGAGTTTTGCCAGGGGGATGTAGCATGTGGGAGGATCACGGTATTTCCCCAGCCCCCCCTCCCCCGAACAGGCGCCCCAACCAACCAGAGCAGGCGCTAGTGCAGCGACCAGGACACATGCCAACATCCGGCTTCCCACCCGCACACATGGCCAATTGTGTCTGTAGGGACACCTGACTCGATTCGAACCGGCGAGCCCCATGTTGGCAGGCAACGAAATAGACTGCTACACTACGCGGATGCCCCAAAGACGTGCATGTTAAACCAGGAAGACACTAGCATACTTTTAAAGTTCTCTAAATAGGTGTGAATGGTGTGTGTACGCCCTGCAATGCATGTATGACCTGTCCAAGATGTCTCCTTGCCTTCTGCCCAGTGCATACTGGGATAGACTCCAGCCCCCCCATGACCCTGAATTGGATCTAGCAGATGTAGATAATGTATGGATGGTTAACTTTCACACAAGTCATTCGCTGTTCACAAGTGTATATGTCAGAAAGCACAGACACTGATCCCTTTACTCCTCACCACCATTTGCCTATACTGCTCAAAGTTTATGCTATTGCAATGGATTAATGTCTTAACTATAAATACAATATGTGCATTCTCACCTGGCATAGCGTCCCCCTTCTCGACAGTAGCGGCGGCAGGCGATGAGGAAGACAGAGATGAAGATCAGCGCTCCCACCAGCAAGATGGAGAGGATCACAAGGAGGAGCACGTAGTCATTATTCTGCTCCCCTGCAGCCTCTGTTGGAATCCCCTGCAGCGCAGAAAGGTCAGCTTGCATTAGCGACAAAGAAACACAGACGACTCGATGGATGGCTGGATAGAGATGGATAGATACATACATACACGAATGGCTAAAAAAATAATAATAATAAAAGAAATGCTTAAAAATGTAGCTCCGTTATATAGAAGAGTTGGAAGAGGAAGAGTCACCGTTGCTACTCAGACGTCTTATAAAGGGATGACTGGTGTTGGGTAGACCAGGCTTAGCATGTAACAGTGTAAATGATTCATCACCTATATTGTTGTAATACTGCATAAGGTCTGAGAGCTTTGCGGAAAGTATAGATCTAGTCTAGTCTATAGTTTACTTCTACAAAAAGTTGCAGTCTTTTAACTTTTATTATCGGAGACATGAAGTCCAAATGAGACAGGGACGTGAGGTAAAGGGATGTAGGTGAAAATGCATGCACACGCGTGTCACTCCTCCTCTCTCAGATAAACCCAGACACGCTAATAAGGTGGTGCTTTTAGAAGGAAAGGGTACTTTGGTTCAGTCCCCCATGAAAGCAAGCATCCGCACTGCTGGAGTGGCCTTGAGCAAGTTGTCAAATCCCAACACAGCTTGACGGGTGTTATTCTGAACTGACCCACAGCTCCCTGCCTGCGAAAAGGGGCGAGCGAATAAGAATTCCTCCCCGAGGGATCGATGGGGCATCACAAACCTTTTAAATCGACACAGTGCACGGAAAGAGCGATTGCGACCACAACACCGAAGAACAGAGGTACCAATCTTCTAACTTAGATTTTGTTCCACACAACCGGTGTGGACCACAGAACCTGTTGCCTGGATTGTAAAATACTCGACGGGAATAATGCGAGGTTATCCGTTGGTGTCTCGGGGGTGTGAATTGCTTCAGATCTGAATTAATTGTTCGGGATAAGCTGCTGCTGCAGGAGCAGGGTTGGAAGCAGTGTGGGGGGAGACAAAGAGAGAGAAAGAGAGAGAGGGCAGGTGTGCTCTTGTCCTCCGGGGTTAGACAATAAGTGTACTGTTCTCTGAGAGGGACAGAGAGAGCAAAAACAAAAAGCCTCCCACATGAACATCAAAGCGCCGCGATAACCACTTGTTGGTGAGCTGCTGGTTGACTGTTTCCTCTGTCCCTCAGGGATTCAGGTGGGGAAATCTTAGATGAGAGCCGTCCCTTTTCTCAACCTGCCCTCATATCGTCCTTTTTTCTTTTTCTTTTTTTTTTACACTGTTTTATCTGTGAGATCTGACACAACATGCTCTATTTGTGCCAGCCAACCCAAGTAGCATTTCGATTCATGTGCACAACTTGTTTGTTTCTTTTTTTTATTATTATTATTTTTCTCCCTTTTTCTCCCCAATTGTATCCGGTCAATTACCCTACTGTTCTGCAGCCATCGCGGTCGCTGCTCCACCCCCTCTGCCAACCCGGGGAGGGCTGCAGACTACCACATGCCTCCTCCAATACATGTGGAGTCGCCAGCCGTTTCTTTTCACCTGACAGTGAGGAGTTTTGCCAGGGGGACGTAGCACATGGGAGATCACCTTATTCCCCCCAAGTTCCCCCTCCCCCCTTAACAGGCGCCCCAACCGACCAGAGGAGGCGCTAGTGCGGCGAACAGGACACATACCCACCTGCAGCTTCCCACCTGCAGACACGGCCAATTGTGTCTGTAGGGATGCGCGACCAAGCCGGAGGTAACACGGGGACTCGACCGAGCCGGAGGTAACACAGGAATTCGAACCGGTGATCCCTGTGTTGGTAGGCAATGGAATAGACTGCCACGCCACCCAGACGCCCAGAACTTGTTTGTTTCTAACGCATCATTCATGTAACCCCCCCCCCCCCATAAGACATTCTTTGTAGGGTGTGACAGAGCTGTTAGCATACAGGACTCACTCTGAGTCCGATATCTGATTTGTGGCGTGATGTGCCACCATGCAAGTTCCACCATGCTCAGGACCTGAACACCTTAGAAAGAAGAAAGAAAGCCACTTTATTTTTTCATTGTAGGTTACAATGAAATTTGTTCTCTGCATTTAACCCATCCTATTGTATAGGAGCAGAGGGCAGCTGCAGCACCCGGGGACCAACTCCAGTTCTTCTTTCCATTTGCTCAGGGGCACAGACAGGAGTATTAACCCTAACATTCATGTCTTTGATGGCGGGAGGAAACCGGAGCATCCAGAGAAAACCCACGCAGACACGGGGAGAACATGCAAAGTCCACACAGAAAGGACCTGGGCCGGCCTGGGGTTCGAACCCAGGACCTTCTTGCTGTGAGGCAACAGTGCTAACCACTGGGCCACCGTGCTGCTCCCGTACTGGACAATATTACCTTCCCCCTTTCATCATATGGCTTCAAGGAATTGATTATAGTTATGCCCGTTGGTTTGTGCTCAGACAGTGGATCTATACATGCCACAGAGCAATTAATCAATGAATGCAAAGTCGATTAATCTGTCTGTACCTCAGATATGGGGGGTGGGGTGGGGGTGAATCAACCACAGGAGCGTTGCGGACTGTACCAGTCGAACACCTTGGCTTGGTTTCTGTCAATAATGGTATTCAATACTAGTTGAGGCTCTCATTTCATATACCTGTAAATTTAGTTTTCAGAATTATTTAGATGAAACTGTATGAAGCATCATTCAGTACATCTGTATATTTGTGGCACCTGGCTAAGATGAGGCCACGTGTCTTTAACAGACATAGTGGCTCTGTACTTGCAGCCACTGCAGCGTTGGAGATTCAAATATAACTAAAATTATGACACGATTTGAAATGAAAATCTTTGTTATTATCAGTAATTAGTGGAAGAAGAAAACCTCCATACGCCTATATGCTCCAAGAGACAAACATTAGACAAACAGTGTTTTGATCTGAAAGGATGGAAACACTGTCAGTTGTTCCTTTCCTTTCATAAGCATGTTAAAGAAATCACCATGACTGCCTTTTTTCCACTTACGTAACATAGCTCAAATTCGGTCTTTCCTGTCCATGGCTGATGCAGGGACTCTAATACATGCATTTGTTTCATCCAGACTTGATTACTGTAATGTTCTGTTTTCAGATCTGCCACATGTTAGTACCAAAAGTCTTCAGATGGGTCAGAATGCTGCTGCTAGAATCCTAACTAAATCCAGAAAATTTGACCATATTACACCAATTGTTGCCCCCCCTCATTGGCTTCCTGTCCATGTTAGATCACACCTTTATGTTAGATGTTGGATCAGACCTTTGTTCAAGGTGCTCCTGATGACTTATAAAATTCTAAATGGGGTGTCCGGGTGGCGTAGCAGTCTATTCTGTTGCCTACCAACACGAGGATTGCCGGTTTGAATCCCTGTGTTACCTCCGGCTTAGTCGGGCGTCCCTACAGACACAATTGGCCATGTCTGCGGGTGGGAAACCGGATGTGGGTATGTGTCCTGGTCGCTGCACAAGCACCTCCTCTGGTCAGTCAGGGTGCCTGTTCAAGGGGGGATCCTTCCATGAGCTGGCAAAACTCCTCACTGTCAAGTGAAAAGAAGCGGCTGGTGACTCCACATGTATCGGAGGAAGCATGTGGTAGTCTGCAGCCCTCTCCGGATTGGCAGAGGGGGTGGAGCAGTGACCCGGATGGCTCAGAAGAATGGGGTAATTGGCCAGATACAATTGGGGAAAAAAGGGAGGGAAAAAATCTTTAATGGGCTGGCCCCATCATACCTGTCTGATCTCCTTAAACCGTACAGTCCATCTTGAGCTCTTCGCTCTCAAACTACAGGGCTCCTGTGTGTACCCAAAGTTAAAAAGAAGTCAGCTGGTGGCAGGGCCTTTTCCTATCGGGCCCTGTTCTTGTAGAATAACCTGCCTGCTGCCATCAGACAATCAGAGTCTGTTCGAGTCAGAATCAGAGTCCTTTAAATCCAAACTTAAAACACATCTTTTTGCCTTAGCCTGCAATTAGTTGCCTTTAAGTTGAGGGCTTCACAACCTGTACTGCATGGCGGGCCGGTTTCTGTCTCAATGAATTTACCAAGCACTGTTCTGCCAGTGGCGGCACGGTGGTACAGGGGTTAGCCCAGTCGCCTCACAGCAAGAAGGTTCTGTGTTCGAGCCCCGGGGTAGTCCAGCCTTGGGGGTTGTCCCGGTTCGTCCTCTGTGTGGAGTTTGCATGTTCTCCCCGTGTCTGCATGGGTTTCCTCTGGGTGTTCTGGTTTCCTCCCATAGTCCAAAGACATGTAAGTCAGGTGAATCAGCCATACTAAATTGCCCCTAGGTATGAATGTGTGTGTGTGTGTGTGTGTGTGTGTGTGTGTGTGTGTGTGTGTGTGTGTGTGTGTGTGTGTGTGTGTGTGTGTGTGTGTGTGTGTGTGTGTGTGTGTGTGTGTGTGTGTGTGTGTGTGAGTGTGTGATGGCCTGTCCAGGGTGTCTCCCCGCCTGCCACCCAATGACTGCTGGGATAGGCTCCAGCATCCCCATGACCCTGAGAGCAGGATAAGTGGTTCGGATAATGGATGGATGGATGGATGGATGGATGTTCTGCCAGTGATATTATAGCATATACATTGGCTATTGCAAACTGTTCTCTTCTCTCACATGTCTTTTTTTCTCTCTCTCTCTCTGAATGATGTCTTCCCCTTTCTCTTTTTCTGTGGAAATGAGTGGTGTGATGTGAGTCTCCCTGGTGTGCACGTGCACTGGTGTCTTTCCTCCTTCCAGGTCGCCATGGTGACGGTGTTCACAACCCGGACACTGCTTGGCATCCTCTTCATCACATTTTCATTTTATATATCTTATAAATCCATATAATTTTGTTATTCTGTTTCAATGTTATATGCTTCTCTAATGTGTTTTTTTTTCTTATCTTATCTCTTCTGCAGTGTATGCTCAGGTCCTGGGCTGTTATCCTCTTTCAATATTGTTTTCTGTAAATTGTGTAAAAACAACATCCATTGCACGTTGTCCGTCTTAGAAGAGGAGAGAGATCCCTCCTCTGTTGCTCTCCCTGAGGTTTCTTCCTATTCTTTCTCCCTGTTAAAGGTTTTTTTTTTCCTAGGGAGTTGTTCCTTATCCAGTGTGAGGATCGAAGGACAGGATGTTGTGTTCCTATAAAAGCCCACTGAGGTAAATCTGTAATTTGTGTTATTGGGCTATACAAATAAAATTGACTTGACTTGTTCATGTTGATGTCACGACAAACCGCCACACCCTTTTATAATCTCATTTGCTGTCCAAACGCTCCTGTTTCATCAAGCATGTGCACTCGTGCTGACTTAAGAGACAGAATATCAAGTCCATAAGATCAGAACTGCAGGAACAAGCTGCTACCGACTAATGTACACATGCACAGCATTGCAGAAACACACACTGAATTGCCTCAACCATCAAATGACAATCATATCATACCCTAATCAGTTGTTCCACTATCAAACAGCCATGTATCATGTACTTACAAAAGAATAGTGTGAAATATGTAGATAACATCCGGTTATCCCAGCAAAAGGTCTGGTGAACAAAGCGTGTCGGAAGAGGATAACCGTAAAAGCACAGCTACTGCAATTACACGAAAGGTGTTATACCGAACTCCTGGTTAAGACCACAACCCAGATTATGTATCCAAAATGGCTATCCATGTTTTTTCTCAAAACACACTTCTCTGAACACGCATGCTGTTA
Organism: Lampris incognitus; assembly: GCF_029633865.1. NCBI lineage: Eukaryota > Metazoa > Chordata > Actinopteri > Lampriformes > Lampridae > Lampris > Lampris incognitus. The sequence goes on along the minus strand of NC_079213.1, from coordinate 95,841,599 downwards.
TGACTCCATAAAGGCGGCTCTGCATTCAACAGGCTTAAAATTGAAAAGATAAAAACACCGATAGCGACTCGTGTGTGTGTGTGTGTGTGTGTGTGTGTGTGTGTGTGTGTGTGTGTGTGTGTGTGTGTGTGTGGCAGTGCAGACAAGCTCTCTGGGCCCTGTCGCTGAGTGTTGATATCAGAGACCGAGGCCATAAAATAGCCATAAATACAACGGCGTTCTACTCTACCCTATAGAAGAGATGTACTTGTATGTAACGAGTGTTTCCATTTACATACACTCTGCCAAGTGAATTCGCGATAAGTGTTGATGAGGGCTGTACTCTGACGTCAGATTGCGAGTTCTGAGGGGGGAAATTAAGGATGAGATTAGATCATAGATTGAATTATTTCAGGCCCAGACCAGGATGTTCTCTATTAACTAGTCACTGGGTCAGGAGAGAAGACGAAAGAGAGCACAATTCTGTTGGTCATGAGCTGGAGTGGACTCACACACACACACACACACACACACACACACACACACACACACACACACACAGGAAGTTTGAGTGCAGGACAGTGGTGACAGGCAGACTTACTGTGGAGTTTTCTGGTAGAATGTTCCAGACGGTAGACTCATTGCTCATGGTCCACGCCAGCAAGAGGGTCCCCCTGGGAGATAACATGCACGTATAGATACACACACACACACACACACACACACACACACACACACACACACACACACAAACACACAAACAAACAAACTTACACACAGGAAATAAAGGTTTCTGTTGCTGCTCATCCTCTGAAGAGAAAACCATAAGATAGCAACACTAGATCCCAGAGATCGTAGATACTTTGTCTTATATGTGTTAACAAATCTAAATGTCAAACGGTATCGGAACACACCGCCATACCGCAGTCAATTTACAAAATCAGGACGATAACACAGCCCACTAAAAAATAATAATCTAAATAATAACTAAAAATAATACTAATGAAAATAATAGTCCGTGAAGTACGGGGAGTTAACTTGTAATGCAACAAATTCTGAGACCACATACCGCCATTATATTTATACAGAAGATTATATAGAACCAATGATGCAAGATTGCTCGGCTAATAAGGGTTTATACTCAACAGACATGAAAGGCAGCAAGATGAATCAGAGCAGAGATCAAACGTGTGTGTGTGTGTGTGTGTGTGTTAGTGCGATCAAATATGTAAGTGTGTGTGTCTGTGTCTGTGTCTGTGTGTATGTCTGTCTGTCTGTCTTGAATCACATAGAGGGTATAAAGGTTAGAAATGTCTCTGCTATAAATTGTTGTCCATAAGTCCTTTTTCACATGTACACACACACACACACACACACACACACACACACACACACACACACACACACACACACACACACACACACACACACACACACAATATTGTCCCATTACTAAGCAGACTCCAAACAGCTGAGCTCCACTACCATCACTACTGCTGCTGCTATGCGTTCCCTCCTAAAGATCATAGCCATGCTCTTGCTGCAGCCATCCTCCCACACACCAACGCATGCACACACATCTCTCGCTCTCTCTTTCTTTCTCTCTCTCACACGCATGCATGCACGCACGCACAAACACACACACACACACACGCATGCACAGTTCTTCAGCAGAATTACTCACCCAGCAGGAGAGAAGGAACATGCCAGCACCACTCAGCACTCCTTGCCTGCCTTCCAGCAACTGCACCGCATCCACTCAACTCACTCCAGTACCAAGACCTGTAAGCTACTGCTGACTCCCTGCCTCTCTACTGCCTCTCTACTCTCTCTGCCTCTCTACTCTCCCTGCCTCTCTACTCCTGAGCAGCAGTGTTCCCCTCAGGGCTGCCCGATGGCCTGCAAACAGCAGCAGCAGCATCTGTATTTTATTTTATTTTATTTTATTTTTGGCTTAACCTGTAATGGAAGGAATCAAGTATTTAAATGGCACCGCAAGGTTTTACGCATGGGGCTGTATTCTCCATAGTTCCTAGAGAAGTAAAACCGAACTAATTACTTGTCAGACTAAAACCTCCCAGTGATGATTTCCTGATGATATTCTGGTGATTGTTACAATATTATGGAGCGGAAAACAGTGGTTTGCACTTCACCAGGCTCCCATCCAAACATATTCGTCATAAGACGTTTTTTTTTATGTGGGGAAAGTTAAAGCAATGCTCAGGTCACTGTTCTTACTGTCTCTAGACCTTTTAAAACTTGATGAAAAGAAGAAATCTGATTACGTAGAACCACTCATGGTCGACTTGAAGACTGTACTTTCTGGTTCATTGAGTCAGCCGCGGCTGTCTAGCAAGGCACCGCTCACAACAGTTTGGCGTCCAGGAATTCCACCAAAGAAAACCAACCTCTTCCTCATCCGGTACAAGTGTGAACTGGCCACCTAATAGTCTCATCCTTGATGATGTGCCAGCTGCAGGCTACCAGAAAATGTTGATAACCCTGCAGTAAATCATGACATTTTAAAATGATTTGGTGGTTGATGATGCGTATGGATGTTGTCTCAGTATTGATCAGTTGGCTGAGCAGATAGATAGGTGGTCGATAACTCGTGGTTCTTTCACCTGATGTCATATCACGTCCCGTTTCATTCCCTCACGTTAGCAGCGTTTCAGCTATATTAGCAAAACTGCTGGCATCTCGTGGATTTACAGCATCTACTGTGAACTGCAGAAGCTTGTGTTGCTTAAGACAGCCCTTTATTTGTCCGCCCACGACGTAAGACAAATAGCTGAATAGAACAAAATTTAACTGGGGGAAAGAAAGGCTTTTGGACCTTATAATAACCAGTTTATTATGTAAGGTATGGGCGCCGCCGCCTACGCGCTGTCCCAGTATTTTATTGGGAGCCGTATGACTGCGATCACATCTTTCTGATTCTGATTCTCCCAAGAAAATACAGGCTATCAAGCCGCGGCTGTAGCAGTTGGAAGTTCTCCCATAGGCAGGTATATACAATCCCTCCAGAACAATGTAGTAGCCCTAACCGTGATGAACGAAATTCAGCGTAAGGCGACGTTGAAAATGTCTAACCTAAAACTTGCTCCCGTGCAAGGAGGATAATAAACATGTCACCGTGAGATTTCTCAGGCGCTTGTGATTTCCATCAGTGTGCGGTGAAAGCGGACAGAAGGTAGCGTACGTGTTGAATGGGTCTCAGAAACATGCATGCATGCAGTAAAACCAAAAAAGAAAAAGAACACTCACCTATATTCAGTAAATATGGTCCATGCAAAGGGATATGGTCAGAGCCAATAACACGAAACTCTCGCCGAGCACTTTAATTTAGATTATAAGGCTAAAAGTATTTATGAATGAAACCCCGATGCTTAAGACACACCCACCACCCTGTCAGAGACGCACCACGTGACGCGGGGGGGTGGGGGTGGGGTTACTGAAGAGCTTCAAGGTGCACTTTTATGAACATCACCGCGATGGGGCCGGTCTCTCTCCAAAAGCTGGTGCGTGTTTGGGGACTCCATTATCGGTTGCCACATACATAAGCAGTCTTCCAGTTTGGTCAAGGAGGAGCTGGGATGTCACTGATGTATTTTCCTCTGTTGTCTTGTCGTTGCCATGACCTATTTTTAAATCAGTTCAATGTTGGATGCATGCTCGCTCATTTGCAGCGTTGTTTAGTGTGAATAGGAGCCATTACACTTATTATGCACATATTACAGGGAACGTGTTTTTGTTTCATCAGTATATGTTGGAAGAAATGACAAATGTGTGCGATGAGCCCAGCTTGCGTATATGTAGTGTGTGGCTGGATGGGGGGGGGGGGTAATAGATGCACATAAGAATAATTGGAGGGGAAAAAAAGAGCTAAAAGTTCGACATTCTGGTTCACATCATATGGTAATGGCGCCATCCACTGGCGTTGTAGTCTCACCATCCAAACGCTTCATTTAAACGATGACAATGAAAAGTGAACGTTTTTTTATTAGCGGGACACTTTTATCCTCCGTGAATTTTTTGTTCACATAAACAAACATACCAGACAAATGTGGGACATTTCTATCTCACTCAGATTTTTTTTAATTCACATGAATACGCAAAATAAACACATAATACGCTTGACACTTCCTCCGATTTTGTTTTCGCAAACACACCAAATAAAAGCATAATGCAAACGGACACTTATATCTCCCCAAATGTTGTTTTCACGAAAACGTTGAACTCGCCGGGGTTAAAGCCAGTTGCTTTGTTCCGAAAAACAACAGACTAAACGTCAGTCACTTAGCAAACTGGTAACTGACCATTTATAAATAACTCGCCATATTATATCCTAAATGGCGTGGTTTCGTAACAATATATACCTTACGTTCAGTCGATACTTGAGACTACATCTCCCAGATTGCATTGCCTCCTCCCATAAAGACTACACTTTCCAGCATCCTCGAAGGGACCACAAGGCATTGTGGGTAGATTACCAACGTCCTTGTTTTATCAAGCGCACACTGACTGACTTCACGCCAGGGCTTGGGGGGGATATCTGAGATTTACGTTTACTCCGGTTAAAGCTGTATTTCTCAAATATGTTGGCAGCAAGGCTTCTTCGTCGTTCCCTGCCCATGCTGAGACAATCTCGATGCTACGCAGAGGCTGTCTCCGGCGCGCCTCAGATGTCCTTCACTTTCGCCTCTCCTACACAGGTGACAGACGGCAGTCGGCGAGGCTTTTCGGGCCTGGCTACCCCACCGACTAGCTAAACTAACTCTCCTGATTTGAAGCGATGGCTTACGATCTGAAGATGTAACAAGCCTTTATAAAGATCGTTTTTGTCACCTTTGTGCACAGTTGCAAGATAACTGGGCTTACGTTTTAGTTTGCATTCCGTGTTCGCCAATGTCATTGCCGTGCAACTCCTGTTAGCTTATGCTAGGCTAGGCTAGCGTTTTAGTTTACCTAGATCAGTGTTTCTCAACCGGGGCTAGTGGTCCGCGGTGTAATTGCAAGGGGTCCGTGAAAATAAAATATCTTTAAAAAAAAGATCCTATGACATTTATAGAAATAGGATTATTTTACTCAAATGTGACTGAGACTTTATCTACCTAAACTATAAAGGGTAACAGGACTTTTTTCTCTAATTACATCTGTTTCACAAGTGTAATTTATTGTATTTTAATAAGAGATCTCGCTCCCGTTTGCATTGTTAAAAGTTACTGCATAAAAATTCTGTTGTTACATATATCTGAAAGTTACTGAATACATATTCTGTTTTGTTACATATATCTGAAAGTTACTGCATAAGATTTCTGTTTTGTTAACTATATCTAAGTTACAACTGAAAGCTCTTATTTTTGCCCCAAAGAGTGAATAAATGCTATAATGCAATTTAAAATGCAGTTTCTACTGTTTCTATCAAATTGCAACCCCCCTCCCCCAAGATCAGGTGGCGGGGTCCTCAGGGTAGATCAAAAATACGCAGGGGGTCCAGGACCCCAAAAAGGTTGAGAACCACTGACCTAGATGATGGTAAACGACATGGTATTAACATGTTTCATTTGTACAGCGCATTTAAAAGAAACAAAACAAACAAGGTTAAATCAATACCAAACCTCAAAATAATAATAATAATAAATCGTCACAACAAAGGGGGACAAGTGCGTTAGTTAAAAATACGAGATGAGACCGGGATACAAGAGAATAAAATAAGAGAAGGATTAGAAGATATGTTAAAAGCAGGTTTTACAAAAGAGTAAGCTTCAGTGATACTTAAGTGATACTGATTTTTCTTGGCTGCGATCTTTGGATAGGGAGTTGGTTGGTATTCATTTATTTAGTTATATGCTGGGAAGTCTGGGCAGGCACACTGTCAAAGGTCAGTCATGGTGCCTGTACCTGTTATGAATTAAACCTTGTTGTTAGTTGTTACTTTCGTACAGTTTTCTTCATGTTATGCTTGGGGAGCTAATGCCTGACCTTGGTTGGAGCAATGTTTTCAATTTGAGGTTTGATACTGGTTTTAGGATTTTGTATTAACACTGTAGCACTAAGCCTCAGAGTTTAGTTTACAACTCCTTCCTCCACCTGACACCCAGGGATCTGGGCCTCAGAACCGTTATGCATTTTGTTTTGATACAAAGGATACTTTGCACTTTAAGCCTAAAAATCCACATGATGACATATTGATTGATTAAAACACAAAGTTATCAATTTATTGACAATGACAGCTTTATGTCCACGTAGCATTGGATAGTGTTGTAAAGGAAACTGAACTCTTCCCTGAATAGTTAAGGTACTAAATGGAGATTGATGAATTATTCAGGATGCTGCTTAACCCATCCACATCAATTTGGAACACAAATCAGTGGTTCTTTAAGGTTGAATCTTGCAGACTATTACATTTTTGTGTCAGTGTTCATTAAATTTGTGCTCCTTTCTTTATCCTCTCTCTTCCAGGTGTACTTCAATGCGGCCAGTGTGAAGCAGGTTGATGTGCCCACACTGACTGGTGCGTTCGGTATTCTCCCTTCTCATGTGCCCACGCTGCAGGTTCTCAGGCCTGGGGTTGTCACAGTCTTCAATGATGATGGCTCCTCAGTAAAATACTTCGGTGAGATTGCGCGTCATGAAAAAGAAGGGCTCATGCCCTGCTCATAAGTGACATTTTTCTTCCCTACTCAGTTACTTTTTCCTTCAATTAACCGAATGTTGAAAATGGTGAACTCTGTGCTGTGACTCAAAAGCCATCAGAGAACAGATTGTATCTCATTGTTTTAATGAGTTTCAACACATACAATAGTGTATTTCAAGATTTTTTATCTTTGAGAAGGATATAAATATAAGGACTCAGTATGAGTTAATAGATTTCTGGTTCAAAGTTTTCCATATTAAAAATAGAGATGTTTGTCCTGGTTAACCATCCATCCAAATAATATGTTTTATGCATAGAAACAAACAGATTTGATCCTGTCAAGTCATAAAAGTGTTTGTAAACTGACCACAGTGCATAGTACATATAACATAGCAAACGATAGTTGCTACTGGGATTTCCTTTTAAATGTTGTGAATGTAATACTTGTTCAACAATAAGTGTAATGTAAAGGATTAGGAGTACCCCCCCAGTCCTTAAGTATACCACCAACTGTGGAAAACAATACTCTTATGTCAGTTACATCCACAATACTCTTATGTCAATTACAATCAGCTTTCAGTTGTTTTTGGTTGTTGTTTTTTTTTTATGTATATTGCCAAAGCAACCTTGTGTTCACAGTGTGTGCGAAGCTTTTGACTAGATGCAATTCTGTAATGACATAATTTTTACAGATTACTTTCTTTATTACTGAATCACAAATATCTGCTTAATTATACCAAACTCTTGTTAAGTGTATGTCTGCTATTCTTGCATGATTAAGGTTCGTTTAAATGGGATTTTAGGTTAAACATCCTAAGTCAGCCATTTCAGTTAACCTCCTCCTTCTTCTGCTGCTTCTGCTTCTTCTTCTTCTTCCTCTTCTTTGATTTTATTGGCAGTTGGCATCCCGAAATGTTGCATTACCGCCACCTACCAAAATGTAAGAACTTCACAGTACTAAGTGTACACCCAAAGTGGTCCCATTCATGACATTGTCCATTCTATAACCTAAACCCAGTCTGAGTTGATGCAAATTCTTCCTGCAGTGTAACATCTAGATCTTCTCCAGATATGTCAAAAACATTCAAATATCTCCTGGCAGCATCCAGACCTTCTTGATCCTTTCCAACTTCCCCATTATTTCAGCAGCGCAATTTATGACCATGACAATGAATGCCAAAAATATTTTCTTGTCCATGCAAATATTCTGGTCAGCTCCATGACTTTTCGGCTCCGGTTCTTTTTGCACTTCTACCATTTCGTCATTTCTCTTGATTCTCTTAGCAGCTTTGGCGTACGACAATCTCATTTCTGTTCTCATCTTATGCACTTTGTTTTCCTTAATTATTTTTGGACACTATGCTGACCCCGTATTATGGTTTCCCTTGCAGTGAAGGTACTTCGATTGTGCTTTCTCAACGTTACAATCTTCCACATTGCAGTTGTTCTCCCCACATCTTCCACATCTTCTGACTCCATTACATACTGCAGCAACATGTCCATATTCTTGACAACAAAAAAATCTGAGAGGAACTCTCTCGTATGGCCTTCACCCTGTAACTCACATAATCAAGGTACATTCTTTCCGGCAATTCCCCTTCAAAACTCAAACACACAGAATGACTGCCCCCCCCCCCCATCGGAATCTAGTTGTTCTTCTTGCCTCACACACACACCTGAAGCATCCTGAAATGACTCAGCCTTCACTGTCAGTGGCACGCCACTTATCACTCCCTTTTTCTTTGCTTATAATCTGAGTGGGAAGAAAGTCACACAGAGATAACTTCCAAATACCTTGAGGGCTCTCTTTCTCTCTGACGCTCTCTCTGATGCTCTGAGATACAATAAATGATAACCATCTCGCTTCTAATTATCCTGATCGATTGTACATCTCCAAGTTTTCTCCGGGACTTTCCGACCTCATTTGGGTCCTTGAAAATCCCGTCTGCTCTTATCATGGATGTCATCTCAACGAGATACATCTCCTCTGTTCTCATTGACTGACTAGAATCGCTTGAGCAATTTGAAGTTTTTCTTCTTGTTCTTATTTTCAAACCCTGTTGGGTCCTCATTTTCATTTCCAATTTTGCTCTCTGATTCTGATGCCACTTCCTCCGAGTCCTTTCAATGAACTTTTCACGAGTTATATACACTCACTGGCCACTTTATTAGGTACACCTTGCTAGTACCGGGTTGGACCCTCTTTTGCCTTCAGAACTGCCTTAATCCTTCGTGGCATAGATTCAACAAGGTACTGGAAACATTCCTCAGAGAGTTTGGTCCATATTGACATGATAGCATCACGCAGTTGCTGCGGATTTGTCGGCTGCACATCCATGATGCGAATCTCCCGGTCCACCACATCCCAAAGGTGCTCTATTGGATTGAGATCTGGTGACTGTGGAGGCCATTTGAGTACAGTGAACTCATTGTCATGTTCAAGAAACCAGTCTGAGATGATTCGAGCTTTATGACATGGCGCGTTATCCTGCTGGAAGTAGCCATCAGAAGATGGGAACACTGTGGTCATAAAGGGATGGACATGTCAGCAACAATACTCAGGTAGGCTGTGGCGTTGACATGATGCTCAATTGGTACTAAGGGGCCCAAAGTGTGCCAAGAAAATATCCCCCACACCATTACACCACCACCACCAGCCTGAACCGTTGATACAAGGCAGGATGGATCCATGCTTTCATGTTGTTGACGCCAAATTCTGACCCTACCATCCGAATGTCGCAGCAGAAATCGAGACTCATCAGACCAGGCAACATTTTTCCAATCTTCTATTGTCCAATTTTGGTGAGCCTGTGCGAATTGTAGCCTCAGTTTCCTGTTCTTAGCTGACAGGAGTGGCACCCGGTGTGGTCTTCTGCTGCTGTAGCCCATCTGCCTCAAGGTTCGACGTGTTGTGCGTTCAGAGATGTTCTTCTGCATACCTCGGTTGTAATGAGTGGTTATTTGAGTTACTGTTGCCTTTCTATCAGCTCGAACCAGTCTGGCCATTCTCCTCTGACCTCTGGCATCAACAAGGCATTTTCGCCCACAGAACTGCCGCTCACTGGATATTTTCTCTTTTTCGGGCCATTCTCTGTAAACCCTAGAAATGGTTGTGCGTGAAAATCCCAGTAGATCAGCAGTTTCTGAAATATTCAGACCAGCCTGTCTGGCACCAACAACCATGCCACGTTCAAAGTCACTTAAATCACCTTTCTTCCCCATTCTGATGCTTGGTTTGAACTGCAGCAGATCGTCTTGACCATGTCTACATGCCTAAATGCATTAAGTTGCTGCCATGTGATTGGCTGATTAGAAATTTGCGTTAACGAGCAGTTGGACAGGTGTGCCTAATAAAGTGGCCGGTGAGTGTAGGTGTCCATTTTGATACTGCAGCCAGCCAGTTATGGTTGTCTTGCTCTCACATCAAGACTTTTCCCACATCTTGCTTTTTTTTGTGTGTGTGTTGGCATGGAATTGTATGAGGAAATAATATGACGCAATGGGTGGGGCTGAACTGCTTGTGTATAAGCTTCATTCTCTCTTCATACATGCATCTCAGCTGATGATATGCGTTGAGATTGGAGTATCAGAAGGGTTTCAGTCATCTCAGGAATAGCAGACATATGAAGCCTTGGTCTTTTTGGAAAGTATTAATAGTTGTGATCAATAACATCATTGATCATTTATTATGCTGTCCTTCACAGAAATCACTTTGTAAGTATTAACTTATTTATTTTGTGTATTTGTTGACAGTTAGCAGTGGGTCTGTGACCGTCAATTCTGATTCTTCAGTGCAGCTATTGGCTGAGGAGGCAGTTCCACTGGACCAGCTGGACATTGCTGTGAGTATCTCCTTCCTAGATAGTGCTTGCCGTCTTCCTGTGTGTGTGTGTGTGTGTTTGCGTGCGTGCGTGCATGCATGCGTTATACACCGTGGTTCTAATTTCTTCAGGTGCAGTCTAGGCTGATGCACTGGCATGAGACGATACAGGCCCAATTTTCATCATTACAATACAAACTCTTATAGACATATTACAACGTGAAGTTCCCCTTGGTGAGATTGTTTAAATTCTCCATAACTCCTTTGTGGGAAAACATATCTAGATAGGTTCATTTGAAAGTGCAAGCTTAGTCAAGAACCTTTCTTCATTGTCTATGACTTTTTATGTCTTTCTGTTTAATTAATTTTTGAAAACATAATGATCAGATACATGCTGCTGTGCTAAAAGCATCTGAGAAGGGTTCTTTCCATCTACTTATGTTGATATTTATGCTTGATATGCTTGATAGTTATGCTTATGTTGACCCCGTGGACCCACCACCCATGGGGATGAACATTGGGGTAGGGTGCAATGCAGGCTGGGCGGCAGGCAAAGGTGGAGACCGAGGCATGCCAACTTGCGGCATCACTTACTGGTCTTGAAGGACCAACTGGGAGAAGACCCCAGGGTAAACCCGGAACTTGCTGGAGGAACTACGTGTCCATTCTGGCCTGGGAATGCCTTGGGATCCCCCAGGAGGAGCTGGAGGGCGTTGCTGGGGAGAGGGACGTCTGGAGTGCCCTGCTTAGCCTGCTGCCGCCGCGACCCACAGCTGATGATGAGAGATGAGGGAGATGTTGATAGTTGACAGATTTGATAAAGGATCAGTGAGTAGCAGGAATGAATAATGTGGACAGCAGTCTGGTATAGTGACTCAGCTTGTCCCTTAACCTAGGGACCTGGTTTCAGTATCCAGTAGCTTGAGCACATTTGAAGTGCTTTTGAGTAAGACAGTCACGCATCTCTTTTCAGCTCCAGTAGCACAGATCTGTAGCTGACCTTGTGCTCTGACCACCCTGTGGAGGAGGAAAAGAGGCTAATTTCTCCTTTAAGGATCAAAGGAGAATTCCAAAAGTTAAAAAAAAAAGAAAGAAGCAAGAATCTGTTAATATGTTCAGTGGACCATGTATGCATTCCTGATTTTGATCTCATTACTTTTCTTTATCTGCCCAGTGGTGTAACACAATTGAACACTAACATCGTGCAAGTCTTCAAATGTCATCTATCAGTGGGCAGACATTCCAAATGGATTAGTTTAGCTGAGCAGTTGTTTTGTATTGCTGCAGGAGGCCGGGTTTAAAAATCTTTTACACTTGGCTGGATTTGTTATGCCTTTTCCTCATATTTCAGGGGTGGACTCAGGACACCGGCTTTGCTGTACTCTTTGATCATTAGTAACATGAAATTGTTGTCTTTATCTTTTAATTTCACTCATGACATCTTGTATGGGGCAGGCATAAATCTTGACAAATGATCTCTTCAGAGTGTAATTTGAATATGGGTCAGTCATTTTGATATGGACCTTCTTATGTTTTAATGAGATTTGTGAGATTGACACCCATATCCGGTTGCTCGAGGCATCTGCAGTTGCTGATCCTTTAACTTAATTTGTCTCTGAGCAGGAAGAGCAGGAAGGAGCAGTTCTTTGACCCTGGCGTGGATTTTTTTTATACTGTCCTGATTAGCACATCCCAGTTGATGAGCATTTGCTTGGTAGGCCTTGTCATTGGACTTGGACAACAAGTCCTTTAAATGTCATTCTTGTTAATATTACACACTCATGATGGAGGTGTCTTTCTCTTTGACCTTGGGCAGTGCCAGTGTCACTGTTAAGTTGACTTCATAGCAGTAAATGAGTAATTATTTTCTTGTCCTTCTCACACACCATGTGTAACAATGCACATTGGCCCACGCTGTTAATAAGGAGGGAAAGGTCAGTCACTGTTGAGTTATAGCAGATGTGTCAAATCCCCACTGGGAGACCTTTAACTTCCAGCTATGTTTGGCATTTCTCCTTTCTAATCGCTACTGTGACAATTGGAGCTTCCAGTGCAAAGAGGCAGTGGGGATTTGCTATGCTCGCCTTTCCTTCCCACATTTCTGTTCCTTTGTGCTTGACCTTGGTGTTCTGTTTTTTACACTCCAGCTAACCTCAGAAGGTTTTCAGGATGATCGAAGGATTTGCAGGGTCTTCCCTGCTTAGCTTGAGTAATTCACAGCTTATATGTAGGGTAGCAAATGGTCCCCTTAGATTTTCCGGATGATTTACAATTGCTGATTTCAATGTAGTTTAAGGCTTCTCACATGAAGAGGGGGACTACATATTGAGGTGGGTTTGAGCTAGCATTTTACCAAGTTGTATTCTGTTGTCACCTTGAGTTCTGTGAATGACTGATTAGTAAATAATTTGTACCAAAACACCCCATCTCTGGTAGCAGTTAGTGTCCAGTCTGCCTCATCAGGTAATGTGACAGCCAAACGGTACCAATAAACATGACCTACAGTTACTACTACTACTACTTTGTGTACTACTACACATCCATACTACATGGATATGTACTACTACACATCCATAAACCTCCTCTTTGGCTTTCTTCTTTTCCTCTTCCCTGGCAGCTCCATATTCAGCATCCTTCTCCCAATATACCCAGCATCTCTCTTCCACACATGTCCAAACCATCTCAATCTTGCATCTCTTCCTTTGTCTCTAAACCGTCCAACCTGAGCTGTCCCTCTAATATACTCGTTCCTAATCCTGTCCTTCTTCATCACTCCAGATGAAAATCTTAGCATCTTCAACTCTGCCGCCTCCAGCGCCGCCTCCTGTCTTTTCATCAGTGCCACTGTCTCCAAACCATACAACATCACTGGTCTCACAACCATCTTGTAAACCTTCCCTTTAACTCTTGCTGGTACCCTTCTGTCGCAAATCACTCCTGACAATCTAATCCACCCTGCCTACACTCTCTTCTTCATCTCTCTTCTGCACTCCCCGTTACTTTGCACAGTTGACCCCAAGTATTTAAACTCATACACCTTCCTCACCCCTACTGCTTGCATCCTCACCATTCTGCTGTCCTTCCTCTCATTCACACATATGTATTCCGTCTTGCTCCTACTGACTTTAATTCCTCTTCTCTCCAGTGCATACCTCCACTTCTCCAGGCTCTCCTCAACCTAATGACCTACATTTAATTGCGTTAAAAAAAAACAACCCACCTTATTTAACTCATCCTCCTCATTCCAGATAGTCATTTGTGAGCTCTATCAAAGTAGCCTCCCCATACTTGATGTAAGAATGTCCTTATCGCTGGGTAATCGTCCTTCAATGGTGTAAGCAATTGCAATTTATTAATAAACATTCTCTTAATCTTTTTGTCTCCTCAGGCTGCCAAGGCTAACCTGGAGAAGGCCCAGTCGGAATTAGCCAGTGCGTCAGATGAGGCGTTGAGGGCAGAGGTTCAGATCAGCATAGACGCCAACGAGGCCATCGTCAAGGCTCTGGAGTAAGCCTGGGGTACGACATTTCTACCACTATAGCACCGCCTCGGTGTCAGTGATGTAAAAAGCTATACTGCCCCCTCCTTCTATAGTGAAACAAGGTCATTTACTCTAAACACATCCGTCGCCACACATTTTTGTTCATTGATTATGCATTTATTCTGTTTTTAGGCAGTGTTCTGTGTTCTGATCTGTGATCGTTGCCACTAAATCCAGCATATGAATTGTTAATGCTATAAAATTGCATATGTCAACAAGAAGTTTACCATCCAGTGAAGCACTTACATCTATTCCATACACTGTTTTATGTATTGTTTGCGTGTGTCTGTGTGTATGTGTAATGAACTTCTTTTTTCTTTTTCTCTCTCTCCCAGGTAACCGTTCGTGTTGAAGGAACTGAAAATGCTCCATCGCTGTCTGTTTCCCAGCTCAGTCAGTCAGTAACCGCAAGCGTTTGCTTTGTACAGTGGATGAAATTACCAATAAATGTATTTGGAATTATCTGGTTATGTTTTGTTTTGTTTTTATCCTGCTCTCTATCAATTTTGATGGTATGTGTCCAAATCGTATGATCAAGTAAACCCAACATTCAGGAGACATTACATAGGCGCTTAATATGACAACTGTCCTTTCTGCCACTAGGTGGCAGTAGATGTCCTTGCTATAAATTGCCACAAACCAGTACTGTTTGTAGTCAGATTAAGGGATGAGGACTTCTCATCAAACCACCACTCAATAAAAGAAATGTGAAATATTATCATATTTGTCGAGCAAGCCACTTCCAGTTATGATTTCCTATTAATTGAGCTTACTTCTCTTAGGCGTGTTAACACTGAGCGGTTATGCACTGTTGCGGTTGCACATGTGGGTATGTGAAGGCCTGCTGCAGACGTTGTTTTGAAGCTCCTGATTTGCCAGAAAGGTGTTTAGCAGGGCATGTTTGTTGTATGAATCAACATGATGACATCACAGGCGCGTCTCATGGAGGGGGTTTTGCATAGTTCGGTTATCTTGGAGGTTGCTGTAAAGTCTCACCGTCTGCCTACAGTTCTTTCACTTAGCTATGCGTATGCCGTGTTAACCAGAAAGGTGATGGTCATTGGAAATGGCTAATTGCTTGCAACAGATCTACAGGGGTGTGGTTTCCCTCTAAATGAGCAACACAAAATATATGAGCAGATTTTTATTCTTTGGTGTAAAATAAATTCAAGAACTTTTAAGAGTTCAAACATGGCATATTATAAAAGTTAACCACTAAGATAATGTGCAACAAACAGGAAAAATAAACTTCATCAATCTGAAAAATTAAGATAAAATATTATGGGGAACAATTTAAAAGGTAACCTGAATTCAATACTGTATTTATATCAGGCAAAAGCTATAATAAATTTGTTTTTTTTTTAAGGTCATTCAATGGTTTTGAGAGCTTTTTCCAGATGTTTTATTACAACTAAGGAGGATGAAAAATCATTTCTTTCTACAGGTCAAGAACATTGGATGGGATTTGTGCATAAAACATAGCAAGATTAATTTAATTGTTTAGAGAAAGAAGAGACTGATGTTCATTTGTGATTGTCAAAGAGAGTCGATGTGATGTTTGGTGCAGCGCTGACTCTGTGAAGGGCAGGTGTTTGGATCAGATAGCCTAACCATAGCCTGGGCTGGATCAGATAGTCTAACCATAGCCTGGGCCTGGTTACGCATTCAGCTGCAGTTATCCACTTAATCTAGTAGCTACTGTCTTCAGACTGAAAACCAATAAAGACTATTGAGTCAATAAGCTAACTTTGGATTTCATCTAAGTTAATCTTATTGACTCACTTGTCTTTATTTTAGTAAAGTCCCAGGCCACTGTGGCAGTACTGGTAAAAGTAGTCCTTCACTGTCCATCCTGTGGAAAGCTGGACCTCTCTTGGGGTTCATATCTGCAGGTTGCAGCCAGGATATCCCCCAGAAAGCATCAGCATCATCAACATGCAGGCTTGAGGCTTTTCAAGCTGAAGCCATGACCAGTTTATTTATTTTGAATATCAACATTCTAGAGCGCACATGCTAGAAGGACACTTTCCTTTCTGCACCTAGTTATTTTCTAATGCATTCATTCAGGCAGATCTTGGTTTCTCAACTCATTAGTGCTATATCTTTACAAGCAGCTTTAAACCTTTAGAAATCCCTGCCTGCAAGGTCAGAATCAAATAACCACTTCAGTGTTGGAAAGCCTATCACCAACTTGCTTCAGAAAACCCAAACTGATCCATGCTTAACCCCCTCAAAGGTGTTTTTCAAACTCAGGTAAATTAATGGGATTGTTTTTTCCATCTTTCATTGTGTGCTGCAGGCAGCTGAGTTCACAGATGTGATTAATAACTCCCAAAAAAGTTGAAATATCTTTTTCCAATGATAAAAAAAGAACATCTGTGCCCACGTCTACTGGTAGACTGGGATATCAGTCAGTTTCCATTAATAAAACAAGTTCTGAAGTCTTCCACATCCTGCTGTCTGTTCTCTTTTCCTATTCCAGCAGCATGCGTGCACACACAGGATGTTCACATAACACACACACACACTTACTCATCAGCCAGCCTCAAGGTATAAGAGGCTGTTTAGGCCGAAATTCATTCTCAAATTCATACTCTTATATACATCAACATACTCTCACATCTATGCGTACTAACATGTCTCCCACAGATGCTTTTAGTCTCTCTCACACACACTATCATATCTGCACAATCCAAAATGGTAGTGTATGTGAGAAAAAGAGACTATACTTGCAGACATGAGTTTGTACCACACCAGACATGCAAGACGAAATAGTTGTGCCAAAACCACCACTTCTCATTTAATCCAGGTTTCTGATAAGGGACGTTGAAACCCATCGTTCTAGCGGTCCCTCATCTTGCTTCAACGCCTCTTGTCATCGAAAGTCAAGGCGTTGAACCTCCACATGCTCTCCACAAGGCATGCTCTGTTCCCTCAGTTGTATAGCCAGTCACTTTGTAAAAAAAAAATGATGACTATCAATGTTTCCATCCCAGGTCTTCAGAAAAAAGAGACACGGTAATGGACCGGACTGTTTTGTTTTTCCATTTGGAAATAGTGACTGAAAACAGTTTGCACAGATGCACATTTGTCAATAATTGTTGTTTTTTGTTTGTTTTGTTTGTTTGTTTTTTTTAGTTTAAATCAATTATGTCACCTCCTTCATCGTGAGAGCAAACATCACACTCGGTGCAATCTCTAAATTGTCAAGCGACCTTCACCAACAAAATACGTACCTCACAAATGAAATGTGTGACCTGAGAGCTGAAGGGCTGTGCATCAGTGTAAGAGAGATGAAGTGATGGGCGCTGCCATTAAAAGGTGGATGGAGCATCCAGTAGAGCCCTTACCCAAGAGCCACTCATCATGGTTTTAGGACTGACGAGGTCTGAGGATTTGTCCCTTTCCATCCACCGTGGATGCTAATTTAATTAAAGTCCAGCCGAACATCACATGAGACATGTAATGACAGTCCACAGTGTCATCCTATAGTGGCTATCTGCCAGCTTTGTGAGAATCCAGCAGTCCGAATTCGTTGAGCCCATCACTGTGTGTTACAAAGAGATGCTTGTAAAGACACGCTGTGGGATAGGAGCGCTCTCCAGACTAGACGTGTGGTGTTGGTGAATCTGTGTCTGTTTTTGTGACCCTGAGGCGCAACTCTAAAGCCTGCTGACAAGTCAATAAGCTGTGTTGTGGCAAATTTAGATATGGAAAACTGATTCGGCCCAGTCTTTGAGACAGGTCAGCAGGGGAAAGCAGTGGGCTTGTTCTCAAGTAGTTTCAATTGTCACAGTGAGAGCTTTAATTCAGATGGTGAGCAATTAAATGAAAGATGGTGTCGATGCCTTGAATAAGGACACAAGAGTTTCTTTATTTGGGTGGTGCAGTGGTTAGCGCAGTTGCGTCACAGCAAGAAGGTCCTGGGTTTGAACCCCCGGGGTTGTACAACCTTGGGGAGTCATCCCGGGTCGTCATCTGTGTGGTGTCTGCATGGGTTTCCTCCGGGTGATCCGGTTTCCTCCCACAGTCCAAAGACATGTAGGTCAGGTGAATCGGCCGTACTAAATTGGGCCTAGGTGTGAATGTGTCGGCCCTGTGATGGTCTGGCGGCCTGTCCAGGGTGTCTCACCACCTGCCGGCCAATGACTGCTGGGATAGGCTCCAGCATCCCCACGACCCTAATTAGGGTAAGCGGCTTGGATAATGGATGTCGGATGGAGTTTCTTTATTTTACCAGCAAAGACCCAAACTTGAGTCAGTGAACTGCCGTGGAGCATCACGTGATGTGCCATATTTATGTTTGAATGCTGTTGAGTCCGGAGTGTAGTTTCGAGTGTGTTTGATGCACGCCATTGGCTGTGTTATTAATGGTAACTATATGGTGCAACCTCCCTGCTAACCTCATCAGACTTGAATGCTGATGAGTGGCTCTCAGCGGATGCTTGATCACCAAAGTGCTTCATCCTTTTCATATCAGCGTGCTTTTTACCCTCTGGTTTTAGACGCTAAAATCATAGGATGCACTTCACAGCCAGTTGACATTTTACTCCTTGTGTTGATGATAATTTGAGCCTTTCCCAGCATGGGCAACCTGTTCATTTCACAGATGCAATTATGGGGAAGAAAGTGTAACAAGTAAATTACAAACTGAGCTAAGCACAAAACCAAAGGGTAACGGTAATGGAAGAAGAATGAGAGGAGAACGTTTTTGTTTTACAAAATGTGCATTGTAATTTTTTTATTTTAGCTAGAAATACCATATAACTACAAACAATATTACAAACAATCTGTAGAGATCACATGTTAGCGCCAACTTAGAATTAAAGAAAAAAAGATACATCTGAATTGCAAGTTTGATAGAAAATCAATTACATCATATTACAAAACTACTACTACAAATAATGATCAGTCATGGTTCTATATCCATCCATCCATTATCCAAACCGCTTATCCTGCTCTCAGGGTCGCAGGGATGCTGGAGCCTATCCCAGCAGTCATTGGGCAACAGACAGGGCGACACCCTGGACAGGCTGCCAGTCCATCACAGGGCTGACATACACACACACACACACACGCACACGCGCGCACACACACAATCACACTTAGGGACAATTTAGTATGGCCGATTCACCTGACCTACATGTCTTTGGACCGTGGGGAGGAAACTGGAGCACCCGGAGGAAACCCACGCGGACACGGGGAGAACATGCAAACTCCACACAGAGGACGACCAGGGAGAACCCCCAAGGTTGGACTACTCCAGGGCTTGAACCCAGGACCTTCTTACTGTGAGGCAACCGCGCTAACCACTGTGCTACTGGCCGCCATGGTTCTGTATGTTAAGAATTATATCTAAATGATAAATTCTGTCCAAAAAAGGATAAATTATACATACATTTCATGTTCTATATGGTGTATTTTAGAGGAGGTAAAGATATCCCATTGCTTTCTTCATGGAACAACATTGAGCATCCTTGGTGTATGAAAAACATATTAGAGATGAAGGAGGAATGGTTTGAAGGAAGTTTAAAGGACTGGACATTTTTAACGGCTCAAGAGAAGAGTCAAATATGATTTGGAGGAGAGCAATTTTCCACACTGTGCACCAGGATTACACATATAATCCAACATGAATGATTGTCAAGTGGCACCGCACTGCTGAACTTAATTGAGCGCTGTGCACAATATGCTACAGATCAACAGTACAGAGATACAACGCATCACAGCATTGCAACTGCAGACCTGAACTGTGCTGTGCTAAAACCACATTTCCACCTGCAAGGCGCGGTCAAGCATGGCTAAGTGTGCATCAAGGGGGAGAGCTGAGGTTCGCTGCAGTAAGAGAGAGGGAGAGGAATCCAGAGAGTGGAGCTGATTGAAGTGCTGACCTTTTGGTGGTACTGTGTAAAGAGGGGGCCTGCAGACTCTCAGTCAGCTGTCAGATATTGCATCCAGCCTGGGAGTGGGAGTTGGGCCCTGACACCAGCCTCCTACCACTCTGCCCTGTTTGTGTCATCCTTCCCTCCATTCTTCCATCCCTCCATTCCAAACAAACACCCACCCACCCACCTAATGCACACTTCATACTCTTCAGCCACACACACACACACACACACACACACACACACACACACACACACACACACACACACACACGCACACACAGACAAGCACATACAAACACATGCATAAAGACACACAGAGACAAACAAATACAGTTCAGCTTATGCCAGCTAGGTAACATTTCTACAAATAGGTGTGTGGGCATTTTTGCAAAAAAAAAAAGAAAAAGCAAAGCAAAGCCACAGACACAGTTCCTGTCAGGGTGAGATAATCAGCTTTGTGGTAGCAGCAAATGGCCTCTGAGTGGCAAGGCAGGTAATCATTCCATTGAGTGTTTTTGTGGGAGAGGGAGAGAGTGCTTTTCTTACATCTATGTGTGTGTGTGTGTGTGTGTGTGTGTGTGCGTGCGTGCGTGCGTGCGTGCGTGCGTGCGTGCGTGTGTGTGTCTGCGCGTGTATGTGTGTGTGTGTGCAGGTGTACATGTACACAGAAATAAGAGTAGTCAAGGGTATACAGGAATTAAGTATATAGCAATAGAGTATAATAGACAATATTTAGCCCAACTACAGTGGGAATCTATCTATCTATCTATCTATCTATCTATCTATCTATCTATCTATCTATCTATCTATCTATCTATCTATCTATCTATCTATCTATCTATCTATCTATCTATCTATCTATCTATCTATCTATCTATCTATCTATCTATCTATCTATCTATCTATCTATATTATACATATAGTGTGGCCACAGTGTAGTCATCCTCCTCTTCATCCATCTGTTAACTATGGTAACTAGAGAATAAACGGGACAGTTTGCTGCTATAGAACAAATCAACATGTAAGCCTCTGAGGCAATGACAGATGACAATGTCATTGTTTGTGATATGTTGTCATATGAACGTGGGCTCTTACTGTAAAAAGACGCAGGTCTCTTTGTTCCATGCTGTTAAAAGCTGCTCTACCACTTCCTAGGAGCCCAGGTGTTGCACATTTACACAAGCATCAAAAACATGCTGCAGGTTTGCATAGATGGAAATTGCTATTATTCTGTGTCCTGATTCTGCTGTCTGAGAGAATTGTTTCCAGTCTACACAGCACTTTTGCACAGGACAGCCCCGGATAGCATTGTTTTAGGAGTCCCGTTTTATTTGACTGATGTTAGCAAGAAAGCACTACGTTTTAATGTTCCCCAAATCTGCAGTGATTTTCAGTTAATTGTATTTATCCAGTGTCAGCTTAAAAGTATTTTATACATTACTACTCATTTAATACATTGGTTCTCAAACTAAATATTTCTATTTGTCAGTGCCTCTTTAACTTTCCTTGTGTTAGGTATGTTATGTTTTATGTTTTTTTATGTTTTGTCATGTTATGTTTGTTTATGTTATGTTATATTATGTTTTATTCTCTGTTATGTTATGTTAGGTTATACAATGTTATGTTATGTTTTATGCTGTTATGTTTTATGCTATGTTATTTTATGCTCTGTTGTTTTATGCTGTGTTCTGGTTTATGCCGTTATTTTATGTTATGTTATGTTTTATACTATGTTATGTTATGTTATGTTATGTTTTATGCGATGCTATGTTATCAGGGAGCAGGAACATTTATCTGTCATTTCATTTCTACGTCCATAAAATGAAACAAAATGTCGTTTCCCCCAGCCCACAGCAGTGCAACGCAAAGACAAAAACACATATCCAAGCTACAAGAACCCATATATTCAACATATCCCAAAAAATCTTTTCACTGTCCAGGATGACTGTCGGAACTGCCGGTCTGCGTGGGCTAGCAATTAGCTTAGCCTGCCCCACTTCCATGTCCTGTCAGACCCCCCTCGGTGTTTCCTCTTCGGGCGCAGCTCCGCGCAGGGCCGTGGTCCCTTAATTGGCTCACAGGACGCAGCAGACCAAGCTCTCCCAGCCGATCCAGCGCCAGCAGTCCCAGCCATCAAACGAAGACAAATTAGACGCAGACATGGACAAAGACACTGCATAGACGGTACTGGGTGAGGCTGCTGCAAACATGAGTTCGCGCCGCCATCTTCCCATACCGGAAGCGGAAAGAAAGTTATGTTATATTTTATGCTATGCTATCAGGAACACCTTTATTTGTCATGTCACCTCAAGTATTTACACAAATGAAATGAAACGCCATTTCTTCCAGCTCACTGTAGCGAATTCGGGAGCAGCCTGGCCGGACTGTAACAGCCGGGACGCGAACTCGGATTTTCCCGCACCGTGGGGTGACAACGTTAACTGATCGATTTAAGGGTCCGACCCGCTAGTCAAGGGCTACCGAGCCCATTCATCTGTGATCGTTACATTGTCCCCTTCCTTCGGGAAGGGCGTCCGCGCGCATCCCGCTTCTGACACCAATGTAGCGAATTCGGGGTCAGACCGACCGGACCGTCACAGCCGGGGCGCGAACTCGTGTATTCGGCACCGCAAGCGACATAGTTAACCGCTCCACCTTTAGTCGACTGGTTAACCTTGTCGCCCGCTATGCGGGATATCCGAGTTCGCGTCCCGGCTGTGACGGTCCGGTCGGTCTGACCCCGAATTCGCTACATTGGTGTCAGAAGTGGGATGCGCGCGGACGCGCTTCCCGAAGGAGGGGGGTAATGTAACGTGCATAGATAAATAAACACGTTAGGCTATTTATCCATGCCCTCGCTAACGGGTCAGACCCTTTTGTCGCGCGGTTAGCGTTGTCTCCCGTGGTGCGGGAGATACGGGTTCGCGTCCCGGCTGCGGCAGTTCCTGTGGTTGCCACCCCCCCGAATTTGCTACAATACAGACAAAAACACGTTCAAGAACACGCATATTCAAACTCAGGCGCGGCCCGCTCATGTGGGACAATGCCTCACTAAAAAAAAAAATCCACCTAAAAACATAGTTCCTCCTCATAAGCTATTGTAGCGAATTCAGGGGGTAGTCCTAGATACCGTCGCCACAGCCGGGACGCGAAGCCGTATCTCCTGCACCGTAAGCGACAACGTTACCCAGTCGACTAAAGGGTCCGACCCGTTAATCACGGGCCAACGTGTCTACTTATCCATGCACGTTACACTACCCCCCTCCTTCGGGAAGCGCGTCCCCGCGCTTAAGCATATCAGCTCCTTCACGCCTCAGGGCGCCTACGCTTCCGATGGCCTTACGGTCGCTCCATCCCACTTCTGACACCAATGTAGCGAATTCGGGGGACAACGCAACCACAGGAACTGCCGCGGCCGGGAAGCGAACCCGTATCGCCCGCACCGCAAGCGACAACGTAAACCAGTCGACTAAAGGGTCCGACCCGTTAGTCAAGGACCAACGTGTCTACTTATCCATGCACGTTACACTATTTTCCGCGTTAATACATCATAATTTACATTGCAGTAAGCATTACCTAGTTTTTGTGCAATTAATCAAATTAGTCAATAACTTTTGATCTTTGAACGTTAAAATCGTCGTTTCAGTGGTTCAGTCTCAATTTGTGCGTTGCGCAATATTGGGGCAGGAGACCTCAGCGATCCGCTGTCGCTGGCAGATTTATTATGGTGCCTTGTGGTCAAAGATGAGAACTGCAATAAGTGCCAACAGAGGCTCATCGGGGCAGAAATGAGTCTGCCTTACTACTCCCGTACTCTGCAGCCCTCTTCCGTTTTCTTGAGTTAGTCCGCACGTTTAGACTACTGCAGAAATGGCGACCAGCATTGTTGCACCTACTGTGTCTAACAATGTAGAGTTTATTTATATATATATATATATATATATATATATATATATATATATATATATATATATATATAAAAGATTTGAACGACTACAATTACAAGACAAGTTAGTAATTAAGCAGCTTGGCCCTGATAGACCAGACATTAACAATACTCAGCGAACAAAGGACAATGGGAAAACCTACAACAGGACATTTTCACGAACATGGTAAGAAAAGAAAACATTGCTATGCGGTTGCTCAACACGGAATACAGTCTTCTGTTGTCTGTGCCTATTGTTCCAGTCATGTGTAGCAGGGTCAGGACAAGGGGATATATGGACTAACACAGGGCTGAGTGAATTAAATCACTTTTCAGAACGGGCTAAGAAATACGAGTCAAGCAAAGCACATTTACATTTTGCTATGAAACTAGCCATGCTTGGCCAAGCTTGTTACGGGTCTAGATAGATCGATGCCATCGGCTATCCACTAGTTTACCTTAGATACACATGACCCGCGCTCAGGAACATGTTACATCACTTTGAATATACTTGGCTGCACTGAGCAACTCGTGTGTGTGTCATTCTTTATAAGATAGCCTACTGAAACATGGTGCCAGAAGTCGGAGAACTTATTTCTTATTTTACTAGCTCGCATGTTTAAGTTTGTAGGCCTGAGTAGGTCACATGTCGGAGGATTCCGATTCAGAGCAAAGTACTTCTGCTGAAGACGTTGTCACAGAGGAGCTAACGCTAGCATTACCGGCGCCGATAGCATCACATACAATGGCAGCTAACGTGAATATTCCACCACCGTCCCCGATGAGCTTCACAGGCGATTGGAGTGTCAATTGGGACATTTTTCGGGCCGAATATGAAGACTACGTCCTCGTCACGGGCATACTTGGCAAGGACAAGAAAATACAAGCGGCTACTCTAAGAAGTGTGATGGGAAGTGAATGCAGGCATATTTACCGCCACAATCTGAACCTCTCAGAAGATGATCAAGGGGATCCTGACGCCATACTGAGAGAGTTGGGGAAATACTTCAAGCCAGCAAAAAACACAATATACGAGAGGTACATTTTCGGGAGTTGCAAGCAGGAGGAAGGAGAATCGTTTGATACCTTTGTGACGAGACTGAGAGAGAGGGCAGCAACCTGTGAGTATGGACAGTTGAAAGATGAAATGATCCGTGATAAGATAGTCCTGGGAGTTGCAAGCGAGGCCGTTAGGCGCAGGCTGTTGAGAGAGAAGGATTTGAACATGGTCACAGCTATTGACATGTGTCGCGCAGCAGAGCAAACTGACATCCGTATGAGAGCAATGGAGTTTGCAACAACACCGCAGCCGGAGGTAGTGCATGCCGTTGCTAGGCAACCCAGACAAAACCAATGGAAACAGAGCAATCCACCCAGAACAGCAGGAGATGCAGGCAATTGCAAATATTGTGGCAGCTCGCATTCAAGGGGCAGAGAGCATTGCCCGGCCTTCGGGAAACAATGTAGGTCATGTGGGACACTTAATCACTTTTCTAAAGTGTGCTTAAAGAGCAAAAAGGGGCATGCTGAGGGCAAGGTAAACTGTGTGGAATACACAGAAGAACCCCCAGAGCATAGTAATGATGCAGATGATCTGTACATGTTTGAGTCAATCGGCGCAGTGCACACCAAAGGAAAGAAGTGGTTTGTGACTCTGAAACTCCACGACAAGCCACAACAATGTCAGCTGGACTCTGGAGCCACCTGCAATGTAATGGGCTTTCAAGACAAGAAAAGGCTGGCCCCAAACACACCTCTCCGCCCGAGTGACACCAGACTGAAGCTGTATTCGGGGGAAACACTGAGCTCTATGGGCACCTTTGAGACTGACTGTACTGTGAGAGGCCAAACACACAAGCTCTCATTCGAAATAGTGAGGACCAGCCAACATCCTCTTCTGTCAGGCTCCACCTGTGAACGCTTAGGGCTCATGCATTTCACAATTCCAGAGGATGTGCTCAAAATGGAACACACACAACCAGGAGCCCTAACTAAAGAACAGCTTATCAACAGATACAGTGACGTGTTCAACTCCCCTGTGGAATCCGTGCCTGGGGAGGTCCATTTTGACCTTGATGCTAGTGTTGCTGCAGTACAGAGTGCCCCTCGCAATGTCCCAATCGCAATGAAAGCAGCAGTCAAAGCCCAGCTGGACAAGTACGAGGCTGACGGCCACCTTGCGCCTGTCACAGGTCCTACAGATTGGATCAGCAACATGGTGATTGTTAAAAAACCGGAGAAGCTGAGAATATGCATTGACCCTAAACCATTGAACAAAGCCCTAAAGCGCTCTCACTACATCATGCCTACCTTGGAGGACATTTTGTATAAATTGCCCAAGGCCAGAGTCTTCACGTTAGTGGACGCTCGGGATGCATTCCTGCAATGCAAACTGGACTATGAGAGTAGCCTCATGACCACGTTCTGGACCCCCTGGGGGAGGAAGCGGTGGCTCAAGCTACCATTTGGAGTATCAGTGGCGCCCGAGGTATATCAGCGCAAGCAGCACGAGCTCCTCGCCGGTCTGAAGGGCGTTGAGCCCATTGCAGACGATATCCTGGTCGTCGGCTGCGGGGACACAGACAAGGAGGCTGGGGACGACCACGACGTCAAGCTTGCGACGTTGATGGAACGCTGCCGCGAGGTCAAGCTTCGCCTCGGCCTGAAGAAGTTGCAGTTCAAGGTGGCTGAGGTGCAGTTTCATGGCCACATTCTCTCATCTGCTGGACTGAAGCCCGATCCAGAGAAGGTGAGAGCCATTATTGACATGCCGAACCCAACAGATGCCAAGGGCGTGCAGCGTCTCATTGGCTTCGCTAACTATTTAGCCAAGTTCATGCCTCATCTATCTACTGTCTGCGAGCCGTTGCGACGCCTGTTGGACAAGGACACACCCTGGCACTGGCTGCCTAAGCACGAGGCGGCGGTTCATGAGCTTAAGGCGCTGGCGACAGCCATGCCCGTCCTGCGCTACTATGATGTAACTAAGCCAATCGCAATCCAGAGCGACGCCAGCCAGAGCGGTCTCGGTTGTTGTCTCATGCAGGAAGGTCAGCCCATCGCATTTGCCTCGAGGGCTCTTACCCCCACCGAAAAAAACTATGCACAAATTGAGAAGGAGTGTCTCAGTATCGTCTTCGCCTGCCAGAGGTTTCACCATTACCTATATGGCCGCGACCCAATCACAGCAGAGACGGACCATAAGCCTCTGATCTCTATTTTCAGCAAGCCACTTCTCAATGCGCCCAAGAGACTCCAGAGCATGCTCATGACTCTGCAGAACTACGACCTGAGGGTAATCTACAAACCAGGCCCAGAGATGTTCATAAGCGACACGCTCAGCAGAGCTACGGCTGGATGCTCCGGCAGAGGGACTGCATATCAGCGACACGCTATCTGCTCTCTGCAACAAGAGCAGGAAGACATACAGCACGTGAACCAGGCAGAGTACCTGAATGTGACTAACCAGCGGCTGGAACAGATCAGACGACACACCGACAGAGATGAATGCTTACAGGCACTGAAGAACACTGTTCTCGTGGGCTGGCCAGATGTAAAGGAGGAAGCGCCCCTCATCGCTAGGGAGTACTGGCCCTTCAGGGATGAAATCAGTGTGCAGAGCGGAGTTCTGTTCCGGGGGCAAAAAGTCATCATCCCAAAGTCACTCCGCCCAGAAATGTTGACGCGCATACATTCAAGTCACATAGGGGGTGATGCATGCTACCGACACGCTCAAGAGACATTGTACTGGCCCAACATGCAGTCAGAGATAAAGGACTTTGTAAGCAGCTGCTCGACCTGCAATGTGTACGCCCACAATCAGCAAAAGGAGACCATGCTCTCTCACGAAGTACCAACCAGGCCATGGCAGGTCTTGAGCATGGAACTATTCAGCTTCAGACAGAAAGACTATCTCCTAATAGTCGACCACTATTCCGATTTTTGGGAGATTGAGCTTCTACCCGACATGTCTGCAGAGACAGTCATCAAGCGATGTAAGGCACAGTTCGCCCGACATGGTCAGCCAGAGAAGGTTATTACAGACAACGGCCCTCAGTTCACAGCTCAGTTCACACGGTTCGCTTCTGAGTGGGAATTTGAGCACGTGACCTCCTCTCCCAGACACCCGAAAGCGAATGGCAAGGCCGAGTCGGCCGTGAAGATTGTAAAAAATCTTCTGCGTAAGGCCGCGCATGATGGTGAAGACCCCTGGAAAGCCGTGCTTCACTGGAGGAATACACCTACGGAAAACATGGGCAGCAGCCCAGCACAACGCCTCATGTCCCGCCGGTTGAAGACGTCCATCCCGGCGGCAAGCAAGCTCCTGGAACCAGCTGTTGTCGTGGGCGTCACTGAAAAGCTGCGCCACAGGAAGCAACTCGCCAAATCCTTCTATGACAGATCTGCCCGTGAATTGCCGGCACTTGAAATTGGGGAAGTCGTACGGATGAAGCCCCTGCCAGGTGATAACACTGGCCGCTGGAGAGTCGGAACTTGTCTCCGCAGGGTTGCGCCGCGGTCTTATCTTGTGGACATTGATGGCTCCCTGTACCGTCGTAACAGGATCGATCTCAGAGTGGCTGAGCCAGCTGCACGAGCCACGCACGATCCTGTTGAACCCGCTGCGGCACACACACCGGACGGGGATCCAGCTACAGAAACTGTCATTGAGACCCCTCAGGCTGTGTTCGAGCCGAGCCCCATCAGGTCCATGCCCAAGGCGCCATCTACTCCTGTTGGCGCTCCGCGTTCGGATGGACACACTTACACAAGGGTTGGACGGCTGTCTAAACCTCCACTGAAACTCACTATGTAATCTGAATAATGTTGATGGTTGCTATGTGGGAGAGAGGGGGAAAAGAGGAGAAATGTTATCATACGCTACTGTGGTTATTACACTGGTATGGGATATGAAGAGATTTACTGCTGTTGCACTGTTATTGGTTGTTCGTATATGAAAGTAATTTTATTTTGCACTAACTTCATGTGTATGTGTTTATACTTGGAAAAGGAGGATGTTACGGGTCTAGATAGATCGATGCCATCGGCTATCCACTAGTTTACCTTAGATACACATGACCCGCGCTCAGGAACATGTTACATCACTTTGAATATACTTGGCTGCACTGAGCAACTCGTGTGTGTGTCATTCTTTATAAGATAGCCTACTGAAACAAAGCTGACACAGCCTGACGAGAGCGACCATGTGAGTGTGCGGAATCACAATAAGGAGGTGGACAAAAACCAGCGGGCACATTCTGTAGACTGCATAAAATTCTGTGGAGCATTTGAACTACCCCTTAGAGGACACGACGAGACCGAATCATCCGATAACCCTGGCGTCTTCCGAGGCCTTGTGGATTTAGTTTCGTCGTGGGATACTGCAATGCAGGAGCACCTAGAAAAGGCAACGGTTTTCAAAGGTACGTCCAAAATATCCAGAACGAGCTCCTCGATTGCATGCTAGACGTAATGCAACTGTCATGCCCTTCTCATAATTATGAACAACTGGAGTAAGCTGTTTTTAGACACTGCTTTAGTTTATCGTGGGTGTTTTTTGTTTGGTCGCTTACACTCGGGTTAAAAGGTAGCCTATTGTTCATCTTTGAAATGTGTTGGCTTCTGCAGCGTTATGTGGGGCTGCTGTGTTTACAGCTATGCACTGTATTTTCTAATGTAAGTGTAACCCGTGCTAATATTTATTTTTTATTATTTCCAAAATGTACCAAAATGCATGTAAATGTATTATAAAAATGTACTATGCCGAAATGTATTTTATTTTTGAAGCCTGTATTTGAAAATATGTTTGAATATTTGAATCGTTTGAATTCTGTAACATTATTGGTTGGTATGTTTAGTTTGACCAATGAGATGGATTCTGGGTTTGACCTGTTGCCACGGAAGGAGTTGAGGTAAGGGAAGAAGAAGGCGGAGCTGCAAGAGAGCGAATACGCCCATTTCACGCCGTGGCCATCTTGGATAAAAAAAAAACAAGTGGTGGGAATTTAGCCACGCCCCCTTCTTACTCGATCGGAAATCAATGCAGCCGGGGCCAGCAGCAAACATGGTTTGGACTACCAACCTCGAGCACCTACCGTCATTTACCACAATATGAAAACTAAGCGGGATCTTTTCTTTTTCGAGTACTTTCTGCCTCTCCTGTGCCAGTGAGGAGAGACACACACAGGGCTGTATTCAAAGACGCTGTTTAATCACAATAAAATAAAAAATAAGATACATTTCATTTTTATACTGTACATTCAATATTTATACATTAGATTGTCCCATCTACAATATTTTCATTCTTTGTCCTTTAACTTTAACAAAACTGTTGGTTCATTTTAAACTAAATTATGTTCGGTCAACTGTCATTCTGTTGTAGCAATAAACTGGAACTCGCTACCAACTCAAATCATCAGTTGTTTACTAAACTAAGATAGTGATTGCTCATCTCAAGGTGTGGGCTAAAAAATGGGACTGTACTGAAATGAAGTTAAATATGTTTCAATCTATCTAAGGTTTGTTTGCACTATTTTCTTGTCAGCTGAATTTAACAAAGGTTTAAAACAGTGGTCCCTGAAAATTTGTTAGGAGAGCACACACAGTCCACAGTTGGTTGACTGTTCCACTTAGTGAAAGGGGTATGACTCCATCTAAAATGTGGTACTCCTTTATGCGTCTTATTGACCGTTCGACATGTATTCTCAAGCCAGCAATACTCTGTGTGTCTGTGAGCTCATCACAGCTAAACTGTCCACTTGGGCCTAAAAATGCAGGGATGACAAGTTTTACATCTATTTCATCGAGCAGGTCTTTGATAAGGAAGCCCTTATCGGCCATGACCTCATCACCTGACTCTAAGAGGTCCAGAACACCTGACCTCTTAGTTATCTCCTTATCAGAAATACATCCTGTGTATAGATTACTTACCAGGCTAACTGACCCTGAGGGAGTGATCCCAATTAGGGATTTCAGTGTAGTGTTACTTTTATAATGGGAGTATGTCATGGTGTTCAAAACCTTCGAACTAGCTGTCTCGATGCGGATCTCTGTGCTGTCTAGTATCACTCTTGTGTTTGGGTAGAAGTCCCTGAATACTGGTGGCATTAGCTCATCTACTGCTGCTCTACTAGGCCATATTGGGAGGGTCCCTAACATAAAGAGCAAATAGTTGGCCCACGTCGTACAGTTCCTGCTGACTGTGGCCGGTGACACATTGAATGGTACAGATAAATCCAGAGCAAAAAAGCTCTGCCTCACACTGCACAAGAAAAGGAACAACTGATCAATCAGCGATAAATGCTCTGCATGGAAGCCAGACACAGAAATGTGTTCTAGGTTATAGCTGTTCCTTTGCATTTGAGTCCATCACACCATGGACTCTGCAGTAGGCTGTAAAGCTAGGAGGAGTGCTTTGAGGGTGTGGTAATCCTTAAAACCAGTGTAAAACCTGATCAGATTGGGCACACATTGGAAGCGTTCTAGACCAAAACGCTCACTTTTCAGCTTTTTATTTTCGTCCTCCAGGAAAGCGATGCGTTTCTTTACTGCGTCAAGCTGGTCTTCCACAGAAAGGGGCTTCACGTCGTAGTCATGATCAGGTAGAGTCGCCCAAACCTCACTGGACACATGAGGATATGTCATACACGTGGGAAGCAATATAAATCCACACATTTTCCTGTTATCAAGATGATGTGTCAGAACAGAGCTATCCACTATTGAAAGATTAGTGAATATATATATACATATTATACAATGCAGTAATCTACATGTTTGAAAAATTGTATTGTACTGACAGTAACAACTCACCTATCTCCCTCATGTTCCTCTTCATGTTCCTCTTCATCTTCTTCCGCTATTAAGTCACCAATGCGACTACAAACAGGGGCAAACATTTTTCAACGTCAAACTTCTGTCTCCCTTCTAATGTTTTAATCACAGTGAAACTGGTCACCCCAATATTATTTAACTGGCTGTACATGGTGCAACCTCTGCAGCTCAATGCATACAGTAACGTTAAATGTACATGCAACCTCTGCAGCTCAATGCATACAGTAGGCCTACATGTACATAATGTCTGTTGCAATAATAGCAGGAGGAGTAAACATTTAGCCATATGGCATCTTAATGTGTCAGTTGAATTTAGGATGGTACGCAGCAGTACGACATGTTGCTTCCAGCAATGTTTTCAATGAAGTAAGAAGGGGGCATGGCTGAATTCCCACCGCTTGGTGTTTTTTTTTAATCCAAGATGGCCGCGGCGTGAAACGGGCGTATGGCTAGTCCAATGTCGCTATTGCAGCAGTTTTAGTTTCCTACGTTATCGGTCAGACAACTACGAGGGAATTACAGTATATTTTAGAGTTAAGTGAGGGAACGAAGTTTTAACTCATCCAGTGGTGAAGCCAAGTGCGGCAGCCATCTTAGATAAAGTTAGCATCGTGAGTGTGCTGAGTCATAGACGGCCTTTTATACGGTTTTCCACCGTGTAACTGATTAGACTTTGAAATACTTATGATTTCGGACACCGGAGAGTTTGCCATTCATCTGGCTGAGGTGAACTGAAGAAACTCGACGGAGAGATCAACGAGTGTGTACGAGGAGCAACGCGGCTGCTTGGCTCTTCAACGCGGTTGATGGAACTTGGCTACCATTCCGCTGCAACGAGGTAACGGAAATCTTTTGTTTGCTCTTTTGAGTGAAGCGGCCCGTTGTGTTTTTGGCCTCAACATACCCAAGCAGCGAAACAGGCCTGCTACGGTAGTTGCTTTGGGGTTTATTGTCGGCATAGGGTACATTTATCATTTGAACTGAGTGATTTATTTGAATTGAACTGGTTTGAGAATTTAATTCCTTGAATACAAAGGACATTTGTGACTGTGCGTGTATATGTTGAATGTAATGTTCGGTATTCACAAGGGTGAATTTTCAGTTTCTTGTCTAGTGTTTGCTGAAGCCCGCTAGGCTCATCCAAAATAGGTTTGATATCAATATCCAGTGTATCATACACTGGATATTGATATCAAAGCATACACTGTGTATGCTTGTGAGTGCTAGGCTCATTGAAAGTGGATTTAAAACTAGTCTTATTTGAAGCGAAAGTGGATTTCACTGGAAACATTTTGATTTGAAGCAAGGTGAACTCATATAGGAAAATGGTTTCAAGGGAAACAGTGTTTGAGTATATTGAAAAGTGGTTTACTACAATTGAAGGGAATTAATAAACAAGACAATTAACGTGATTTGATAACATTTTATTTTATTGTAATTTCATTTATACTTTGAAAAGTAAAGACTTTATGTTTTGCTTTAATTGATGGAGTGCCATTACTCATTTCATGAGGAAATGTTCATAGTTAATTAAAGTAACTGACAGTAATCTATAGAAAGAGAAATGTACCCTCAAAGCATTTATACATTATTCCTTGTGTATATATATACTAGTAAGTGACCCGCAACCAAGTTGCGGTGATCATGACGTTTATTAGCTATCCACCCGTCTAAATCTCCCTCCTCTTCATCCTGCCAGCTAACCACCTCCCCCCTGCCCCTAACCCCCCCACTCCAACTCCCTCCCCCCAAATGCTCAGAATCATCTGAAATGCCGAGAAGTGGTTTTTAGCCATTTCTAAAAAAATGCATATTTTGCATATTTATGCATAATTATGCATACTTTTAATTTTCTGGGATTTTTCCCTTACTCTCTGAGACAATAACTACCACCTCCAAAAAGAATTAGGATCATAAATGCTTTAATTTTCGGTCCCGCTATCTACAATAACACACACGCACACTAACACCACACACACACACACATTCCGAAAATATATGAGCAGAAGGTGCGAAAGTACCCACACCTGTACGACACGTCACAGAGAGGATACATACCACCGTCTCTTCAGTTTATTTTCATGTAGAGCCAGCAGGCAAGAGCATCTCTTCCTCGTCGTCAGTGTCGGACGCCATGACAGAAGAGTGTAAACAACACGCAAGCATTGTGGGTAATGTAGTGTTTCGCGGAGTTTTACAGGAAACTACAACGCGGAAGTGCGCTCGACTATGGAAGCCCAAATGACTGCGGACATTCCTCGTGGAGTCCGCTCCGCGTACATTCCGCCCGAGTATGTTTGGGCCTTTAAATCTGATTCATCAGACAAGACCCTCGGACACTTCCACGCGCGCAACAGCGGACAACTTTATTGTTCGTCAGACCCGCCAAAACCCGAACCGCCCGTACGCGCTGATTTCCATTCAAAAACAGAAAACTTTATTGAGTTCACTTCACGTGACAGCCGCCATATACGCCAGTGCTCGACCCATGCAAATGTGACTCTGACGTTGTGGCTTATTTCACGGACGCTTTGTATTTCCAACGCTGCTCGCTGTCTCCGCCCGCCGTCCAGCAACCCGTTAAGAACGCGAGGTTTGTGCGAACGGCGGAAAGAGCCGAGGCGTGACGTAGCCAGAGCCCGCCATCTTGTTGAACTGCTCAGGATTCTGAAGGGATTCCACATATTTTATGCATATTCCGCATATTATGCAGATTTTTAATGTTCTGCTATTTTTTATAGGTGCCCCTTGTGGTGTATTGGATCGAGCACTCGGTGCTCGATTGTGTTGGACTGTCACCACTACTGAGTTCTGTAATACACTGGTCGAGCCTGGTAGTGTGTGATGTCTCCATCAGTAAAGATCAGACTTGTGCCGCATCCTCGTCTCCGTGTACTTATATATAATAGTGATTAAGTTAGTAACCCACGAATAGTAACACTACAATAGTGTACATAAGAGAAGTCACAACATGGTGTCAGAAGACGGAGTTACGGTATAATTCGAGGGCAGTACTTCAACGAGTTCGCTGGTAGCTGAGGCAGCTAGCTAACACGTGCTAGCCTGCGCACGAATATGGAACAGTTCAAGCTGCCACCACCGCTGATACTTACCGGGAATGTCGCAGAAAACTGGAGAAGATGGGAGCAGCGTTTCCAGCTGTACATGACCGCTTCAGGTGCGTTGGATAAGGCAGAGACAGTTAAAATAGCCATTCTGCTTCACACCATCGGCGAGGAGGCGCTGGAAGTGTATAACACACTCACCATCATCCCAGAAGGAGACGACGAATCGATGGAGGACGTTCTGAAAGCCTTCAAGGACTACTGCAGCCCTCGGAAGAACGTCGTGTTCGAACGCCATCAATTCTGGTCGCACACGATGTCAGCAGGAATATCGGTGGACAGATTCATCACAGAGTTGCGCCAGAAGAGCAAAGACTGTGAGTTTGGCAGACATGAAGATGACATGATAAGGGATAAATTAGTGTTCAGCATAAATGATGCCCGTTTGAAAGAAAGACTGTCACGTGATAATGAGCTTACTTTGCGCAGGGCCGTAGAGATATGTAGATCAGCCGAGCTCGCTAAGTCACAAATACAAGCGATGCAGACGTCACATGTTGTCCAAGACGCCTCAGTGGAGGCATTGAAGAAAGCAACAGGGCAAACGCGCAGCTGGAACAAGAACAAGACGAGCAGCAAGAGGCATGTAGCAACAACTCTCTGCCACAAGTGTGGAAATAAACATGAGCCCCGTCAATGCCCAGCTTATGGTGCAGTGTGCCACAAATTTGGTAAGAACAATAATTTTTCCAAGGTGTGTAAATCAAGCACTGAAAAAAGCGGCAATTACAAGACAAAGACAGTGCATAATCTAGAAAGTGAAATTGATTCCTTATATATAGGTATGATTGGAAAATACAAAAACAAAGCAGCCCACCGAGCTAAAGGCACTGTATGGCGTGAAACAGCCACGGTCAGAGGCGTAGCAATTAACTTCAAGTTGGACACGGGCGCCGATGCAAATGTGCTTCCTATGCGCGTATTCCGGCAGCTACCAGGTCCCGTTCAGTTACTGCCCACAAAGACTATGCTGATTGCTTTTGGTGGTGCACGACTACCCTCAGATGGTGTTGCATCTCTAGATTGCCGCACATCTAAGCATATGGCTATATTGGACTTCCATGTGTCTAGCCGAGCTGACAAGCCAATCCTGGGTGGAGATGCGTGTGAAGAGCTGCAGCTGGTGAGAAGAGTCGAGGCGCTTGCAGTGGAGTCCCCACAACCAGCAAAACCTCCGGCCACCAAAGAGGAGCTGCTACAGAGGTATGCGGAGGTCTTCACAGGATTAGGCGAATTTCCTGGAGTTCATCACATACACATTGACCCCAGCGTCACGCCTGTGATTCACGCGTGCAGGAACGTACCACTCTCCATCATGGACTCACTAAGAGAGACGCTCACAGACTTGCAGAACAGGAAAGTCATAACTCCTGTCAATGAACCTACAGAATGGGTGAACAGTCTTGTTGCCACAAAGAAAAAAAATGGTGCGCTAAGGGTATGTTTGGATCCTTGTAACCTGAATGAGGCAGTCAAGCGTCAACGCTACTCCATTCCTACACCGGAAGACGTGCGCAGCAGGCTAACAGGAAAATCCATCTTCTCCATCCTAGATGAAAAGGATAGATACTGGCAGATCAAGCTAGATGAGCCGTCGTCTAAGCTATGCACCTTCAACACGCCGTGGGGCCGGTTCCGCTTCCTCAGACTCCCATGCGGGATCAAATTGGCCAGCGAAGTGTTTCAACAAAAGAACTGTGAGACCTTCGGCGATATCCCAGGTGTGTACATTATAGCAGACGACATGATCATCGCAGCGTCATCAGAGCGGGAACACGATGAAATCCTGCAGAAAGTAATGGAGAGAGCCAAGACCGCACATGTGAAATTTAACAGGGGCAAGATCCAGCTTAAAGTTGATACTGTAAAGTACATGGGACACGTCATCACGGCAGCAGGACAGAGAGCTGACGACACAAAGATCAAAGCGATTGTCGACATGCCAACCCCGGAAGACAAACAAAGTCTCCAACGTCTGCTGGGAATGACAAAATTCCTAGCGCAATACATACCAAACGAAGCCTCACTCACGGCACCCCTCAGACAGCTGCTCAAGAAGGATGTAGCGTGGCAATGGTGCCCGCACCACAGCTCAGCGCTAAAGGCACTAAAGACCATCCTCACACAAGCCCCTGTGCTGAGATACTACGATCACAAGCAGCCTCTCACTCTACAAGCAGACTCCTCAAAGGATGGACTGGGAGCCTGTCTGATGCAGGACGACCATCCAGTGTGCTATGCCTCACGAGCGCTCACCGACACAGAAAAGAGGTACGCACAGATAGAGAAAGAGTTGCTCGCTATAGTGTTTGCTGCTAAGAGATTCCACCAGTATGTCTACGGCAGACCAGTGACTGTCCAGTCCGATCATAAGCCTCTGGAGGTCATCATGCGCAAGCCGCTGAGCAAAGCACCTGCGTGGCTGCAAGGTATGCTTTTACAACTGCAGAGGTATGATCTGAGTGTAACATACACACCAGGCAAGCACATGTACATTGCCGACACACTCTCACGCGCTACAGCTAGCAGAGAAGGTGACCATATTGATGAAAACCCTTGTGATGAGAGAGTTGTCTATGCCTTGGATGCCACAGATGCCTTGAGCGAGGAAACACTCAGCCAATTAAAGAAAGCAACGGCAGCAGATAGCGTGCTGCAAGCTGTGTGTGAGAAACACAAGAAAGGCTGGCCCATGAAAAAGAAAAGTTTGGACAGAAAACTACATGCCTACTGGGCAGTAAAGGACATTATAAGCATGGAAGATGACATTGTCTTGGTCGGAGACAAAATCATCATACCCCAGAGCTTCAGGAGCACGATTTTGGAGAAGCTGCATCTTGCACACCAAGGAGTGCTGCGCACAAAAGCCAGAGCAAGAAAGTCTCTCTACTGGCCTGGCATGGCACGAGATATAGAGGCAATGGTGAAAAGTGTGTGCAGTGCCAGCAGCTACAGCCCAAACAGCAGACTGAGCCACTTATGTCGCATCAGGTCCCAGAACTGCCATGGATGAAAGTCGGAGCTGACATCTTCGAGCTACACGGTCAGTCATACCTGTTGTTAGTTGATTACCTAAACAAATATCCTGAAGTGCTCAACATATCTGACAAAACAGCATACACAGTAATCCAGAAGATGAAGTCTGTGTTTGCCAGACACGGGATTCCTAGGGAGATAGTGAGTGACCATGTCCCATTTGCCAGCTATGAGATGAAGTCATTTGCAGCTTCATGGGAGTTCAAGCTCACACACTCCAGCCTGGGTTTTCCCTCTTCAAATGGCATAGCTGAGAGAGCCATAAAGACAGTGAAACATGCGCTGAAGAAGGCAATGCAGACCGGCACTGACCCACATCTGGTGCTGCTGTCACTGAGGAACACACCGGTGACAGGACTGGACGTATCACCTGCACAAATGTTGATGGGGAGAGTTCTACGAAGCACACTTCCGTGCTCCAGTGCTGTGCTGACACAATCAGTCCCACAGCACATTCACAGCAAGATCCGGAACCTGCAGTTCCGCCAAAAACAACGTTACGACCAGTGTGCAAAGCCCCTGCCAGTGTTGACCCCAGGAGACACTGTACACATGCAAACGCGGCGCGGCTGGGAGCCTGCCGTTGTCATCCGACAGCGAGATGAACCACGGTCCTACACTGTGCAGACACCGGCTGGGAGGATGCAAAGAAGGAACAGGCGACATCTGAGGAAGATACATCCGAGCCTATTCAGAGACACGGACAGTGATGAACATTTTGACTCAGAGGTACAACCCTCACCCTCACAAGCGCCTGTGCCAGTCGACTCACCACCACATGACCTGCCACCACACGACCCTCCTCCGGTGACTACAGGCAGTACACCCACATGCTACACAAAGTGCGGCAGAGCAGTTAGGCGCCCTGCCAGATACAATGACTAACCTCAGGGTTCTTTTGTGTGATCATTCAAGTGTTTATTAAGAAAAAAAAAAGAAAAAAAGATGGTGAAACAAAGAGTACAAGGTGTGTTTAACCTGAAATGTTGCAAGATTGCTGAATGTTCAAAATGTTTACATGCTAACCACCAGAATGTGAAAAGGAAATGGTTTATGTTGTTTAATGAGAGTCATCTGTCATTTAAAAAAAATGCTGTATTAATCATTGAAGTATGCAAGTAGAAAAGACTTGTTCAGTGTTAATGCCATAGTGTTAATGGTTCGGTAAAGGGTCTACTGTTGAAGCAACTGATGAGTAGGCCACATCTCAGTTGGAAAAGAGGGATGTGGTGTATTGGATCGAGCACTCGGTGCTCGATTGTGTTGGACTGTCACCACTACTGAGTTCTGTAATACACTGGTCGAGCCTAGTAGTGTGTGATGTCTCTGTCAGTAAAGATCAGACTTGTGCCGCATCCTCGTCTCCGTGTACTTATATATAATAGTGATTAAGTTAGTAACCCACGAATAGTAACACTACAATAGTGTACATAAGAGAAGTCACAACACCCCTGATCGTCCCCAATAACCTCCAAAAGGAATCAAGGCCCCAAGTGCTTTAGTTTGGCCGTTTATAGACTCCCACACAGACACACACCAGACACACATTGTGAAAATACGGGAGTCGATTCCACATATTTTATGCATATTCCGCATATTATGCATAATTTTAATGTTCTGCTATTTTTTATAGGTGCCCCTGATCATCCCCAATAACATCCAAAAAGAATCAAGGCCCCAAGTGCTTTAGTTTGGCCATTTATAGACTCCCACACAGACACACACCAGACACACATTGTGAAAATACGGGAGTCGATATATAAAAGAACTCAGGGCGCCCCTAAGAGAGAGTTGAGTTAATGTAAAGTGACATGTCCATCACTGCAGCATGGGGGCGCTACATAAGTATTTAATATACTTTATTAAAATAATGATATCAAAAGTGGGCGAGGCTAGCGATTCAGGAGCTGAGTCAGTGTCCGCCCTGTGATGTTCTCGTGTGTGATACAAATAGGAGGGTTGCAATACGTCACAAATATTTAATCTGGAGTTTTCACCGCCATATTGGTACTTGGTAGAGGTTTGTTTACGTTTGGTGGGATAGGGTAGAGATGCCGAGTAACTAGCCTAATGTACCCTGAATATTATACAAAACTGCAAATAGAAGCTAAAAACGTTATGAAGAAAAAATGGAAATCGTTGGATTTGACCCCTACATTTTGAAGAAAACTGAGTTTGATGAAAAGGACCCGCCTAACATAGCATATGAAGACGTTGTAAATTATCTCGTTATCCAAATGTGACGGATTTCGCTAAAACAAATGAAGGCAACAAAAAGTCTTGAGGCTTACAACTTTTTATATTGGGCTGGATCCAGGAGCTACAGAAGAAAAAGTGTGGGTGGAATATGGTTTTGATGTTTTCACAGGTAAGATGAATTATCTAAATGATCAAACTTGCTGCTAAGTTGCAGCTAGCTAACGTCACCTACAGTTGTTTGATTGATCTCTCTGTGCTGAAGCTCAGGGTTTAAATCCATTTTCTGTTATCTGGTTATGTGTGCTTAATAGGTCATCCACTCGCAGAGAGCTAATGAAACACCCACAAAAACATGGTCCTTTCCGAAAGAGGAGGAGAGATTGTACTGGCCTACTGTGATTATATGGCAGGGTTTGGGGAGGCATTTTCTCACGTTGGAGCCATACTCTTTGCATGCAAAGCAGAGTTGATGAGGAAGAACGCCATCTCTTGCACCGACATTGCCAACAAGTGGGATGTGCCACATGTTAAGAAAATACCCTACCTGCCAGTGAGTGACTTCCCCAAGAAAAGGAGGTTAGATATGTCAGACAACACAGAAAAGTAAACACGAGCAAGACAGCCATTGAAACCACCCTCTTCAGATGCTCAACAACATTTCTTAAGGCAGGTGGCTGAGTCTGGGTACCCCAGCTCAGTGTTGTCATTGATCGAATCCCACAACAAGCCATTCATACCAAGAACTCTGCCATCATCTCTATCTTTGTTTAAACCTGCTGCAATGGAACTAGACTTTGAAGGGCTTCTAAGCAAATGCAGTAAGGTGTGCTTAACACTCACTGAGAGGGAAAGTGAAATCATTCAGGAAGCTACCAAAGGACAGCACAAGAATAGATATTGGTTTGCACAGCATGCTGGACGAGTTACTTTATCAAAACTGAAGGCTGCAGTGAAAACAAATCTAGAGAGCTCATCCCAGAGTTTGGTGAAAGGTGCCTGCTATCCTGAAGCCCACAAATTCACAACAGAAGCTACCAGGTGATTGAGATATGTGACTTTCTTCGCAAAACTTGTCCTAATTGTTTCTGTTTACATCCCCTGGTTGTATATTTCAGTGTAACATTTACTCGGTTTTTTCCCCATTTGTCTCATGTGCTATTTTACAGGTATGGTTGCAAGATGGAGAAGCATGCAAGGATGTGCTACCAAAAGCATATGGATAATGCCCATGCAGAATTTCATGTGAGAGAGAGTGGGCTGCACATCAACACAAAGTGGCCACATATTGCTGCCTCCCCAGATGGATGTGTCACTTGTCTCTGTTGTGGAGATGAGTTATGTGAAATCAAGTGCCCATTTACATACCAAAATGTGTCCCTGACAGACTATTCAAAAACTAAAGGAAGCTGTCTGCTGATCAGTGAAGAAGTTCTGGCACTAGACCATTCCCACGAGTACTACTATCAAATGCAGTGTCAGTTACATGTCTGTAATGTGCACTGCTGCGGTTTCATAGGTTGGTGTCCCCAAGATGTTCACATTGAACGCATTTACCCTGACAGTGACTTTTGGGATCATGCTGTCGCCAGATTAACTCAGTTTTTCCAATCTGCTGTTCTTTCTGACCTGGTAGGAGGATTTGGTGGTACAAGTAACTGTTAGATATTTAGGTAAATGGATAGACAGATATATATATATATATATATATATATATATATATATATATATATATAGATATATAGATATAGATAGTAATACATCATAGCAAGACCGATCATAGTCTCAGCAAAATAGCACAAACTCGAGCCAAGTAGCTAGCAGGAGGGGGTGAAAGAACGACTTCTCAGTGGTTTTATAGCATCTCGCTACGGACACACTGTATGCAAATTGACTGGTGTCTACATACCCACCAGCACAATGTGACACTGGACACCATCTACAGTCAATCACAGATCTCTCTTGAGTGGCCGTAGACGCGCTGTTTTGGCCGCTGAATTTCTCTGTGGTCACATTCCTGGCCATCACCATTGACAACACCGTGGTGACGCCAACTGGGACTGTGAGGAATCTGGGTGTGATCCTGGATGACCAACTGTCGTTTGCTGCAAACGTTGCATCGGTTGCTCGCTCCTGCAGATTTCTCCTCTATAACATGAGGATTTGCCCATTCCTCACCGATGAGACGGCACAGGTGCTCATCCAGGCTCTGGTCATCTCCCAGCTGGACTACGGCAACTCCCTCCTTGCTGGCGCTTTGGTGTCGGCCATCAGACCTCTGGAGCTTGTTCAGAAAGCTGCAGCTCGTCTGGTGTTCAACTGCCCTAAGTTCTCCCACACAACTCCCCTTTTCATGTCCCCACACTGGCTCCCAGTAGCTGCTCGCATCCAGTTTAAGACTGGTGCTAGCCTACAGGGCAGTGAAAGGAACAGCTCCTTCCCGTCTCCAGGCCATGGTCAAGCCCTACACCCCTGCCCGACCACTTTGCTCTGTTGCCTCGGGACGCCTGGTTGCCCCGTTGCTCAGAGGCCCCTGCTGCCGATCGACCCGGTCACGGCTCTTTTGTCCTGGCCCCACAGTAGTGGAATGAACTCCCCACTGATCTCAGGACAGCGGAGTCGCTGCCCATCTTTTGGCACAGGTTGAAAACTCACCTCTTCAAGAACTACTACCCTCTTACTTGTTCTTAGCACTTACTGTCTTCACTCATTGAAAAAAAACAAACAAAACTCTTTTCTTGTGCTTTTACTTTATCACTGGTTTTGCGCTTAGATGCACTTATGACCTCTGATGACTAGTAGTTCTCCTGATTTCCTACGTTAAATGCACATATTGTATGTCGCTTTGGATAAAAGCGTCAGCTAAATGACTAATGTAATTAAGGTAATTCCAGCTCGGAACATAGCCTATCAATAGGAATGTTCAGATTTTGATGTCAATATCACTTTAAAGAAACGCGGAACTTTACTGGAGAAACTCAGGTTCAATGC
This sequence comes from Lampris incognitus, assembly GCF_029633865.1. NCBI lineage: Eukaryota > Metazoa > Chordata > Actinopteri > Lampriformes > Lampridae > Lampris > Lampris incognitus. The sequence continues at coordinate 95,798,628 of NC_079213.1, read as the reverse complement.
ATACAGCCATACTGTGAACTACTGTCTGACCATCTGATTTCACGGGTTCTGCCTCACGTAATGTATGACGGCAAACGTCACTGTCGTAAATATCACTGTAATGTTGTTCACATCTGTAAACATTACCCCCTTTTTTTTAAATGATCAACTCCATTGTCTTCACAAACGGGTTGTAAAGTCTTAGACATAACTGATTCACTTACTATCTGCCATGGCAATATTAATTCTCAATCACAATCATTAAAATACATTCAGTGTACCTAGTGTAAATGGTTTTAAAGACAGAACAGTCATTTAGAGTCCTTCAGATGAAACCATTGGTGCCTTGAATGTAAACAGTCTGAAACAACAGTTTTATCTATATTGTTAAACTCATTCATTTGGCCACATTGATGGTCTACAGGTAATCATCGTCATTGAGGTATGACAGGCGCTGGCGATTGCTTCTGAAAGGATACTTAGGTGTTGCAGCAGTAACAGTGTCACTATCATCCTCGTCAGGATCTGTCTTGAGTGTCCTGTATCTCACTCAGCATTGCTCTTTTTAAAGAAAGAAAAGTTTCTGGTTATGTAATGTCCATCTTTGGTTGCTGTAACCATTGACCTTTGATACTATAAGGCTCACTGTTTTACGGAGGGGTGAGCTTTTTGTGCTTGGGTTGTTGGTGAAGCACAGTATCACCAGAGGTGAGTGCGCTTGACGGCGTGCGTCTGAGTCAGACTTCATCTTTGCTTTAGCAGTTTCGTCTCGTTCTGATTTTGTGGTCAATGTCACTTTCAATGGTTGTGGTGATTATCGGGACCTTGGTGTGGATTTTGCGTTGGAACATCAGTTCTGCAGGTGACGCTTCAGTGGTGCCGTGTGGTGGTATTCATGGAGAAACGTGTTGAGTCTGTTTCCATGGGGTGCTCAAGAGTTTCTGCCACACGGATGGCTTTTCCAAGCATGCGTATGAAGCGTTCTGCTGTTGCATTTCCTAGATGGCCAGCAAACTTGGAGAACTGTTCACTATTGAAAGGAGGCCCATTGTTTTTAGGTTTCTTGGAATTCCAAACATGGAGAACACCATCTATGACTGGGATTGCTGAAGTGGATCTCAGTTTCAACTACTGGATAGCATGTGTATTTGTCTATGATAGCGAATAGGTATTCTCCGGTAGGAAGTGGGCCATAGAAATCTGCACTGTCATTATGCCAGGGGGCTACTGGTAGTTCGGACTTCTTCAAAGGTTCTGACTGTGCTATGGTTGTACTGGCCTGGGGCATGCTAAACAGTCAACAGTGAGTTCTGCTTTCAGGTCAGTGTTAGGAAACCATACCTCTGATCTGAGGAGTGTCTTTACAGTGCCCTGGTGTCCTTCATGATGATGGGCTAGCTGTAGCACTCTGTGTTCAAGAGATGCAGGGACGACAATCTTTGTGCCTTGCAGGATGATGTCATCAGTGAGCTCACTACTGATTTGTTTGTACTTCTTGAGTGTTTCAGTGTGGTGTGTGTCACTTGCAACGTTGTACCATATATTATCTCTGATGTGGGTACTGACCTTCTGCAGGACTGGGTCTTTAAGTGTTTCGTCTTTTATCGCAAAGTTGTGCCACAAAGTTCACATACCCCTCCGTCACCTTCTCTGCTCTTGTTTTTCCACTTGTCTGCACTGGAACATGTAGTCCGCAGGGTTCTCCGCTCCTTTTCTGTATTCTACCCTGAAGTTGTTGGGCTGTAGTCTCAGTGCTCATCTTTCGATCCTGGCAGGTGTTTCAATCAGGGTTTGTTCCAGATCACCTTGAGTGCCTTGTGGTCTGTGACAAGGGTGAAAGGATTGCCATAAAAAAGGTACAAGTGGAAGTGTTCACAACTCCAACAATGGCCAGTGCTTCTCCCCGAGTGTAGCGTCTTTCTACATCACTGAGGGAACGGCTGGCGTGGCTTCTGGTGCTGTCTCTCCCCTTCTTCCTTTTGGTAGAGAATGGCGCCCAGGTCGATAGGGCTGGCATCCACGACAAGTTCTGTCTTTGCTAGGGTCAAAATATGACATTACTGTGTTTGATGGTCTGTAGTGCTTTGTCTTGCTCTGTAGTAGTGCTGAAATTGAAGCAAAGTCTTTGATAAAGCATGAGCAATAGTTGGCCATACCTAGTAGGCCCCTGACTTCAGTCAGGTCTCGTGGGTTGCTGAATGGCGGCGACCTTTTTGGGGTCAGCTGAGAAGATGAACCTGAAAAACTCAAGCTTGGACTTGTTAAACTCACTTTTTCCTGTTGAGCGTGAGCCCTCTCTCCTCAGTCTCTGAAACACCGCTCTGAGGCTGTCATCATGGTCAGTCTGCGTTTTTTCATAGACGATGTTATCACTCAGGTTCTTCACCCTTGTAGTGTGGCAGATTGCATCCTGAAACACCTCCGCTGCTGAAGATATCCCAAAGTTCAGGCCGTCTCAAGCCTAGGTGTGTTGTGAACATCGTGATGTACCTGCTGTCCGGGTGGAGTTCAAGCTGATGGTATCCAGCTGTCAAGTCAAGCTTGGAGAAGACTGTCGCTCCGTTCAGCTCGTGAATCACGTCGTCCGTCCATGGTGGGGGTGATGTGATGTTCGCACTGGATGGCGGTGTTGGCTTGTCTCATGTCAGCACATACTCACCTCGTCTGGATCTTTTGGCTTTGGTGGTGTGATGATGGGTGAGACCCATGGCGTAGGGCCTGTGACCGTTTCAATGACGTCATCTTCTAGCCTTTTCAATTCCTCTTCAACTTTGTCGGATGTGAAACGATGCAACGCCGTGTATTTGGACCCAGTTGCAGAGAAGAGGCAGAGGCAGTTGGTTATGTACAAAGTGGCTTTACTGGACTTCAGCAAGACACAAAAGACTACTGCCAAACTGCAAACTAGAATAAACCTAAAATACCAAAAGCAACAACCCTCTCAACACAGAGGAGGCAGAAGAGGGTTCAGGATACAAGAGCTTCCGCAGACCGACGGGAAGCCTCTCCAAGATTCGACCACAATGTCTGCAAAACAACCCATTAAATAGTCCCCAGCACAGGCGCACATAATCACAGGCCAACCAGTACGCAGGTGCAACGCATACTGGCTGATTGCAGGCCGATAGGTAAATGTCACCTATTGAATGCTGGTCCTCTGGCCAGTGATTGTGTCAAAACAGCACTCGCCTGTGTGGCTGACAGGTTGGCTGAATGTCGGTGTTGATGTGCAGCTTAACTTGAAAGTCTTTTAACTTGCCAATGCCTTGAAACAGCTCTGGGTAGCTGTCTACCAATTCATCTGCTACTGTTCGGCTGCTTGGGGAGGTCACACTGTTCACGATTTTGACGAGGCCTAGTTCCTCAGCTGTTTTGTAGCCTAGCAGAGAGCAGCTGTCACCAGTCATCACATAGCATTTAGCTTTAGTCTTTTTATCTCCTGCTTCCGTGTTGCACGTGAATGCACCAGCTATGGGCAGTGGTTTAGTGCAGCCGTAAGGGAATATCCTCATGTCAGCTGGGGTGAGTTGTGGGCGTGGTCTCAGTGTACTGAGCACCTTTTCTTTTTTTTCTTTTTTTTATTGGAAACCAGTGTTCTATGTATGTTAGACACAAAGAACAGATCAGTGTTTAACAACATTTTCCCTTCTTTTTCTTTGTCTTTTTTTTTTGGTGTTAGAACAGAGATATACAACACCACCTTGTTCCAACCCCCCACCCATCCCAAATTCTTAACAGGGAAGAAGAAAAAAAGAATGCACATAGAGAACTGAATAAGTAAATAAGACACACATGTATACACACACACACACACACACACACACACATACATACATGGAGTTAATAAAATGAAATAAAATAAAATAGGGAGGTCAGTGCAATCAAAAGGATGCTCGGGATGTCCACCCCAAGGAATGGATTTATTGATAATCAGTTGGGGTCCAGAGAGGTAAGAGAATTTACATATGAGATAATAGGCTGCCATTTTTTTGTAGAACTTAGCAGTTGAGCCTCTTAAAGAATACTTCAACTTCTCTAATGAGAGTAATGTCATTAAATTCTTTAACCAGGAGGTAGTGGAAGGTGGATTTGGGCTTTTCCACTGTAACGGAACACGTCTATGGGCAATGAGTGAGGTAAAGGCAACAACATCAGAATTTTCCTTGGTAAGACTGGTTGGCATAGGGGGTACCCCAAAGATGGTTATCAAGGGGTAGGGATCTAGTGTAATTTTGAGGGCCTCTCCTGTCATCTTAAAGAAAAGGGACCAGAACTGAGCTAATTTTGGACAGGAGAAAAACATATGACTGTGATCCACTGGTGATGAGCCACATCTATCGCAGGCATCTCTCATGCCTGGAAACAGCCTACAAAGCTTAGCTTTTGTAAAAATGAACCTTATGCAAGACCTTAAACTGAATTAAACTTAAACGGGAACATGAGGATGTAGCGTTGACCCTGGCTAGTGCCTTGTCGCACCATTCATCTGTCACATCACGTTCTCGCTCCTTTTCCCAATCCGAGGATGATATAAGGTCATATAAAATTCAGATCATGCCACGTGCCCTGGGGAGAGAAAGTACCTTAGAGACAAGAGAGCCTACTGGAAACTGAGGGAAAGATGTGAAATGTGTGCAAGCATAATTATGAGCTTGAAGATACCGGAACAAGTGATATTGAGGTAAATTGTACTTTAAGCAGAGATCATTAAAAGTGTTGAATGAGCCCTTTAAATATAAATCTGAGAAATGGGCCAGGCCGCTCTCTCTCCACAGATTGAAAGCTGTATCTAAATTAGAGGGAGGACACAAGTGGTTATTACAAATGGGGTTGCATGGAGTGGGGGCAGAAAGTTTGAAATGTTGCCTATATTGTTTCCAAATTTTCAAAGTAGAGAGTACAATTGGATTTCTAATGTATTTAGGACAGCAAGAAGCCAGAGGGGCACAGACCAGAGCCCTCAGAGATGGAGGACAGGAGGAGTTATCCTCTATTATGCACCAGTCGAGGTTGGGAGAGTTACACCAGGCATGAATATTTTTGAAGGTTGTTCGCCCAATAATAAAATAAAAGGTTAGGCAGCACAAGGCCCCCGTCCCGTTTATCCTTCTGCAACACCGATCTATGAGCCCTCGGACTCCTCCCAGCCCAAATAAACTGTGAAATTGTTTTGTCTAACATTCGAATAAATGATTTTGGCAAAAATTCTGGAAGGGACTGGAAAAGAAATGAGTATGGGCAGAATGTTCATAATAGAGTTGATTCTGCCTGTCAGAGAGAGAGGGAGTGAATCCCAGCGCTTCAAAATCAGATTTAATTTCCATAACCAACTTCATGAAGTTATGTTTATGGAGAGAGGGGAGGGAGTGAGCAATTTTGACACCCAGATAACAGAAACTACTGAGCACCTTTTCACTAATAATGTTCACTGCAGCCCCTGAGTATATCAGTCTGAAATCTTAACATCATTCAGTCTAATGTATGTCTGTGGCAGCATAGCATTGTTGCTGCCACTGGCTGCGAACACATGCCTTGTCACTACTAGATGAATCTTGTGTGTTAACACTATGTGTTGTTGTGCTGTTAATACACTTTCTTGTGTGTTTTGAATTGCTTACTGTCTCTGGGTTTCATTTCAAAGTCTTTTCCAGGTTGCTTTTGCTTTAACCTGCACTGCTTCGCAAAGTGATTCAGCTTGCCGTATGCTTTATAGTCTTTCCCTTTTGCTGGGCATTCTCCATCGTTACGGTATTTTCCACCGCAGTTGTTGGGCCTGGCTGTCCCAGCGTGTCGGCTGGTAGCTGGTCGCCCCTTCTGCTACACTGCATTCACTGATGCAGCTACACTCTGTTCCATGTCTGCTGCTTGCTCATCTGACAATTCCAGTGATCTCCTGTGCTCCAGGAGTTCATCCAGGCTGCTATCAGGCTCCCTGGAGCGCTCGTCTGCATAGCCATGTTGAAGAGCAGCTTTGAATCGTTGCGTTTTAATCTCCTCGTCGACGTCGTAAACTCACAATTCTTCGCTAGCATATGTAGTCTTGTATAGTATGTGTACACTTGGTATTGCACATTCTTTTTAGGCACGAAGTACTTTCCTAGCTTCTGCTTTACCTCAGCAAACTGGTCTGCCTCTGCTGCCAGTGTGTCATAAATGTCATGAACACATTCTCCTGTTAAGTGTAGCAGCAATTCTTTTTGCCTTGCAGCGCCTGTAATGTCCATGGCAGTAGTATAATTTTCAAACTTCTGCACCCATTTGGTCCAGCGTGGTCCTACTGACCCTGGATCCGTTTCTGTGTCGAAAGCTGGCAAAGTGACGGTGTTTGCGGGTGACATTTTGAATTTAAGTCTTTTGCTAGCCACTCATTCAAGTCTCTTTTTCGTGCAGTGTGTCATTAGTCGTCCTTTTGTTGCCGTCACCAATGTGATGATATCGTGTGTAATACAAATAGGCAGACAACTTATTAAACAAACGCGGAACTTTACTGGAGAAGCTCAGGTTCAATGCATACAGCCGTACTGTGAACTACTAACTGACTCATGTAATGTATGACTGCACATGACGGCAATATATCACTGTCGTAAATATTTATCACTGTACTGTTGTACACATCCGTAAACATTACACGCTCCACTAGTATTTATGGCCACGGGCTGCTACTGTTCATACTAACACATATATCCAAACCCCCAAAAAGAAGAAGAAGAAAAAAATCACTGTCCAAGGGAGCACACGCCAGCCGAGATGACTGTCGGAACCGCCGGTCTGCGTGGGCTAGCAGTTAGCCTAGCCTGCCCCGATTACGCGTCCTGTCAGATCGACCTCCGTGTTTCCTCCTCGGGCGCAGCTCTAGACAGGGGCCATGGTCCCTGTGGCAAGCAGACAAAGCAGACCAAGCCCTTCCAGCCGATCCAGCGCCAGCTCTCCCAGCCAGACACCCTTGACACACCTGTCAGACCGTCCTCTGTGTTTCCTCCTCAGGCGAAGCTGTGAACTCGCACCGCCATCTTCCCCACACTGGTACAGGGTGAGGCGGCTGTGAATGTGAATTCGCGCCGCCATCTTCCCACACTGGGAACATAATGTAGCGAATTCGGGGGGCAGTCCGAGATACCGTCGCCACAGCCGGGACGCGAACCCGTATCTCCTGCACCGCAAGCGACAACGTTAACCAGTCGACTAAAGGGTCCGACCCGTTAGTCAAGGACCAACGTGTCTACTTATCCATGCACGTTACACTAACAACATAATCTGCTGTCAGTATTAGTTAATGTGTACCGTCTCTTTAAGAGTCTTTTGTTCACTGATGATGTCACCAGCACGACATCGCCAGTACAGGAAGTGCAGCAGTCAACAGAAAACATAATAAAACCTTGAAATGTTTTGTTCACGATATTGCTATTCTCTACATACATTTCATGCTTTTGGATGCACTGTTGTTTTACTATAAACTGGCAGAATAGTAAAACGACAGCTTCCTAACGGGCTGAGATACAGCAGAGGAGGTCAGTGTCATCACAACAGAACAGTGAAACAGGCTTACAACAGAACACCAGCTTAACAATCAGGCTTCCACGACATTATGGAAGAACAGAAGTCACGATCCCCAAACAGCTTTATTACCGGTTTGGCGGGTCAGCAACATTTAAACGCTCTTGCGACTCCTCTGCTAGCTCAGCGGCTGTCATAGCCTTTGCAAAGGCTGAAGAAGCCAAAGCTAAAGTAAAATATGCAGAAAAGTAAATGCAGATTAGAATGCAAAAAGAAAAACCCAGCCACTGAGGATGCACAAGCCAGTGCATTCTTAGTGCCGGTCCCAAGTCCAGACAAATGGACTTCGGACAAATGGAGTATCGGAGGTGGCTTCAAACTCTTCTACCGTGGTGTGAATCGGAGGAGAAATTGGGTAGGGGTAATTCTGAAGGAAGAGTATGTCAAGAGCGTGGTGGAGGTGAAGAAGAGAGTGTCAGACAGAGTGATGAGTATGAAGCTGGAAATCGAAGGTGTATTGCTGAATGTTATCAGCACATATGCCCCGCAAGTTGGGTGTGAGATGGATGAGAAAGAAGAATTCTGGAGTGAGTTGGACGACATGGTGGAGAGGGTACCCAAGGAGGAGAGAGTGGTGATTGGAGTGGACTTCAATGGACATGTTGGTGAAGGGAACAGAGGTGATGAGGAGGTGATGGGAAGGTATGGAGTAAAGGAGAGAAATGTGGAAGGACAGATGGTGGTCGATTTTGCGAAAACGATGGAAATGGCTGTGGTGAATACATATTTCAAGAAGAGGGAGGAACACAGGGTGACGTACAAGAGTGGAGGAAAGTGCACACAGGTGGACTATATCTTATGTGGAAGGCACGATCTAAAAGGGAATGGAGACTGCAAGGTGGTGACGGGAAAATGTACTTAGGCAGCATCGGATGGTGGTCTGTAGGATGACTTTGGAGACCAAGAAGAGGAAGCGAGTGAAGACACAGCCGAAGATAAAATGGTGAAAGTTGAAGAAGAAAGACTGTTGTGTGGAGTTCGAGTTAAAACAGGCACTGGGTGGTAGTGAAGAGTTGCGAGATGGCTGGGCAACCACTGCAGAAATAGTGAGGGAGACAGCTAGGAAGGTACTTGGTGTGTCATCAGGACAGAGGAAGGAGGACAAGAAGACTTGGTGGTGGAATGAGGAAGTACAGCAAAGTATACAGAGGAAGAGGTTGGCAAAGAAGAAGTGGGATAGTCAGAGAGATGAAGAAAGTAGACAGAAGTACAAGGAGCTGCGGTGTAAAGTGAAGAGATAGAAGGCAAAGGAAAAGGCATATGGTGAGTTGTATAACAGGTTAGACACTAAGGAAGGAGAAAAGGACTTGTACCGATTGGCTAGACAGAGGGACTGAGCTGCAAAGGATGTTCAGCAAGTTAGGGCGATCAAGGATAGAGATGGAAATGTGCTGACAAGTGAAGAGAGTGTGCTGAGAAGGTGGAAGGAGTACTTTGAGGAGCTGATGAATGAAGAAAATGAGAGCGAGAGAAGGTTGGATGATGTAGGGATAGTGAATCAGGAAGTTCAGTGGATTAGCAAGGAGGAAGTGAGCACAGCTATGAAGAGGATGAAGAGTGGAAAGGCAGTTCGTCCTGATGACATACCTGTGGAGGCATGGAGATGTTTAGGAGAGATGGCGGTGGGATTTTTAACTAGATTGTTTAACACAATCTTGGAAAGTGAGAGGATGACAGGAGTGGAGAAGAAGCATACTGGTACCGATTTTCAAGAACAAGGGCGATGTGTAGAACTGTAGCAACTACAGAGGTATAAAGTTGATCAGCCACAGCATGAAGATTTGGGAAAGAGTAATAGAAGCTAGGTTAAGAGGAGAGGGGATGATTAGCGAGCAGCAGTATGGTTTCATGCCACGAAAGAGCACCACAAGTGTGATGTTTGCTTTGAGAATGTTGATTGAGAAGTATAGAGAAGGCCAGAAAGAGTTGCATTGTGTCTTTGTAGATTTAGAGAAAGCATACGGCAGGGTGCCGAGAGAGGAGGTGTGGTATTGTATGAGGAAGTCGGGAGTTGCAGAGAAGTATGTAGGAGTGGTGCAGGATATGTATGAGGGAAGTGTGACAATGGTGAGGTGTGCGGTTGGAATGACAGATGGGTTCAAGGTGAGGGTGGGATTACATCAAGGATCGGCTCTGAGCCCTTTCTTGTTTGCAATGGTGATGGACAGGTTGACGGACAAGATCAGGCAGGAGTCTCCATGGACGATGATGTTCGCGGATGACATTGTGATCCGTAGCAAGAGTAGGGTGCAGGTTGAGGAGAGCCTGGAGAGGTGGAGGTATGCACTGGAGAGAAGAGGAATGAAAGTCAGTAGGAGCAAGATGGAATACCTATGCGTGAATGAGAGGGAGGCCAGTGGAATGGTCAGGATGCAAGGAGTGGAAGTGATGAAAGCATATGAGTTTAAATACTTTGGGTCAACTGTCCAAAGTAACGGGAAGTGCAGTAGAGAGGTGAAGAAGAGAGTGCAGAAAGGGTGGAGTGGGTGGAGAAGAGTGTCAGGAGTGATTTGCGACAGAAGGGTACCAGCAATATTTAAAGGGAAGGTTTACAAGATGGTTGTGAGACCAGCTATGTTATATGGTTTGGAGACAGTGGCACTGATGAAAAGACAGGAGGCGGAGCTGAAGGTGGCAGAGTTGAAGATGCTAAGATTTTCACTGGGAGTAATGAAGAAGGACAGGATTAGGAACGATTATATGGAGGGACCACTCAAGTTGGACGGTTTGGAGACAAAGCAAGAGAGGCAAGATTGAGATGGCTTGGACATGTGTGGAGGAGAGATGCTGGGTATATTGGGAGAAGGATACTGATTATGGAGCTGCCAGGAAAGAGGAAAAGAGGAAGGCCAAAGAGGAGGTTTATGGTTTGGTGAGGGGTGACATGCAGGTGACTGGTGTGACAGAGGAAGACGCAGAAGACAGGAATAAATGGAAATGGATGATCCACTGTGGCGACCCCTAACGGGAGCAGCCGAAAATAATAGTAGTAGATTAGAATGCAAAAAGCACACTTGGATGCAGAGAAAGTATACTTAGATGCACAACTTGATGTCCTAAATGCTGAAAAAAAAATAGCAGCAGCAGTTGCAAAGGCCAGAGCATTGGCGGCAGCCCTCGTGTGCAACAAAGAATCGAACTTTGAGTTGAAACGTGATGTAGAATTCAGTGCTCATGATTCTGCTCAGCGAACCATTGACTATGTTAAAGAGCAGACCAGGCTATGGACTGACACTCAGGCAGACCCAGTCATGACATCAGAAGACCCAAGGCCACCACCAGTGCCATCCCAAATGTATGGCTTAGACACAGACAGTAGCTTTCCCCATAGCAGGCCATCTACAAGGGCCACCTATGATGTTGAAACACATTTCCCTAGCAGTTATCGTAGAGAGACAAGTTACCTACTCTGATCCCAATGCTACCAGGCCATCACAAACCACAGAGCATTCAGGCTTTAGAGAGCAGAAGCACAAAGCTTATTTTGGCCATGTCAGGCAACCTGAGAATCATAGTTACTTACTCGCAGATACTCTCCACCATGGTGTGGCGCAGCCACCAGCCCTAACCCCAGTGCCACAATCTCAGACTTACCCACAGGTCAAGCCACACCCACCTTCACCAAAAACACATGCCCAGTTTCCTGTTAGCACCCCACAGGCTCACTATGGAGACAGTCAGAATATGTCTGATCTTGTTAGGTTCATGGCAGGTAGAGAGGTTATTGCCACAGGCCTACTGCAGTTTGATGATCACCCAGAAAATTATAAGGCCTGGAAAGCGTCATTCTTGAATACCACAATAGGCCTTCACCTCTCAGTTAAAGAAGAGATGGATCTCCTAGTTAAGTGGCTAGGTGCGGAGTCAAAAGAACAAGCAAAAAGGATAAGAGCCATACATGTCCATAACCCAGAAAAGGGACTGCAGATGGTTTGGCAGTGACTTGATGAATGCTTTGGGGCACCTGAGAGTGCATTACTCAAAAGAGTTGACAGCTTCCCAAAGATTTCAAACAGACTGGAAGAAACTGAGAGAACTGGGAGATCTGTTGATGGAGCTTCAAGCAGCAAAATCAGAGGGAGTGCTTTCTGGTCTTGCCTGTTTAGATACAGCACGGGGCATAACCAGCATAGTTCAAAAGCTGCGCTTTAATCTACAGGAGAGATGGATGATGCTAGGCTACACGTTAAAAAGCAGCATGGTGTCTCCTATCCTCCATTTTCTGTCATTGTTGATTTCATATGAGTATCAGATCAAGCAAAGATGCGCAATGACCCTAGTTTCTTTCTCCCTCCCCATGCAGACCACACAAAACAAGAACACCTTAGAAACTCGAACAGAACATCTGTCTCAGTCCACAAGAGAGACATCTCTCTGAATAAAACAGCAGACGAAGACATACAAAAGGCTAACATTGATCCAGCAAAGCTGTGTCCAATTCATAAGAAGCCACACCCTTTATACAAATGCAGAGGGTTCAGGGAAAAGTCTGAAAGCCTTTCTAAAGCAGAATGGCATTTGCTTTAAATGCATAACGTTAACCACACACCTAGCAAGGAATTCCGAAAGGTCTTTAAAGTGTAATGAGTGCGGCAGTGAGAGGCGTCACTCTGCTCTACACCCAGGGGCTGCACCTGAGTCTGTAAACGCCCTCACCCCTACTGAAGATCATGGCGGGGAGAGGTGTGATATTTCCAAAGAAGATGTGTCAGCCAGTTGCACTGAAGTCTGCAGAGGTAATCTTGAGTGGTAAAACCTGCTCAAAGATCTGCCTCGTCAAAGAGTTTCCGAATGGTCAGCAGGATAAGGCAATCAAAGTGTATGCTGTTATTGATGACCAAAGTAATCGTTCCTTGGTGAGACCAGAATTCTTTGTTTTCAAGTTGGAAAGCCACAGCTCTCCTTACCATCTAAAAACCTGCGCAGGTGTGGCAGAGACAAGTGGGAGATGAGCACATTGCTTTCCAGTAAGTTCCACGGACGAACATGTCACACTTTCTCTTCCGACCTTAATAGAGTGTAACAACATTCCAAATAACCGGTTGGAGATCCCTACACCACAAGCTGCTCTTCAACACCCACACTTACTTACAGCCTATAGCAGGCCAGATCCCAGAGCTTGACCATGATGCTCCAATTATGATGCTACTTAGCAGAGATATCATCAGAATACACAAGGCGAGAGGACAGATAAATGGACCACATGATGCACCATATGCCCAAAAACTAGACCTTGGGTGGGTCCTAGTCGGTAACATTTGTTTGGGCAGAGTCCATAAGCCACTTAGCGTCAACGTCTTCTTTACCAACACTCTGGAAAATGGTAGACAGTCCCTCTTTAAACCATGCCCCAACACTTTTCATGTGAAGGAGAGTTTCTGTAAAGTGAATGCCCGAGGAATGCACACTAATGTCTTAGCTAAGAAACTGACACAAGACAAGGGCAGATGACATCTTCAAGAGAAAGGAAGATGATGAAAAGCTAGCCCCTTCCATCGAAGACCTGACCTTCCTACATATGATGAAACAAGGCTTCTACAAAGATAAAGGAAACAGTTGGGTAGCCCCCATCCCCTTCAAGCCTCAGAGATGGCATCTACCCAGTAACAGAACAGGCCCTGAATCATTTCAGATCATTAGATCGGTCTTTCTCAATGAAACCTGACATGAAGGAACACTTCTTTGGCTTTATGGAGAAGATACTGGAGCAAGGCCATGCCGAAGTGGCTCCTCCACTCAAGAAGCATGCGGAATGCTGGTATTTACTGCTGTTCGGGGTCTACCACCCAAGAAAGTCGGGCCAGATCAGGGTGGCCTTCGGTTCAAGTTGTCCCCAACAAACATGCCTCTTTGGGGCCCTTATAGGGCCACTGCGGGCAGGAACAAGGGCTCACTGTGGGCAGCCCACTGTGGGCCCCGTTACCGGCATGAAATGCGGGGCACATGTGGGCCCCACACTAAAGGCCCCTGGTGGGGCCCCAGTGGGCAGCCCACACTCAGCCCACATGGCTGCCCACACTAAGCAGAGTGGGCCCTCACTGGGACCCATTGTGGGCCCGCAGCATGCCCATAGTACGTATGCCCACACTTTGGGCTGGGAGCAGTGGTCCCACACGGGCCCATAGTGCCCCATGTGTATGCTAGTGACATTTATTGACAGCCAGCTTCAACAAAAAAATGAAGAAAATATAAATTATACGAAGAAATAATTTATTGAAAATTGGAAACAATTGGAATGGAAACATAGAACCACATTTGAACACAATAAGAACATTAAATATAAAAAAAACCCCAAACATGAAATCTATTTATTTTTTGCTCCTTCTGTTCCTTCCTCCGTCTCTATCCCTGGCATTTCTGAGCCACATTTTGATGGCAGCTTCCACCTCGGATGCTGTGGCCCGGCTGCTTTTTGTCACAGCATCTGAAGAAAACAGCAATTGAAATCTAAGTGCACAGCATGAGTTAGCCCCAGGTGGAACATTTAATCTAGCCTGGGATTCCATTCACCTGTTGGGGTAGTCATAGGAGAGGATGGCCTGCTGACAGTTGGAGGACGCATTTCTTGAGAAAACATTGGACATAATGAGAAGAATCCCATCATAATCCCTGGACGACATCACCTTGCATTGCTCATTGTGAGACATCATGAGCAGTCTCAACATCAGGGGCGGCATTTAACTGAAGGTGCTGTACACATGGCAGGTCACTGGTTTGTGGGAGCTAAAAGATCTGTATGCTCCCTCGTCTTCAGATACTATGTTACTTGCCGAAGGCTCCGTGGCAGATGTGAAGTGCAGAAAATGGCAGACTTACCCATGGACAGAGTCGGCACTGAACTCTACTTAACACATCCAAAAAATGAAAGAGTTCCTCTTCCATTTTTTAATTGTAAAACAAGTTTAATTTCAACAAGAAACAGACTTAAGCATGACATCTTTTTTTAACAATATGAACAAAGTCACTCCTTCACAATAACCTGTCCAATAAAGACTTGCATTTTCCATCACAGAACCACTTCACATATCAATCGAGAGAGAAAGAGAGAGGGGGGGGGGTTGATTTTTAAAAGTAACTTTTTTTTTTAAAATGCAGCCATATTCAAAACACAAGCAAATAAATAACTACTTAAAAATAAATAAATCGCATCAATTCTCTAGAAAAAAAGGACAAGTTGGTTGTCGTTTACCGAGCACAACACATCCCCATGAGCCCAGATGACACTGAATTGCTTGATATCTTTCATTTCTCTGTAATAGAGAGAGAGTACCGTTTAAACTGTATTTTTTGATGCTTTGGCAACATTGTTGTAAAACTTTCATGCCAATAAAGCCCACACACACCTGAGAGAAGGGTGTGTGTGTAAGAGAATGTAAGTGTGACATCAGGTTGTTTGGCTGGGACAGACGTGTAAAATATCCCCGTCTTTCCCTCGAGCTCCTGACAATGGGGTTTGTGATCAGCTGACATTCCAGTGTGAAGTGTCACATACTGGAGAGGTGAGAGGAGAACATCAGCGGGGCGGGATCGAAAATATGTGTACAATGTGTGTATTCTTTCTGTGTGTGTAAGTGTGGGTCTGTGCATGTTTTTTTTGGGACAAGTGTGGTGTGGATGGAAAGAGGGGACTTGAAATGTTGTGTTGTAGTATAAGGGCAAGGCCAAGCCAAGTCACTCTCTTGCGCGCACACACACACACACACCCACACACACACACACGCAGTCATGCATTTCATGGAAGTGTGAATAGAAGCAAGCAGCTTGCCCTTTCATGCCCTCACTGACAGAATCAATGCATCTATGTTTAGTCATGGGGCTGGTAGGGGCTTGCTCCTATTTGGATTTATGTTTCTCATGATTTTCTCACTTGGAGGTCACTCACTTGTCTTTTAATCTTGATTTATTTGTCGAGCGTTTGTTTCCATTTTATGAACTGTGTTTTAGTGAGTTATCCGATACGAGGGTTTAAGGACAGGATGTTGTGTTGCTGTAAAGCCCCTTGAGGCAAATTTGTAATTTGCCATATTGAGCTATACAAAATAAAATTGACTTAACTTGATGTTTTCATGTTGTGTACTATTGTGCATTTTTTATTATCAGCTATGAAACGCTGTATAACTCCTGTTTTGAAAAGTGCTATATAAATGAAGTTTATTTACTTGCTTGCTTACTTACTTAGTTCCTAAATTACCAGCAACACAAAAAATAGCGCAGGGGGGAAAGCCGGCATACTAAAGGGCCTCTTCATCACACAACTGTTCCTAAATAGGGAATATGCATGGCTGCTTTGCTATGCTAAAGATGAGCAAACAGTTTAGAGAGCCGTGTCTATGTCGTCCTTTGGCCTCATCATCCCACTGTGATTGACATCCATTGCAGAAAGGGAGGTAAACTTAGCACCTGCGTAATGGTTCATTCCATGAAGGAGTCATGCACGCATGATACCCCCTAGGGGGTGGGGAGATGCGGCTGGTACGACAGCTGCGAACCAAAGCTAACAGCACCAGCAGAGGAACACCACTAATCCTAGAGCAGACTCTCACTTGGCTCTTCCCAAACAAGGAGCCAAATACCATTGCCTTTAGCGGATGACGTCTGGCTGTAACTTCTTTTTTTGCGGGTTAGTCTTTCTTGAATGATACCGAATCTCCTGTCCTTTGAATCTCACCAGCCCCCTCCCCTTATATTCAGTTCCTCAGCCCAGTTGTGATCGGTCCATCATCAGCTCAGGCCATGTTCTCCGGCCTCCTAAGGCACAGCAGATCCCTTCAACACAGATTTTCCTCTGGATCCCCTTTATCTAGAGTAAGTCGCTTTGCCCACTGTTTCCACCACACCACATGGGACTGCGTATGCACGTGAGAGCACCTGAGCACACTCACTCACACACACGTTCACCTGCACACGTTCACATGCGTGTGTGGACACACGCTCACACAGGCTCAGCCTCAGGCACAGAGACCTCACATAAATGTAAACACACACACACACAGGGTCTCCCATGGGGGGGGGGGGTGTAAGCTTTCTGGAACCCGGCCGCTAGGGGGAGCCCACGGAGGCCAATAATCATGTTCATCCTAAATATAAGCAATTATAAGGGCAAGTACCATTGAGTGTGAACTGGCTGAACAGATGGACTTTTAAGACATTATAAAGGACTTTGCTTCCAGGAAGACGGCCGTGTAAGAGGCAAAGATGAAGCTTCGAGGTAATAAATTGCATTTTCTACTGTGTGGCGTAAGTGTAGCAGAGCTTTGTTGACCTTGGTGTGTTTAAGTGTGTCAAAGAGCTCTATTGTGGTGTATGTGTGTGTGTGTGTGTGTGTGTGTGTGTTTAGTAGGAGAGAGAGAGCAAGCAAATGCATTGATATGAGTAAAGCAGATTTGTGTGTGTGTGTGTGTGTGTGGGGGGGGTTCACTGGATCTTTTCAGCGGCCCAGCAATTTCTGTGGGTGGGCTGGCACACACACACACACACACACACACACACACACACACACACACACACACACACACACACATAAACAATCATAGTTAGAATATGTTTTGGTGGCCCTTTTAATTACCCCAGAAATGAGTGCAGTGTTCTCTAGGTGTAGATATGAGCACACAGACAGACAACTTGACCCAAGAGTAATCGCTGAAGAGCGTAACACTGGCAGACAACCTCAAAGCTCCCTTTCTTCCCTCCTGTGCTGTGTCGAAACATGCACGTTACCTTATCTGTTCTGCCACCTGTGCCGTTTTGAAACTTCCCAACTGCCCAGCCACACAGATGATGTAAAGTTTCCTGAACGCAAACGTAATGACCCTCTCACCAGAAATGTGTCTACTCCCCTCTGAGCTGCTGGGTGATATTTCCTGCTGGTAAGTAGGATTTCTGAAAAAGGATAGCACTTTACAAAAGGCAAATGAGTGGTTACTGATGACTTCAATATTTGTTAATAACTTGTCATAAATCAGTAATACGGTGTTAAAACGCAATGATTAAAAGACTTTTTGGGTTGCCAGGTTGGGAGCCCACATGGGGAGCGCCTTCACAGAAGTTGTTATGGAAACCATGTGATTGGATGAAGCTAGCTGAGCAGTTATGTGCCAACCTCACAAACCACAACCTAAAGATTGCGACAAAAGTTGCTGTCACAACTGCACAAAAATTGACTTTTGCATATGCACGACACCCCCCCCCCCTTTTCCTCCCCAATTGTATCTGGCCAATTACCCTACTCTTCCGAGCCATCCCGGTCACTGCTCCACCCACTCTGCCTATCCGGGGAGAGCTGCAGACTACCACATGCCTCCTCCGATACATGTGGAGTCACCAGCCGCTTCTTTTCACCTGACAGTGAAGAATTTCACCAGGGGCATGTGGCACGATCTCGCTATTCCCCGCAGTTCCCCCTCCCCCCTGAACAGGCGCCCCGACCGACCAGATGAGGCGCTAGTGCAGCAACCAGGAAACACATCCACATCCGTCTTTCCACCTGCAGACACGGCCAACTGTGTCCGTGTAGGGATGCCCGACCAAGCCGGAGGTAACATGGGGATTCGAACCGGCGAGCCCCGTGTTGGTAGGCAATGGAATAGACTGCCACGCCACCCAGATGCCCCCCTGCACGACACTTTAAAGTTGCAGTATTTGTAGTACACAACTTGCTGAGAACGAAATCGGTGGTCGCACACATGTAAGTCATGTGGTTTCTGAGAGAATGTCAGTGGAGACTGTCAAATTGATAATAGGTGGGCTCCTAACCTGGCAACCCAAAATGTCTTCATAATGAGTTAAACCATCTAATAAATGATTCTTAATGCAGGAATAAATGAGTTATTAACAAATATAATAATGTATTAACCACTTCGTAGAGAATACCTTTTTGTAAAGTTTCTTGAATGTTTGCGTAATGTACAAAACATGTACAATATGACAGTTGGTTAGCAAAGATTAACCTTTGACCTTCCAGCCCATCCTTCACCTCTGGATGACTGTGTACTCATTGTAGTTTCCCAGTCACATGCCTGTTCACTGAAGCACTAGGAAAATATGCCATCCAGCTAGTTTCCACCAAAGACACCCGAAGCATGCAGGCATAGCTCTCTTAGCACGCTGGAACCAGCTCTGACAGGCCCGGACTTCGCTGTCGGGACCCCTGTTTGCAAATACCCTTCAACTACACACTGGGGTGGGTTGTAGGGCAACAAACAAAGACTAATAATACACAGCTCTGTGTGTGTGTGTGTGCATGTGTACATGTGTGCGTGCATACCTGAATGAGTATTCTTATGGCCTGCAAATCTCATTCCAGTGTTTATGAAAGAACAAATAAAGAATTATGTTGAAAAATTGCTGTCCAAAATGCGGTGTATCTTGTATTCAATTTGTAAAAAAAAAGAAGCAAACTTTAAAGTTAACATTTAGTTTTAAAATGTGTAAACCATTTGTCAAACGTATTTTAGTTTGGTTCATTTTCATTCGTGATGGATTGCAACTTTGTGTAAACAGTGTTTATACCTGATACTGGAATGAAACTTAAATTACTCATGTTCACTGTCCGTTAAGGTTAGAGCCCTGTGTCTTTTCTGTCTTGCGTCTACTGAGAAAATCGTCCCTTAGATTCAATACATTTTTTTTCACTGTTTCTCCTCCTCGCTACACCCCTACCCATACCCCCCCTCCTCCCACTCATCTGCTAATCCCTGCATCTCCCCCAGGTCAGCCCACCTCCAGTTACCCAGCGTCACACTAACTGGGTCAAGATGTTGATGATGACGGCTAGGCCTGCTAATACTGCAGCGCTGCATTGCAGAGGCCCCATCGGGCCAACAGTATGGTGAAGTTCAAATAGTGGACTTTGGTCCCATTTCTACTACTACTGATACAAGGAACTGTGTTTGACTGCTGTGTCGTAACACCCATATGTCTACTGTGAATGACTTAGCTCCACTGTCTGTTATAACACTAGCTACATGTGCTTGTGTGTGTGTGTCTTCTGAATGCAGCCACTGACTATGCAACATGTGGAGACTCCACATGACTCCATGAGTCCATGACTCCAAATAGATCCCCAAAGCACTTTTCCACGGACTCCGAAAGGTCAGATAGATGTATTCCAGTTCAGCACCACCTCTACATTACTATCTATGGTGATCAAGTCTGATCAGCACATAGCTTTTTCAGATGCTGAGTATTCAACTTTATCAAATCAATAGTCCAGCTTTTCCCATACTACACCCCTACATGTATATACACACACACACACACACACACACGCGTGTATACATGTATATACATGTATATATACATTCATACATGTATGTGTGTGTGTGTGTGTGTGTATAACACCCCCCCCCAAAAAAACAAACACCTATCACGATTGCCTTAATCATATTTGTCAAGAGTTTTGCTAATACTTTTTCCCCAACTACTGTTGCCGAAGTAAATATCTGAAATATGTTTAAACTGCGAGCTGCATGAGCTGGAATGTAAACATGTTACAATTACAACCGCAGACTATGAGAAGTTCCATAATGATGGCTCCCCTGAAGCCATGATGTCCTTCGGATTCTCAGACCCAAAGTTATTCCTCTGTGGACCGCTCAAGGATTAAAAATTCATCATAGAAATCAGCAGAAGCTGGCGGCCGTACTCATAGAGCATACATAGTATGTGTGTAGAATCAATGGCGTTGTCCAGTCGATCATCTTTTACTTGTGATATATGCCAGTTCAGTGGCAACCTGCTTCCTTTGCCACTTGTAATTTCAAAATCTTGAAGTTTCTGGTGATATAATTCCACACACCCTCTCATATTCCAGTCTGTGATTCTGCACTGGTGTGGCTAACCTTGGCTTTACTTTATAAACACGTCCTTAGCGAGAAGTAAACAGATGGTATATCAGCTAGCTTAGTATACATGTATACTATGCTAGTTATGTTTATGTACACTATACATAGACATACGTGCCTAATGATTGGTGGCATCGAGTAACACTGAACCGAAATAAAACATACACGGAGCAGGGTAAGGGGAGGATACTTATGACTTAGTTTATGTGTCAGGTATGTTAATGAACAATAAAACCAACACTATGTGGTCGAGGGACAGGATGGGGTTAAAAATAATTGTAGTCAGTCAATAAAGATTTAGCAAGCATTTGAAAGATTCAGCTGGTAGAGTGTAATGGTGTTTTTGAGCAATTTCATAACAAGCAAAGCAAAAACATCACAGTGTTTGGACTGATGTGTCCATGACCCTGACACCCTACACTAGCCTATATTGTGAAAGCAGGTGGTAAGATGTTATGGATGAAGACCAAGCATCAGCAAGTGATACTGATCCCCGACCTTCTTCTTCATTTGGGCAATTCACCTATGTGATGCTATTTTTTCTGTTTATTATATTACATTATTAATACATAACCATTAAATTATGTTAACGTGAACAGATGGAGATTGTGTATTTGAATATGTGGGAGTGAATTTGTGGCCTTTTTATTAGCTTGCATTCATACCGAAGCAGCACAACAGCGGCAAAAGAAATACGGTTCAGCCCAAAAAGTCAAGTGATTAAAGTTGCAAGAATGGTTTAGATTTGTCATTTTTAAAGAGGTAGAAAGTTCGAGTTCAGGAAAACTGTTGCCACAGTCATATTGGGGCATCATTTGGGCAGCACGGTGGCGCAGTGGTTAGCGCTCTCGCCTCACAGCAAGAAGGTCCTGGGTTCGAAAACCGGGGTTGTCCAACCTTGGGGGTCATCCCACGTCATCCTTTGTGTGGCATTTGTATGTTCTCCCTATGTCTGCGGTGGGTTTTCTCCGGGGTTCTCCAGTTTCCCCCACCATCAAAAAGACAGGCACATTAAGGTTAATACTTGTGTCTGTGCCCCTGATCAAGGCATGGCAAGACGAACTGGAGTTGGTCCCTAGGTGCTGCACAGCAGCTGCCCACTGCTCCTAGCTACACAGCTAGGATGAGTTAAATGCAGAGCATAATTTCCCTACAGGGATTAATAAAAGTATATCAAAATAAAAAAAATAAAAAAAGAATCAAAGACATTGACACCTCATATACATACATGATTGGTGGCACGGTGGCCCAGTGGTTAGCACTGTTACTTCACAGCAAGAAGGTCCTGGGTTCGAACCCAAGGCCATCGCAGGTCCTTTCTGTGTGGAGTTTGCATTGTTTTCCCTGTGTTTGCGTGGGTTTCCTCCAGGTGCTCCGGTTTCCTCCCACCATCAAAAAGACATGCGTGTTAGGGTTAATACTCCTATCTGTGCCCGTGAGCAAGGCAATGGAAAGAAGAACTGGAGTTGGTCCCCAGTCACTGCAGTTGCCCACTGCTCCTATACAGTAGGATGGGTTAAATGCAGAGGATGTATGAAGTATACGTATCTTCTTTTTAAAAAAATACATTATAGATTATATTAGCCATTCATCCATTATCCAAGCTGCTTATCCTATGCAGGGTCATGGGAAGCTAAAGCCTATCCCAGCAGTCATTGGGCGGCTGGCGGGGAGACACCCTGGACAGGCCGCCAGTCCATCACAGGGCTGACACACACACACACACACACACACACACACACACACACACACACACACACACACACATTCACACCTAGGGACAATTTAGTGTGGCTGATTCACCTGACCTACATGTCTTTGGACTGTGGGAGGAAACCGGAGCACCCGGAGGAAACCCATGCAGACACGGGGAGAACATGCAAACTCCACACAGAGGATGACCTGGGATGACCCCTAATGTTGAACTACCCCAGGGCTCAAACCCAGGACCTTCTTGCTGTGAGGCAGCCGTGCTAACCACTGCGCCGCCCTAGATGATATTATAATCATAAAAAAATTGGTAATGGAATGACTAATAAATAAAAACAAATTGAAATGTGAGCATAAATATCAAAATGTGGCATGAAATTTATGCATTTACTTACTTAAATTGATTCTACGTGTGACATTAAATAAGGCTTGAAATTAAAGCTGTCACTTTTACCCATCAAAGTTGGGAGAGCGGGCTCTTGCAAGTATTATTTTTAGATAGATGCATCGACATATAAAGTATTTATGCTTACATTTCTATTTATCATTGTCATGTTACACGATACATTATTTATATGTTAAATAATTCATTCTTTTTTTTTTTATTCCGGTGTACTCCCCCATAGAGCGTAGTGCATTAGACCAAATAAAATATGAAAATATGACCCAAGTAGAAACTGAAAAGCCATGCACCAGTGTTGGGCAGCTAAACTCTGGGTGGGGCATGGCACATGTATGTGTGTATATATTTAAATATACACTCACTGGCCACTTTATTAGGTACACCTTGCTAGTACCGGGTTGGACCCCCTTTTGCCTTCAGAACTGCCTTAATCTTTCGTGGCATAGATTCAACAAGGTACTGGAAACATTCCTCAGAGAGTTTGGTCCATATTGACATGATAGCATCACGCAGTTGCTGCAGATTTGTCGGCTGCACATCCATGATGCGAATCTCCCGGTCCACCACATCCCAAAGGTGCTCTATTGGATTGAGATCTGGTGACTGTGGAGGCCATTTGAGTACAGTGAACTCACTGTCATGTTCAAGAAACCAGTCTGAGATGATTCGAGCTTTATGACATGGCACGTTATCCTGCTGGAAGTAGCCATCAGAAGATGGGAACACTGTGGTCATAAAGGGATGGACATGGTCAGCAACAATACTCAGGTGGGCTGTGGCGTTGACACAATGCTCAATTGGTACTAAGGGGCCCAAAGTGTGCCAAGAAAATATCCCCCACACCATTACACCACCACCAGCAGCCTGAACCGTTGATACAAGACAGGATGGATCCATGCTTTCATGTTGTTGACGTCAAATTCGAGACTCATCAGACCAGGCAACGTTTTTCCAATCTTCTATTGTCCAATTTTGGTGAGCCTGTGCGAATTGTAACCTCAGTTTCCTGTTCTTAGCTGACAGGAGTGGCACCCGGTGTGGTCTTCTGCTGCTGTAGCCCATCTGCCTCAAGGTTCGACGTGTTGTGCGTTCAGAGATGCTCTTCTCCATACCTCGGTTGTAATGAGTGGTTATTTGAGTTACTGTTGTCTTTCTATCAGCTCGAACCAGTCTGGCCATTCTCCTCTGACCTCTGGCATCAACAAGGCATTTTCGCCCACAGAACTGCCGCTCACTGGATATTTTCTCTTTTTCGGACCATTCTCTGTAAACCCTAGAGATGGTTGTGCGTGAAAATCCCAGTAGATCAGCAGTTTCTGAAATACTCAGATCAGCCCATCTGGCACCAACAACCATGCCACGTTCAAAGTCACTTAAATCACCTTTCTTCCCCATTCTGATGCTCGGTTTGAACTGCAGCAGATCGTCTTGACCATGTCTACATGCCTAAATGCATTGAGTTGCTGCCATGTGATTGGCTGATTAGAAATTTGCGTTAACGAGCAGTTGGGCAGGTGTGCCTAATAAAGTGGCCGGTGAGTGTATATGTGTGTGTGTGTGTGTGTGTGTGTGTGTGTGTGTGTGTGTGTGTGTGTGTGTGTGTTGTATATAAATGTTGAAGAATATTTTGATTGCGGGTGGTTTACTTGTCATAGACTTTGAATTCCAGCTTTGCTTTGGGTCATTGGTTATATAGAGTCAAATGCAGCGTTCCCTCTATGACTCATTTTTGGTTAACGTTATTCCATCCATTCAGAGTAAATATTTGACTAGATGTCACTGATGATATTCTGCTTCCAGTATCCAAACCCACCCCTTCCAAGAAATGAGGGCAGCCTTTCACTGAATTTCAATACATTCTGAACCCACCATTGGTTCATGTTATTCCGCCTATTCACAATGAATATTTTTACCGATGATATTCCTGTTCATATAATCCAAACGCGTGCGCTCTATCCTTGGAAATGATGGCGGCGTTTTTATTGAATTTTCACAATGAAAGCCTGAACAGTTTAACTGCTGGGGGAAGCTTCCTTCATTTGCATGTTATTACCATCATTTTCAGTGGAACCCCTGGGCGGATGTTTACTGAGTAAACCTGTTGCAGGAATATTCTTTGACTTTAAGGTTTACAGGAAAGACAGCTGTTGGACAGACCCCCCCCCCCCGGTCGACTAAAGGACAATGAGCTCTCTTCTATGGATTTACCTCTGTTATCAGAAAAAAAAACAGATAGAGAAAGAGAAGGGAGGAAAAACTGAGGAATGGAAACGCGCGCGCGCGCGCTGGATGCTGGCACAGATTTGCAGAATTGGGGGAGGTGGAGCAGATAACGCGAGAGAGGAGGAGAGAGGGCGCGTGAGGAAAGGAAGGGGAGAGAGAGGTGGGTGGCTGAGCTAGTGGGACACACGGGATGAATGACGTCATCGGTGTGGACAGAGGGCTATTTTAAGCGCGCGATACGGAGAAGGGCCGCTGTGCTCCCCTCCGGGCCGACGTCACAGATGAGGTCAACTCTCCACGCGTCCTGGCAGCCGAGGCGCGCGGCCCGCGATCACCTTCGGTATCAACGATGATCCGATTATCTCAAGCAGACGGCGAAGCAAAAGGACTATTCGGCAGATACGCCGCAGCGGGAAACAAGATGGGACAGGAGAGGAAGCGAAGGAGTGAGGCGGGGGAGAGAAAAGGCAGGACAGAGCGCTTGGGAGAGAGAGAGAGAGAGAGAGAGAGAGAGAGAGAGAGAGAGAGAGAGAGAGAGAAGGGGTAGGGTTTTTAACAGGAGAGGGAGACATAGAGGAGTAAACAAATTATGAAAGAGTGAGAGAGAGCAAAGAGCAAGAGTGGGGGAAGAGGGAGACAACTGCAGATATAAAACAGGCGCACCAGCCAAGACTGGAATTAGCCTGCAGCGCTGAATACTATTAAACTCGGAATGGAGGGGGATTAGCGGGCACGGATACTGGAGCGCGTGTGCACGTGCGAGTGCGTGCGTGCGTGCGTGTGTGTGTGTAAGTATTTGACCACGTGGGAGGAAAGCAGGGTGATTTGGCAAGTTGTGAACTCGCTGGAACCAACAAAAGGAAATGCCAGCATCTGGTATTCGTCACTGTGTGCTGTACACACGCATTCACCTCCATTATCTTCTATCTCTTAGCTTTGTGTGGAAAAGGGCCGGTGCTACTGGTTCACATAATGACCTTCCTCTCTTTCGCTGATACGACGTCCCTTGCACACTCACTGACCTCTACGAGCAGATTTTACAACCGATAGTATTCAGTGAATTGGTGAAGCTGTAAAACACACACACACACACACACACACACACACACACACACACCACGTTGTTTTTACCAGAAATGAGTAACACACAAGAACAGTGCCAAAACCACCTACCCAACCACCCACACTTTTCTGCCCCGAGTGTCTCTTTCCCTCTTTTTCACTGTTCTTGTTCTGCCCTTTCCTATTGTATTCTGTGCATACAGTCTCATCTGACCTTTTTCAGACCATCACCACTCCCAAATGCTACAGGCTGTGCAAACAGGAAAAAAAAATCAACAAATAGAGTTAACACAATTTCCAGGCCTGCCAAGTTTCAAAGCTATAAAGGTTCTTATCGTGCCCGGCTTGTGTCATGTGGGTGGATTTTATTAGCTTATTTAGCACATTCAGCCCAGTTTCAGGGGATGTCCTATTGTGGGCCCTTTCAATGTGAGGAGGCTGACTCTGCCGCCACAAAAGGCTGCAATTATCAGGTCCACTTTGCGGGGGTGTCAAGTTTGCACCGCTTGGATCAGGCTGTGAAGTAAGAGGCTCACAGAATGACTCTGGGTTTTTGGGAGGACAGCGCAGCGCCTCAGCTCAGATGGCACAGCGTCCTCCTGTGAGTCGTGCCATGCTGCCCAGATAGCATCAGGATTTGGGCCACTTCAGGCAATGATGCGGCACTGATGGCCTTCTTCTGGCCCTAATAAAATGGATGTGAGCCTGAAGTGGCCCACATGTATAATAGCAAATATGGCCCAAATATGCCAAATCAAATGTGGGCCTTTTTTGGCAAAGATGTAGTGCTCTCGGCTCAGCAATATATAATTTGGATGTGACCCTGAAGTGGCCCGTGTGGTAAATGGTGAATATGGCCCAAATATCACAAAACAAATATGGGCCACCTTTAATATGTGGCACATGCGGCATTGCTATGGCTTGGTTCTGGCCCAGATCTGGCAAACAGGAGCTGACCGCCCAAGTGCACACAGTATGTGGGTCGGATGAAAGTGTCAGTGTGGGACGTGTCCAGGCCACAGCAGTTTTACTATCTGGATGGCCTCACAACACTGGAGAAACTGTGGACGAGATGAATGGCCCAGCACACGGGGAAAGAATGCAAAACCAAGAGTTGAGTTTCAAACTGCAAACGTGATAGGCCCTGCCTTAGTGGTGCAAATCAATCAATCAATACATGCTGATTGATGACACGCCTTGATCTAACTGCGACAGGCATGAGTTTGAGTTTGAAGTGACATTGATGTGCTGATTACACACTTCTTTAGTCATATGCATGCCAGTGGCTTTAATCACGAACACTGAAGTCAGGAACAATGACTCATTTTAATGCATTAAGTCTATATGTAATCATGCAGGGGGGGGGCGGCTGCACCCTCTCCATAGTCTTGTCACTGCTCGTAGAGCAGGTAAACACATTGACAAACATATCAATCAGCAGTCTAGGGTTATTTGTACTGTCACATGCCAACAATTAACAAATGGATTGTTGATTGCTCACCAGCGTGATATACAGGTTTTGTCGCCCCATCACACCCGACACTTTGGAATGCGTTGGCCAAGGATGTGATGACGTACTCTTTGACTAACGTGTAATAATAAGAGGTGGGGCTGAAACTCATCATAGATAATCTCATTCACGTATGCAACAGTACACATATAGCACAAGACACGGACACAGACCCCCCCCACACACACACACGCACACACAGGGCCATATGTTGAACATTCCATCTCTATAGAATAAATGCAGTGAACCTGCTCGGTTGTGAAATATACCTGGAAGATAGCCAGCATGCCTCAGGCTGCTACTCAGACTACAAAGCTTACTTGGGTCTCGGGAGCCAAGTTTGCTCACTCAACAATAAATGAGAACGAATTGAGTTTTACTGTTTTTCTTAGAGAAGTTACACACACACACGGTGTGTGTGTGTGTGTGTATGTGTGTGTCTATATGTATGTATGTATGTATGTATGTGTGTGTGTAGTATATATATATATATATATATAGTAGCGAATTCAGGGGGCAGCCGGGAACCGCAGCCGGGAATCGAACCCGGATCGCCCGCACCACGGGCGACTGCGCTAGCCAGTCAAATAAAGGGTCTGACTCGTCAGCCAAGGGCTAGCGGGTCTAGTCATCCATGGTCGTCACACTATATCTCATCTCGTCTCATCTTCAGCCACTTTTCCGGGGTCGGGTCGTGGTGGCATTGCTATGGCTTGGTTCTGGTGGCAGCAAGCTAAGTAGGGCACTCCAGACGTCCTTCTCCCCAGCAACGCCCTCCAGCTCCTCCTGGGCGATCCCAAGGCGTACTCAGGCCGGATTGGACATGTAGTCCCTCCAGCGAGTTCTGGATCTACCCCGGGGTCTCCTCCCAGTTGGCCGTGCCCGGTAAACCTCCAAAGGAAGGCGCCCAGGAGGCATCTTAATCAGATGCCATAACCATCTCAACTGGCTCCTTTCAATGAGAAGGAGCAGCGGCTCTACTCCAAGCTCCCTCCAGATATCCGAGCTCCTCACCCTATCTCTAAGCCTGAGCCCAGACACCCTATGGAGGAAACTCATTTCAGCTGCTTGTATCCGCGATCTCACCCTGTCGGTCACTACCCAAAGCTCATGACCATAGGTGAGGATTGGAACGAAGATTGACTGGTAAATTGAGAGCTTTGCCTTCCGGCTCAGCTCCTTCTTCGCCCCAACGGCAGCTGATGCTGCACCAATCCGCCTGTCAATCTCCCGCTCCATCCTACCCTCACTGGTGAACAAGACCCTGAGATACTTGAACTCCTTCACTTGAGGCAACAACTCATCTCCAACCCGGAGGGAGCAATCCACCATTTTCCGGTAGAGAACCATGGCCTCAGACTTGGAGGTGCTGACTCTCGTTACGTGTGTGTGTGTATGTGTGTGTGTGTGTGTTGTAGCGACCGCAGGAACTGCCGAAGCCGGAACGCGAACCCATATCTACTGTACCGTGGGAGACATCGCTAACCACTCGACTAAAGGGTCCGACCCGTTAGCCAAGGGCTACCGAGCCTATTCATCCGTGATCGTTACATTACATTACCCCCCTCCATCGGATGCTCTTCCTGAAGGAGGGGGGTAGTGTAACGTGCATGGATAAGTAGACACGGGTCGGACCCTTTAGTCGAGCGGTAAGCAATGTCTCTCGCGGTGCGGGACATACGGGTTCGCGTCCCGGCTGCGGCAGTGGTTGCCCCCCGAATTTGCTACAATATGTATATATGTATATATATACTATACTCTGAGTTTAAATCACAATAAAGAAAAGCAGTGTTGTAGTGCAAAAGCCAAGGGGACGTCGTGACTCATAATGTTGGAAACAGGCTCTGGTTTGCATGTTCTTGGCTTGGATAGTCTGAAGTTACTGTAAGCTGTGACTGTGACTAACTCGTGATTTGGAGTGACACTTTCTTTTCTTGTCTCCCCACATCGTATGATTTTAGCCCCATTTTCTCTCTGCTTCTCAGGCTGAGAATCTGACACTCCTCAGCGCGTTGTCTGCTTTGGTGTGTAAAACCGAGGAGCTAGAGATGTGTCATCAATCATCTGTGCTGTGAGCCGGCAGGCTGTGGGGAGGCTGAGCAGGAAACACTTCAAACAGTGGGATCCATATGCAGGTGTGGGATCAGAGGCCTCGGCCAGACCCACGCCCTCTCATTCCTCTCCATTTACCATGTAAGCCTTTTCCAACCTCCGCTCCACCCTCATCACCCTCACACACACACACACACGTCCTCCATTCCTCACTGTTTTTCCTCATCTACTCTCTCTCACTCTCTCTCTCTCTCTCTCTGTCTCTGTCTCTCTGTCTCGCTCTCTCTGTCCGTCTTGCGCTCTCTTTCTGTCTCGCGCTCTCTCTCTATTTTATCACACACACGCACACTGAGATCGCGTCACACCTATCACTGACCCAGTTTCTCCCAACCTGGCCTCCTCTGAGGTGTGGCATCACATCAGAAAGATCCCACAAATCTGCCATCAACCTATAACCCAACACCCCCTCATACTCCCACCGGCCCTAACCTCGCCTTTGTCCCCCTGTACCCATTTGCCTTTATTCAGTAGAAGAACACATGGCTTTAGGCTTTACCTTTATCAGTAAAGAGGCTTTTCCTTCTAACTCCTGAGTCATCGGCAGAATATATTGTGATTTTATGTGATCTATTCATTTTATGAAGATATGGATCAGTTCTCGCCTTACATGATCTATTATCTATAAACAAGTCTTTTTTCAATTATAGATTTGTTTTATAGTTAATGTGTTGACAACCTCAATGCCACACTATCCTATACATCGTCTTGACGCATGCGCAATAATCCAGGTGAGAAAATCAAAGAAGGTGAAATCAGTTCATCTGGATACAGTGTTTCTAAATGTTGTATCCACAACGTTTAGAAACATTGTCATCTGGATACATTGTTATCTGGATACAGTGTTTCTAAACATTGTGGACACGTTTAGAGACACTGTATCCAGATGAACTGAATTCCACCTTCCTTGATATCCTATACATCAAACACTGACTTCGTGAACTTTGGAAATGCGGTCTTACAATTGGACTCGAGACCAACCTGGACCAGAAAACTGCAGACCAACCAGATTTTTAAGCCCTTAATTGATGTAGTCTTCTATGTTTTTCCAGGCCAATTCCACAGGCAACTCAAAACAAAGGCTTCTCTTCTGCAGGGACCACATTATACTGTTTCAACAGGATCATACAATGTGTGTGAGGCTTTGATGAGCTCACCCTAGATTACTTTTCACAGCTCTTTAGCAAACAACGTAGCTGACGACCATACAAGAGATTTACAACCTAAAGTTATATTTTGCCTTCAGTCAAACAGGTGGAAAGTTGACTCACCCCCTAAACTATATACTGGCTTTGCACGCTTTCACTTTCAAAGACTTCAAATTTGAGTCCTCGTGTGCGTATGCGTGTGTGCGCATTGCTGCACGCGCCCACCCATATGTGAAGAAACCATTTACTGTAAAACCCTTTCCAACAGTGACATTCCTTGCTTGCGTAGCAGAGTTTTGTTTTTTTTATGTTTTTGTTTTGCCATGCAAGGTATGCCTTCTTTGTGTGTCAGCTTCCTGTAGCAATACCGAGAACAGACTGTGTTGTTGGTCAGATTTGGGCTGGGCAAGGTGTGTCTGTCCCACTCACGAGCCACTAAGAGTGAATCAGGAGGAAATGGCGGTGGTAGAGCAACCGTGGCCAACTGAGTGTGTATGGCATAGCTCATTTTTCTCCTGAGGCAGAGGGCGGCCCACTGGTGACTTTGATGGATAGGAATGCTGCTCACCCACCCACACACACACACACACACACACACACACACGCCCACACATGTCCCACACACTCAGTCTCACACACAAATGATTGTTTTCGCTCATACTCACGAACCCATTTGTTGCACGCACACGCGCACACACCACGCACACACACACACACACTCACACACGCACGCACGCACGCACGCACGCACGCAGGCTGTTCTGTCCCACCAGATCTGATATCCAATGTGAAATGTTTACGACCCGCCCACGCTCCCTTCCTCCCTTGTCAATAACCTCTTCCCAGAAGTGTGTGTGTGTGTGTGTGTGTGTGTGTGTGTGTGTGTGTGTGTGATGCATTATCATGTGGACTTCTGGTACATGGGGGTTGCTCTAGCATCCTCCATCACTGACTTATTCATTTGCATCCTAGTAGACCATCATCCGCATACACCGAGGAGCAATTTGTCTCGGGCTTAATGATGATACATTTCCATATGAGTACAATTCATTTTCAAAATCACATTGTTATTTGTCATACAGGTTAGTCATTCGGGTTATGTTGGTCTGACTAATATTTTAAAGAGAGGCAGCTTATTCTTCACATCTTCAATAACAACACACCGTCACCACAACCACCTTCAGTAACATCATGGTGAGAATAATACCTTCGTGAAAAAAAACACCGGGTTGTCATTTGTACTGCGTTGCTGGATTCTGGAAAACAAGGTCAGGGTGTCCTACATGACCTCCGCTGCGTTAACACGCAGCCTTTTCTGCAAGCACAGGAGGCCGTGGTGGAGAGCAGAACCCGACCCTCTCAAACCACCAAGATGACAAACATCAATGCACATTAGCGTCCTCTCTGTGTACGTTTTTTCTTTCTTCCCCCCAGTCTTGTACACACAGATCCTTTATCTTATGCTGACAAATGATCTAAGGAGCTACAAAACAACCTTATTCAGCAACGTGCTCCTGGATCAGACAAAAGGACCATCTCTCAACCGCAGGGAACCTAACCAGTCTGAGTCAGCATCTCCCAGTGTGTGTGTGTGTGTGTGTGTGTGTGTGTGAGAGAGAGAGAGAGAGAGAGAGAGAGAGAGAGAGAGAGAGAGAGAGAGAGAGAGAGAGAGAGAGAGAGAGAGAGAGCCTTTTCCACCAACAGGGAACGGGTTCGGTGCCGGTTCGCAAACCCTTTTTTGAACGGTTCAGAGCATTTCGACCAAAAATAAATTGGTTGCGAACCTGGAAAGTTAGTTCCGAACTGGCACCAAAAATTAGCAGGTTTTTCAGCGCGAACCGTGACGACATCAATGGGCGCGTGACATTCCAGAGGAATAAGAGAGGAGATAGGCTAACGGTAGATACTGGCGAAATTGGCAGATAACAAGGGTGCGCAGTGGTCAGCGGAGGAAACTCAGTGTTGGGTTGTTATCTGGGCATCTCCCGAGTTTCAGGAAAAAACTAGAGAGTAGCACGAGAAAGAGTAAACTGTATGGCGAATTGGTAGAAGAGATGGCCAAGGATGGGGTCACAGTCGAACGCAAGAACAAATTATCAACAAGTTAAAAAAAACTTAAGAAGGACTACAGAGACGATAAAAAAGAGATGTCCAAAACTGGAGCTGGACGACATAATAATATGATGCCATATTATTGCTAGCTAGTGGGTTTCAGTGGGATGTAGCTAATGTTTACATCCGGTGTGCAACGCACAAAGTCCTCCGTTGATGACGTACAACGGTTCCGCTAAAAACTGGTCGAAACGCGGGCCCGTTCGCCAGCCCTTTTCGACCAAAGTAGCTCTGGATCAGGCACCGGTTTCGTTCAGGATTCTGAGAACCTTGGTGTTGTGTGGCGAAGGGGCCCGCGTTTCGACCCCCCCCCCCGAAACTCGGGAGATGCCTAGATAACAACCAAACACTGAGTTTCCTCAGCTGACCACTGCGCAACCTTGTTGTCAGCCGATTTCGCCATTATCTACCATTAGCCTATCTCCTCTCTTCTTCCCCTGGAATGTCACGCGCCAAATGATGTCGTCACGGTTCGCGCTGAAAAACCTGCTATTTTTTGGTGCCGGTTCGGAACTAACTTTTCGGGTTCGCAACCAATTTATTTTTGGTCGAAATGCTCTGAACCGTTCAAGAAAGGGTTCGCGAACCGGCACCGAACCGGTTCCCTGTTGGTAGAAAAGGGCTAACCTCCTGGTTCACAGAATCCTGAACGGAACCGGTGCCTGAACCAGAGCTATTTTGGTCGAAAAGGGCTATCAGAGAGAGAGAAAGAGAACCAGTCTTTAGTTAACATACTTCTTTAAACAAATTTAACAAAATCATTTAAACGGAAAAGACGATATCTTTTTAGCAACACGAACAAAGAAAAAGACAGAAAGAGAGAGCGAGAGGGAGAGTCTCTGCAGATTGGCAAATAATTGATGTGCGTTCAGACTGATGGTTGATACGGCTCAATCACAACAATAGACCGCATTTCACGAATGTTTAAACCTTCGTGTTTCTCCGTCCTCAGGTGACTGAGAGACCGCCATTTCAGGTGCTCAGCATAACCACTGGACAAACTGTTCGGCGGTATCAGCTGTGTAAGATACGGCGACAAGAGCAGATAAAGGGACCAACGCACAGCAGAGGGAAACGCAAATACATGGAGACAGAGGCAGAGATAGAAATGGCTACTGGAGTTAGGCAAAGACAGGCACCCCTGTTTGTTCAAGGAGTCTGTGGGAGATAACGCCAATGTTTTCTTAAGCAACTCTGCCCTCTCCCAAATGCACACGCGCGCGCGCGCGCACACACACACACACACAAAGGTGATTCAGTTCTGAGATAGTGTGATCCGGTGTCTTACTGTATGTAACGTGTCTTGTAATCAGACCAGACGGTCTGTCCTGCAGCTTGAAGGACAGATCTCAGCTGAGATGTTAGCATTTTTCTAAGCAGTATTTGTTCTGTGTTTTTCTTTCTGACACACTGTGCTAGCTATCGATTACTGCCTCGCTGTGAACCTCAGTGTGATGATTATCAGCCATCTGAGCAAGACAAGTGTGATGTAGCTGGGCCGAGTAGAAGTGACCATCTGCGGCATGTCTGCTGGGCCGCACCAGTTATTAAATACAAGCCTAATGTGGCACAGTAACGGATTTAAAGTGGTAACAATAGCTGACAAATTGAGTCAAAACTATTTAATTCAAAATGTCTATTCCAATTTACCAGAATGGTAACACAGCATATTTACTGTGGGTTGACTATCAACACAAACAATACTGAACACCAACTAAAACCCTCAAATCTAGTGAGCAGATTTAAGATCTGGGAGAGGTATTGGATTTTGAAACACAGAATATATATGAGCTGCTGAAATAGGGCCCTGTGATGGCCTGGCGGCCTGTCCAGGGTGTCTCCCTGCCTGCCGCCCAATGACTGCTGGGATAGGCTCCAGCGTTTGGGTTAAGCGGCTTGGAGGATGGATGGATGGATGGATGGATGGATGGATGGATGGATGGATGGATGGATGGATGGACGGATGGGTGGAAAAATAGAAATGATAATTGAAGTTGAGAGTGCCAATGCTGACCTAACTACTGAAATAATGAGCTGTTCTGACAAAGGTCTAATGAGTTTGGGACCTGCTGTTGTCTGGGGTTGCTTCTGGAGAGATGCAGGGCCAAATTCCTGCAAATCAGGTTGTGTTTACCGTACACTCCTGGTTTCCAGGCGGTCTGTTTGCCGGTGACTTTTTTTTTTATCTGTGTCGTCAAAAGAACAGCAACACCCATGATACCGTAAAGCTTTCGTTTCATTGACTTTCTCTTAAGGTCGTAAATTACGCGTCGCTGAAGTTTCACACGGGCTCCGCCGTGGAAACCACGAAAAAGGCTTTTCTCCCTGCACGGACCGGCTGCAGCAAGCGCTGCCGCTTTGCACGAGCGGTCGGTCTCTATCGCGCGGGTCACATCTGATACTTTGTTTCAATCGGGATTAAAAAAAAGAAAAAAGGCACGGGGGGGGGGGGTACGAAATGAGGGGGCAACCTTAAATCACACGCTGACATAACACGAAGGCTACACCCATAACCGAGAGGACTCCCTTAAAGAAGTGTCTCACTTCCTCAACTGCGCTTTAGTAAGCGATATACACCGGTGAACGTAGACGTGCGTCAGCCGGCAAACCGGGGATCGGGTCTCTTGTTTGGACCAGATCAGGACCGTCCGGACTGGAATACACAGTGTACACCGCAACACCGTGTAAAACCACACAGATCTGGCAGAGTGATTTCTTTTTTTCTTCACCCCGACTTTTTGTTCGTGTTCTCACCTTGTGGATATTTCTAGTATCTGGATTTATTTTAAGCGTTTCTCACAGTTGCCGCTCACGTTACATGCCAAAGCTGGGGCAGCACAGTGTAACGTCAGATACTTTTACGCGGAGCTTCACAGTTTTCGCCACAATAATTGGTAAGCACACGTTTGCACCAAGGCAGGTGCATTATTCATGTCTGGTGATTGATTATGGCATTGCTTTACTGTATTTTACTGTACCTTTACTTCACGGTATTATTGCTATAGCCCATGTGTATGTGTTGTAAACGCTTGACAAAGGCGGACGAGGAGATTGATTTGAAGCGAACAGCTGACTGCCATCTTCCATGTAAAATACGTGGGCATGATTTTCTTACAAAAAAAAACCAACGACAGATCATGAGGTTGAATTTTTGGCTTGTTCCAGACAGCAGGTTTCCTCTGAGACAGCCAATGTATATAATATGGATGCAATATGGATGTGTGAAGTCGGTACGTACGCCTCTCCTTTGTAGCGTTATTTATTATGGCGTTGGCCAGAGTAACTGGCTTTAACCCAGTCATGCTTATTGTATAAGACATTTGGATGAGTGGACCTTGAGTTGTATTGCCAAAGAAGGGATGGCTCACAAAATTGTATGATAGTCATCATACTTCCCAATTCTGCCCCGCGTGCTATCAAGTCATAAGTGAATATAGTAACATAGCAACAACGCTGAATCAGAGGCACGCTTAAATTGTTTATTTTGTGAAAGTTCGCCCTTCGACCACTAGAGGGCGACTGATGATATAATTTTCAAATTTAAAGCCCGTGTTTGTATTGAACGAGTTCATGCTTTTCTTTTTCTTTCTTTTGGCGAGCGGCGTCTGGATCTTATGAATCCGTGCGTAAGTAACTCTTTCCCCCCGTACCCCGAGACTGAAAAAACACATCATGTCGAAACGTTCATGAGATTACTCAAGAGGACGCGGGTCACTCTTTTTTTTTTTTAAACTTGGATGCCCCCATCCGCCCCCCTCTCTCTTAATGTGCAAAAGATGAGAGATCGGATAATGCCGATGACCTAGGCTTTGGGCTCTTCCTAAAGAGAATACCCCGGCTAATGCGTCATTTGCATACCTCCGGCGATTATTTGGTCTGCGCGTTGTGTGGCGGAGGTCAGAGGAAAGAGGATGACGTCAGCGCTGCACTACTCAAGGCTGACATCGACCAGGAAGCAGCGCTCAGGGCGGTATTTCGTGATGACACGGAGGCTATAT
This sequence comes from Lampris incognitus, assembly GCF_029633865.1. Classification (NCBI taxonomy): domain Eukaryota; kingdom Metazoa; phylum Chordata; class Actinopteri; order Lampriformes; family Lampridae; genus Lampris; species Lampris incognitus. Next base: position 95,761,978 of record NC_079213.1, on the reverse strand, counting down.
CAGTAAGAATATTTGACCCTGGTGTCCCAGAGAAACGCTGCTGATGTAACTTGTCAACCAAAAACACAAGATAATGATAAGATACAATAAGAGTTTGCATGCATATGTGTGCTATCTTTGGAAGGTGGGTCGAGGTATCAGTAAATACCCCGGCTGTTTATGGCAGCGTTGTGTCAGTGGGCTGCGCATTTTGGCTGTGGTGTAGCGACATATTTTTTGTCCTGTTGTAATTTATTATGAATGGTCTAAACTTTCCTGCCCTCCACGTGGGTGTACATCTCCGCTCCCTATTGGTTGGGATTAGCATAGACCCAAAGTAGTGCCGCTGTGATTGGGCAGGTGGCGTCGCGGGGGAAGGGGTTGTGGGCGCGGCTTAACTATGGTGGAAGTGGCATACTTTGTCACAATGTTCATTGTCGACTTTTCATTGGAGCTCCCGCGGATATGAGTGCGCAGCGGAAAGCCTCTTGGTTCTAGCCGTGCGTGGCTTTTCGCTTTCAAGGCATACTTTGTCCTCTAAAGCTCGCAGAGGTCTTCACAACGATCAAGAAGGACTTTTAGCTTCTTTTTTGTTTTGTTTTTAAATTGTCCTCCTCGCATTTTTCTGTCACAAAGGTAACAGTCCGTTGCATTTTCCCCCCACCTGCTTGTCTTTCTTACTGCCGTTTGTCCATGTACTGTGTGTAGCGTTTAGGAATTGGGAGACTTTGGCGTGCACATTGCGAAAAAAAAAACCCCACAAAAACCCGACTAAGCCTTATGTAGGTGACGTTCCTGGGAATATCCTCATGATAACCGGAGGGAGCGGACTGATTTCGATAACCTTCTGTCGGCGAGCGGAGAGAGAGAGAGAAAGGAAAATTTAGAGGCACCGAGAGAAATCTCTGAATGTTCCCTTTGAATGCACCCAGATCCCATCTTGTCGAAGACGCCGGGATAATTTAACTGAAAAACAAACAAACAAACAATACGGATCTGCTTTCCATCCTGCTCAAACCCCCCCGCTTCTTTTGCGCGTCTTGTCTCCCTTCTCTGACCACAGGTTATCGAATGGACCAGCAACCCAGCGCCCGGAGCTGCAGCAGTCGCGGGGCTCCGTCCTGTGAGGCCGTCCCGAGCGAGCCCTCCATGAATCTGTCCATCCATTCCACCACCGGCACACGTTTCGAGCTCTCCCTGCCATTGGAGGAGACGGTAGACGGACTTAAAAGGAGACTGTCACAAAGACTCAAAGTACCCAAAGAGAGGCTCGCCCTTCTGCACAAGGAAACGTGAGTACATCTTTTTTTTGTCGTTTGTTTGTTTGTTTGTTTGTTTGTTTGTTTGTTTGTTTGTTTAATCGTAAAAAAACCCAAATTGTCCAGCTTTATACCGGCTTCCAGTGGTGTACACACCACGTTGTTTTTAAACTTGTATTTACACTATCGGGACGACCTACGATGTGTCTGCTTCCGTCAGCGTGATATTGGAGGGGACGTGCTATTATTGACCGCTGGGACGCACGCACCAACACTATTGGAATTGCGCACGCGGGAGAGCGATCGACGAGGCAGTCTGCGGATTTGCATCGATTTAACTCGCGCTCCTTCGTTATAAATGCCGAAGCACCGCCGAATCGCTAATACCGTACGAATGAAGTTGCACCGGCAGGAATGGGTGCGCAGCCTGACCCGTGTTGCATGTGCTGGTCTGCAGCATGACCAGGCTACCATGTACTGGTCTGCAGCATGACCAGGCTACCATGTACTGATCTGCAGCATCACCAGGCTACCATGTTGAGCTGATAGAGATCTGGGGTGGGAATCATAGCTACGGCTAAATACGGGGAAGTGACGAACGCTCAGTAGTTGTTTTAAGGGTGCACTGTGAAGTGTACAAATCTGGTAGGCTATGCCGTGCCAAATATAGGGTGTTATTAACGTGTGGTTAACCCCTTATTGATAATATCAGCTACGAATAGCGGTACGGTACTTGCCTGTGTTGTTATTCCCTTTAAGGGCCGGGCAAACCCCAACAGACAGCAAAAAATAGCAGTGCAGCCTCATAATTACCCAACAAACTGCTCAGTTGTTCCGATTAAGGGGCGCTGCGTAGACATTTTGTGTACTTAAGCAACGCCTTTTCCTTTCATCATGCGAAACTAAATGAAACCGGTCTCTGTTGAATCACACTTGGGTTAAATGGGCTAACAATGGCGCGGGTTGTGGTAAGCATTAAAAGGAGTGAGGGTCATTACCTGCAACAGCTAGCATTGTTTTTCTGTCCTCAACCCCCTCATGTAATCTCCTAACAAATCACATCATCCCTTAAAACCCGAAAACCCCTCTTTAATCCCCCCCCTCCTCCTCAAATTGTCCACCAACAGTAATTCCAAGTGTTGAATGCTTTTGTTTAGTTGCCCGAGCTGAGATTTGGGTCATCCCTGTGCAGTGCAATAACTATTTCTAACATATGCATAAACGCATAGCCTATAAATGGACATAAACCCTTCAAATAACACGAGATGAGTAGCGAAAAAAATGGATTATGGCACGGCTAAATTGATCTGCATAGACCGCTGCCGTCGTGTCCTGCAGTCAAGTACTTGTTTTGTATGTGCATGCAAATGTTAAACTGTTTTTGTAATGTGGCGTCTATTTCATTATGAATACTGATGAGTTCAAAGCTTGAGATTTTGTTTTTAGCCAGGAGTTCTTGTTTCTCATCACAGTTCATAAAACACCTTGGAAAAAAATACTTGCCTCCACTCAGGAATGTGGCACCATTGCCAGATATCCACCGTGAACAGTTGACAAAGTCCACTATGCTCAAAATTGAAATATGACAGCCCAATCAATACTTCTCTTTCAAGGAGCTTTTCACCCTCGGCTCTTTTTCAAACTAGTTTTGAAGTCTGTCTGCCCCTCTTGGCTGAGGGGTGTCTCGTGTCTGAGGAGAGAAGATATTGTCAGCACGGTCTAATTATGTTGTTCTCTCCGACCCCGCAGGCGACTGAGTTCAGGCAAACTTCAGGATCTAGGCATCTCAGATGGGAGCAAGTTAACACTTGTACCCACAGTTGAAGCAGGTTTAATGGTAAGCCTCGCCAGACTCTATAATTTTATGCAGCCTTATACAGGATAGTTATTTGGGGGCCCACAAAAAAAATACTATTAGTGCATTTAGTTAATTAGTGTATTATTATTATGTGCGATCCCTACATTATCGCAGATTAATTCAAGAAATTAATTTCAGCATGTTTTATTCGTTGACAAAAACTGAGCTTTCCCTCTGTGCAATGCAGTCTCAAGCATCAAGACCAGAACAGTCAGTGATGCAAGCCTTGGAGAGTCTAACAGAAACTCAGGTAAGTGTTTTGTCTCTCTCTTGCTCTCTCTCTCTCTCTCTCTCTCTCTCTCTCTCTCTCTCTCTCTCTCTCTCTCTCTCTCTCTCTCTCTCTGCTGAGGTTTACATAATGCTGAGTTAACTACTGTTAGCATGTTAGCATGGCTGCAGTTTCCATTGAGCTTTGGCATTGTGTGAGTGTGTGTATGTGTTTGAATTGGAGGTTGCAAGCGTTTGGATAAACACAGTTTATATAGAGCAACACGGAGATAAGAAGAGAGGGGGAGAGAGAGAGAGAGAGAGAGAGAGAGGCGAGCTGCATGAGCACAAGCCTCTTTGCCTGCCTAATCTCACCCTCTTAGCCAAGCCAAGCCAAGCCAAGCTGGACAACCAGCGTGAGCTGTCAGGATATAATAAGCAGCAACACCCTCCTGTATCCTAGTAACATCTGTGTGTGTGTGTGTGTGTGTGTGTGTGTGTGTGTGTGTGTGTGTGTGTGTGTGTGTGTGTGTGTGTGTGTGTGTGTGTGTGCGTGTGTGTGCGTGCACATGTGCGGACATGCCATCGAGCTAAAATGACCAGAACATAGCACTCGCCTACATGGAGAGAATGTTTCTCACACCCATTCCTGTTTGTTTGTAACTTGTAAATCACTTGGCTTTATTACGCAGATACAGCACAGACACAAAAACCCACAAAGCACGCACACACTCACACACACGTTTCCAGGAAGTATGCTGTGACTGCATACAGATAGGGTGTAGACTTTCTCACTCATAAATAGAAGATTGATTTGTCAGATGACAGTTTTCTCAGTCAATATTAGCATAGAGTTCCTGGAAGAGCAGCGTCCTTACACCCGCCATATGCATGTCCGTGGCTGTGTGAAACCAGGGCAATACAGTATATACTTGAGTCAGCGTGGTGCGGCGCTCCATATGATCAATAGTGAAAGTAAAATGAGAAAGGCGTGAGCTGCCGAGAGAGGCGATAAGGTCAGCTGCACACAGACATCAGCGATGATGTATGAAGCGCTGTCTGCAGCTGACTGACTCAGGTTGACTTCCTTTGTGCTGTTGGACAACCTTGAGATCTACGTCACTGCGCCAGCGATGAGCTGTTCACTGACTAATGCCGAAACAGCATAAGGTGGTGAGAATATGGACTCAATATCGACAGCTGGATGTTTCATTCTTGCAACATCATCCTTGCATCCTGAAGAAATAGTCGACGGGTTGATGTAGCGTGTTGTGCGATGTTAAGGTTTTGTTGGAGTGTGCGAGCCCGTTGGTAGATGTGTGGAAACGTGGCTCGGTATGACTTCATCTCCTGCTGATAGTTTTATGGTGGAAATCCTGGCCTTGTGTGTGTGAACTCAGCGTGCTTCTCGTAACACCGACAACAGATGACGAAGTGTGTAGGTGTGTATAAATGTTTGGATATTTGTGTGTGTGTGTGTGTGTGTGTGTGTGTCTGCACAAGTCAGGGTGGTGGTGGTGGTGTGTTGGAAACATGCCTTGCCCATCATGCCTAACAGGGTGGCCACAAGTGATATTTTAACCGAAGGATCTGGTAAGCCAGGTCTCAGTTTTTCGCGACCTGTGTCTTTTTCTCACTCTTGTTATTTCAGACAGCCAACAGCGCCCGGCGGGATGAGTCAGAACCGAAGGCTCGCATGTTGCTTCTCCTGCACTTGGTGCCGCCACTGAATTTGTATCCCCTGTTTTTATTAGTCACACTACAGCAGCGGGCAAAACGTGAATGACTGGCAGATGAAGAATGATAACGGGGTAAAAGGTTAAAATAAAGGCACAAAGCTGCTTTAGTGTGTTTTTATCCGGGGTAATTGATTCCACTTTATAATTCATGATCTGCAATGGAAAGATATAGATTGCGGAGAGATTACGGATCCAGAGTAAGATTAGAAAATAGGAACACAAAAGCTTTTCCTCATTTCCTCTCTCTCGCCCCAACTCTGGGGCTATCAAAAATCAATCAATGCACTTAGCTCTTAAAAGTGTCTGATAGGATAACTGATATGCCCATATGCCCAAAAATAGTTGCAATAAGATGTGGGGCCGGTTGTTGGCTGTGGCAACGTTAATGCAGCAAAACGGGTGTGAGCTCCCGTCCCTCGGTCCCCGGTGCAAATCCTCTCCATCCATCTGCCTTTTAGTCACCTAAGCTGTGGTTTAGCGACGGGGTGTTTTGCCTAGAAGTAACGTCTGCGTTCACGGAAGTTTAAGCTGGACAGATCACCCACCTTCTCTCCATCAGGATTCTGGGGATGGTTTCTCTGCCCACCAGGGCAGAACACGACAGCTTCCAGGGAGCGGGGCTATTTCTGACTTCTGTGGAAGCATGATACCGAGTGTTTTATGGAAAGGGAGCCCGGACAATTATCGGAATGAAATTTATATATATATATATATTATTTTTTTTTCTTTTCACTCCCTTTCTCCGTCTCCTTGCTTCTCCCTCCCTTGTTTCTGCTTTACAGCTTTTCCAGGGCCCTATAATTTTAAATGTGCTGTGGTTGGCAAGTCTGTCTATCCGGGCCGTGTAGCTGCCTTGCTCGACTGTTGTGGCCGGATACTATAGAAGGATGACACAGGCTGCTTTAATTCCTCCCCCTGGTGTCTCAGTAGACTGCTTTTTTCCCCTTTTTTTTCTTTTTTTCATGGCATCTAGCCGCATTAAGCCACTACCCTCCTTGACAGCCCATCAGAATGGTTGTACTTTCTGCTCTCTTCTCGTTTTGGTCTGCAAAATAAGATGGGGGGGGGTTGTGTGCACGCGCACTCACATGTGTACAGACACAGACACCACAGAAACGATAGGGTATACTTAAGAGGATTGCTCAGCCTGCTTGGAGAATGAGAAAATGTCTGATCCCGTTTGTAAAAATGAATGTGTGTTTACAATGCAAGCACCGAAGGGAAATGAAAGTAATATATACTATTTCGGGGCATATGTAGCCAATGACATCAGCTCTCCCCATCTATTGATCTTGGTATTTGACAGAAAGAGAAGGATTATGTGTCCCTCTCTGCACACAGGGACTATTTGCTCATTGATGCACATTGATGTTAGAATGAAAGCCAAGCAGGCAGGCAAGCAGGCAAGCAGGCATCACCCTTACCATCCCCCATTGCCCTTCCCCCCATGCAGCCCCCTCTTTGTTCCTGTTTCAAAGCATGAACACCAAACCTGCCCAGCTGACAAACCCTAAGACGGAACAATGATTTAGGGTCTTTAAGTTTGACCCCCCTCCCAGCCTCTTTTCGTCGTCATCCATACAGCTATAGGCCTTGGCTGTATTCAATTGACTGCAGCGGTGCATACTGGTTTCAAAATCAATGTATGGCCCAGCTGGAAGGAGACTTGGCAGGCTGCAGATTGACATATTTTTGCCTTGAAGAGGGATACAGCTTGCCTTGGGAAGAGGCGGTGTGTTTTCTGATTTCGCACATCCCCCCGTGGAATAGATTGTTTCGCATAGGCCTAGATTCTACCTTACTCCTCACTCCCTAGTTATCCACCTGAGAAAACATCACTCTTGCCAGCAGCCTCCCTAAGTTCCCCTGTATCCCCCCCCCGCCCCTCTTGCTTCTCCTCCAGTCACATCCTCCTCGTCCAGGAAACCCAGCTCCCCGATAAGGCAGAGAGAGCGCCGTCACTGTATGTGGAAGCGGAGCGATGCAAACTAGTGGGGCTATACGAATCTGTGGGGGAGTCACCTCTAGGTTACCCTCTCTTCGTCCTCTGCTACTCCACCTCCTTCAAGGGAGGTGACATGCAGGGCCAGGCAGGTGGAGGAGAGCAGGGGAGAAAACTGATGATATGCATTCCGGCCCATATTTCTGTCCTAGTTGGGCTTGTGAGTCATAAAGCCCTGGGCACAGGTTCAGTACCGTTTCATGTCTGCATGTGTGTGTGTGTGTGTGTGTGTGCGCTCATGTCATTTAACCAGCTCTCTCGGTTGGACATGGTAGGAAAGGATGAGTGTACGTGTGCTTGTGTGATTCAAAGATGAGTAGATAGAAGGAGTGTCTGATGGTGGGATGGAGATAAAGAGGACGGAGCAGAGGGACATTGCTGCGACAGCTGTGGCTAGAGAAGAGGAAGCTCGCCACGTACTGACGAGCCTCCGTCACCGCCTTACAGACGTGGCTGCAAACTAAACTCTCCTCAGTCAGATTTTTTTAATATACTGAAAAGATTTGAAATATGTGCGTGTGTGTGTGTGTGGGGGGGGGGGGGGGGCTGCTGTTTGTGGTGGCACACAAATTCACATACAAGGATGATTTGTCTATGTCTTTATACCTGTGTGTGTGAAATGGCTCAATGCAGTTTCCACTCCCGGACCCTACACCCACCTTATCTAGATGCTAGTTAATCAGCCAGATGGACACTACTCGAAATCATTGGAGGGTAATTGTATTGAGGATTTGGGGAGTGGACGGAATTGAAAAATGACCGAGTTGGTCCGGTGGTCAATAATGAGAGAATCCTCCCCCTTTTTACAGCACGGGATCCCCCCCTCTTTTCTTCCCCTCTACCATTGAAATTGTAGTCTTTTTAATATGCATGCAGGCAAAGACGGGGGGGGGGGGATCTCATCTCTTTAGAATGGTAATAAATGCCTTTTTTGTTGCCTAATCAAAAAGCTACAGAAATTAATTCATTGCTGAATGTGTAAATCAAATTGTGTATGGAATAAAAAGACAATGCTGATCTAAAGGCCCATTCACTCCCTACTCATGTAAATCCCGGTCTTGAAAATTGCATTAATAAGCTGATCGGGGAGTATTTTTGCACCTGTGTAATCCCCTTTGTGATGCTTATACACACAGTTGGTGGGGGATGCAGGGATGGGTGGAAGGAAACAAGGTGTGTTGTTTGAACAATCAAAGCGGAGATGAATTTTTTTTTTTTTTTTGCGTGGGATTTCATTGTCCAATTGTGTTCATCGTAAGCAAGTTTGTCCTTTTTTTCTGTATGCATGCGCGCTTGTTTGCGGTGTGCATGTTCTGACCGTGCATTTCTAATGCGTCTTTGTCTTTGCGTGTTCCCACGTCCGGCGGTCAGAGAGTCTTGTGTGTCTGTGTTTGAGTCGTGACCGTCATTGTTTTCCATTCCCTGGCGGAGGGACTATCCTTTTGTGATTCAAGTAGAAGGCATCGTGACTAGCGGGGCTACCGTGTGGGAGAACGGAGCCCAGGAATACCCGATGCCCCCCTCCCCACCTCCATCATCACCCTAATGAAGCCAATTAGACACACACGCTTGCTACTATAGACCCCCCCCCCCCCCCCACACACACACACATACAATCTTCCCGGGGGTGTCAAGGCTTGGAGTCATCACAGACTCCCAAAAAAACAAAAACAAAAAAAACCCCAAGTCAATTTTATTCACTCTGAGATGCTGTCTGGAGGAGCAGAGATATTTTCATATTATATTTTCATATTTTTATGAATGTTCCTCCGCGGGGCTGATTTACTCTGCTGTGGTGGACCGTGGCGTTTGAGGTCTCCGTCTCCAGCTGTTTGTTAGTTTTGACAAAACTGATGGAGATGGGACCAGGACCCTGATTGTGACACTCATTTCAGATGATAGCCCGGAAACATCTCAATTAGACGTTTTTGTGACCACTTGTGTTTCGAGACAGAGGACACGCAGAGTAGTCACAACACTTCAGTTCACACAGATGAGATGTGTGAGACGAGGTTTTGTTTTTGTTTGCCGTCCCACCTCCCCGAGTGTTGTTGTTGCTGATGATGTCATTGTTACATGCACCCATAAATCTCTCTGTAGCTGGGCACAGAAACCATTTCCCCCAGTCGCCTCCCCATCATCACAGGGCCTGGTTAAAATGGTTTAATCAGCGGGTATCAAAGGTGATGTGGAGCAACCGTGTGTGTTTATGGACGAGGGGGAGCGTTAGCAGCAGGTGCTGCTTTGCTGCAGGCAATTGGTGGAGTGAGAGGGAGATTGCTCCTCTGTTGCTCGACTTGAAACGGAGCTAATGCAAGAAGGTTTGGGTGAGGTGTGTGTGTGTTTGTGCGTATGTGTGTCTGTACACACACTCGTGTGTGTGTGTGTGTGTGTGATAGGGGTGTAGCGATCCATCGATCTGGATCGATTCAAGGATCAACAATCCTGAAAACATTGATCCATATCATTATTTTAAGATACACCTAGGATGTGAAAAAAAAATTTTTTTTTGGATTTTCCCCTTTCTTCTCCCCACTTGTACTTGGCCAATTACTCCACTGTTCCGAGCCGTTCTGGTCGCTGCTCCACCCGCTGCTCCACCCGCTGCTCCACCCCCTCTGCCGATCCGGGGAGGGCTGCAGATATGGTTGCCAACTGTGCCTTAAAATAAGGAATCGTTCCTTATTATATATAAAATATACACTACCGTTCAAAAGTTTGGGATCACCCAAACAATTTCGTGTTTTCCATGAAAAGTCACACTTATTCACCACCATATGTTGTGAAATGAATAGAAAATAGAGTCAAGACATTGACAAGGTTAGAAATAATGATTTGTATTTGAAATAAGATTTTTTTTACATCAAACTTTGCTTTCGTCAAAGAATCCTCCATTTGCAGCAATTACAGCATTGCAGACCTTTGGCATTCTAGCTGTTAATTTGTTGAGGTAATCTGGAGAAATTGCACCCCACGCTTCCAGAAGCAGCTCCCACAAGTTGGATTGGTTGGATGGGCACTTCTTTGAGCAGATTGAGTTTCTGGAGCATCACATTTGTGGGGTCAATTAAACGCTCAAAATGGCCAGAAAAAGAGAACTTTCATCTGAAACTCGACAGTCTATTCTTGTTCTTAGAAATGAAGGCTATTCCATGCGAGAAATTGCTAAGAAATTGAAGATTTCCTACACCGGTGTGTACTACTCCCTTCAGAGGACAGCACAAACAGGCTCTAACAGGTACTATTTAATGAAGATGCCAGTTGGGGACCTGTGAGGCGTCTGTTTCTCAAACTAGAGACTCTAATGTACTTATCTTCTTGCTCAGTTGTGCAACGCGGCCTCCCACTTCTTTTTCTACTCTGGTTAGAGCCTGTTTGTGCTGTCCTCTGAAGGGAGTAGTACACACCGGTGTAGGAAATCTTCAATTTCTTAGCAATTTCTCGCATGGAATAGCCTTCATTTCTAAGAACAAGAATAGACTGTCGAGTTTCAGATGAAAGTTCTCTTTTTCTGGCCATTTTGAGCGTTTAATTGACCCCACAAATGTGATGCTCCAGAAACTCAATCTGCTCAAAGAAGTGCCCATCCAACCAATCCAACTTGTGGGAGCTGCTTCTGGAAGCGTGGGGTGCAATTTCTCCAGATTACCTCAACAAATTAACAGCTAGAATGCCAAAGGTCTGCAATGCTGTAATTGCTGCAAATGGAGGATTCTTTGACGAAAGCAAAGTTTGATGTAAAAAAAATCTTATTTCAAATACAAATCATTATTTCTAACCTTGTCAATGTCTTGACTCTATTTTCTATTCATTTCACAACATATGGTGGTGAATAAGTGTGACTTTTCATGGAAAACACAAAATTGTTTGGGTGATCCCAAACTTTTGAACGGTAGTGTATATATAAATTATATATATATAGTGTAAGGCACATTATATTTGTTATGCCGTGCCGCCCCGTCCATCCAACCCCCGTCCCTGTCCCCTGTTCCTTATTTCCATTTCAAGGAGTTGGCAACCCTAGCTGCAGACTACCACATGCCTCCTCTGATACATGTGGAGTCACCAGCCGCTTCTTTTCACCTGACAGTGAGGAGTTTCACCAGGGGGACGTAGCACGTGGGAGGATCACGCTATTCCCCCCTGAACAGGCACCCCGACTGACCAGAGGAGGCACTAGTGCAGCGACCAGGACACTTACCCACATCTGGCTTCCCACCTGCAGACACAGCCAATTGTGTCTGTAGGGACGCCTGACCAAGCTGGAGGTAACACGGGGATTCGAACCAGCGATTCCCGTGTTGGTAGGCAACGGAATTGACCGCTACGCCACCCGGACGCCCCATAGGATGTGAACATTTTAAAGCTCAATATCTGTAAACCACTGAGCACAGAACCTTGTAAATCCAAGGTGATGAAGCATGGATGTGTGCATGGTTTATGTTCATAAATGAAAGGTTTTCAAGGGCTCTTTAAGTTAGCTGATGATAAAAGACACATTTACACTTAAACGGGAGAAATGTGGCACATATAGTCAAGTCAATTTTAGTTGTATTACCCAATATTACAAATTTGCCTCAAGGGGCTTTACGGCAACACAACATCCTGTGGACGAGGTCTATTTTTATTCTTTTTATTAAGAAGACTAGATCGTTTTTCATTCTAATGTCTGGAAGAGCTCAGTCATAACATTTGTCAAATATATTTTAGTCGCTTTTGTGAGTTGATATGAATGTAACTGTGTTAAATGGGAATATGACGTCGTCTCATATCGATTGCAGACATCGTATCGTGGCGAACGTTTATATCAAAAAGATATTGTATCGCTCCCCAAAGAATCGATAGAATACTGTACGGTGATGAAAGTCGTGGTTTACACCCCTGGTGTGGCAGTTTGTGTATGTGTGTGTTAAACGGCTTAACGCAGCTGGTAAGTTGGTGCGGTGATGCAGTTGGAGAGTGAGATATGAGGGTGTTGGCAGGAACCTGATAATTTTGAACTTTGCCATTCTGGTCTCTCTTTTCACCCAGCTGATCAAATTCAGAAATCGCCAGCTGGTCCTCTCTCACTCCTTTTGCCCCCGCTTTTTCTTATCAGGTAGCATTACAGATAGCTATCTCTCCAGCATGGCCTTTGAAGAGAGCCTAGCTTGCTTTTAGGATTTAATGCATGATGCAAGTCATTGATTTTTTTTTCTCTCCCTCGCTTCTCTTTTGAGAGCCTGCAGTTGCATCTTTAGCCAGTATGTCTACACCGAGACCATATCAATAGTGTCCTGGTGCGATCAAAACATCTAGGTCAATAGGCGGGTAATAAGCACGGTTTTGAACCTTGCATATCACCTGGCTTTTGGGATAGGTGAGCAGCTGCACTTTAGGCGAAGCACAACTGGTGGAGGGCCGCATCCTTCTCTGAAGGCCTCCCTCGCGCCACCCCTCCATCCTGCCCTCATCTCTTCTAACCCCCTTTTCCCAAGCACGACACTGCTCGGTTGTTGCTCAATATCAGCTCAGTGCTGCCTCTGCCCCCGCTCTATCCTCTCTCTCGCTCTCCCAAACACTCTTCGTCCTGCTGTCTCTCTCCTTATCTCTCTCTCCCTCTCTTGCTTAGTTCGCTCAGTGTGCAAAGGAAGAACGACTGCAAATGAGTTCCTTGAACCACAGGGACCCCAATAAATAAAACTGTCAGCCAGAGATGTCAAGAGAAAAAAAAAGGGGGGGGAGAGAAGGAGCCAGAGGCACACTCTCACTGAATATTTCATCACCCTCCACCACCACTACCACCATCACTACCATCACCATCACCCTGACATCCTGCCCCCATCCCCCTTCACATCCTCACTCATGCCCCCCCCCCTCTCCTGTCATCCTCCTCCTTTCTCTCTCGCCTTGCTTCACCCCCCACCCCACCCCATCCTGGCTGCCCCTTATCATATTCTCCTTCGTCTCTACATAGCAACCAAAACCCTGCCACTAAACAAAATGCCACCCAGGCCCCCGAAAATAAAAACAAAATGGTAGATGCCGATGGCTCGCGGGGCAGGTTGCGAAAGGAACGATGATGGCAATGAGGTGGGATGGCTCTTCATCGGCACCTGCACGGCACTGAATAGACTCTTCTGTCATTATGTTGACAGGATACTATATACCGCCACTGAATGTAATCACTTTTGGTTGGTTCTGTTTTGAACAAATGCACACTTTGTTCTTGTGGCATCGCCTCCTCCCCACATCTTCTCTCTGCATGCCTCTGTTGCGTTGTAAGGCGGGGAACAATGACGGGTTGGTCTCTCCTCTTTCTCCGTCTGCCTTAACATAACAAAACCTGGGCCCTCCGTCTCGCTTTACTCACAGTGAACCACTACATATGGACTCCAGTTGGCTTTGTAAAGGCTTGGAATTTGTCTAGTGTGCAGGGAAGAGGAGGAACGTGGAAAAAGAGAGTAGAAGTAGGTGGAGGGTTTCAGACTCAACGACAAGCAGAGAGAAGCTCTCTTTTGTTTGCCTGTGATGTTCCAGAAAGCTCTATCTGCTGTTTATTCTGACGTCAACGCCAGCCAGCCACATTGGCTGTCTTGGCTGTGCTCCTGAGAGCAGACAGGCATGTTTGGACTGGAGCGGAGCTGCTAGCCGGGACCTCTGGGAATCATCTCAGCGCTACACTTCCAGAGCACCCCCCCTCCGCCCCCTCCCATCACCCCCACCTCCTCCTCTTCCACCCCCTCTCTCCCAGTCTCACGCCGTCTGGTTGAGGCTTGCTGTTACACGATCGCTGTAGCCAATCTAGCCTCTGGCAGGCAGACCGGGCTGGATCATCCTCTGCCTCCTCCCTTCCCCCAGGAAATGGGCCCTATTTCAGGTGTTCCACTCCACGGCTCCTGGCTCCCAGATACACAGCTCGAGCTGTCCGCCCTCCATTTCAGTCAGAGGTGTTGTGGAAATGACATGTCAGGCCAAATTGATGTGGGCGCTAGTTTAGAGGACTCGGAATTCAACACCTGAGGGCTTAGTATGGGTTCTTTTGTTTACCCTTGGAGGGTGTGGAGAGACGTAGAGAGTTGACCCATTGCGGAAAGCGCTCGCATTGCAGTCGTCATCGAGCTCTCCCCCCCCCCCCCTGTTCCTTGTCATTTTCTCTTCAAGTGAAACATTGGTTCTAAATGTCTGTGTTTATGTGGGTTTGTGGCCTTTTAATTTCTTACCTAAAGAGAATGTCGTGGTGGGTGATGTGTGTATGTTCGGAGACCCTGTGTGAGTCAGACAGATGGTTACGGAGGGGGGAGATCTCTGCACGCATTTTTAGCTCGCGTGTATGGAACACCAAGTGGGGTTTGGCTGAGCAACTTCAGAATTCTGCTTTATGAGTCAACAGCAGAGATGCCAAGACCCCTGAGTGACAAACCCACTGAGGAAAAGGGGGGGGGGCGGTAAAAAGGGAGAGAAAAAAAAGTGTGAAGGAGAAAGCTTGTCTATTTAGCAGTCTAAACTGAAGCCTGGGGAGTGGTGTTGAGAACTCGGTAGGAGGACATGAATTTCAGCTCAGCAGTTTTAAATAATCTACACTAGTCATTAAAGGGTAATCGAGGCGTCTCTTGCTTTATACTTTTCCTACCTCTCTCTCTCTCTCTCTCGCTCGCTCTCTCCTTTCTCCTTCTACTCGCTCTTCCCCAGGCTTGGCAGATAGTGATGTGTCACTGCTTATACACACACACACACACACACACAGAGCAGGCCCGGCTCTCTTCTGTTCCTCTAGGCTTTTAGCTCGTCCCCTCCCCCCAAACCAAACAGTGGAGACCCAATGTGTTTGCATGGAAGTACAAGGGGTGCGGTTGAGGGGGGGGGGTGTGTGGGTGTATCGTGGCACATTGCAGTGTCATTCTCCTGACAGCTGTCAGTCACAGTCAGAATCAGTGACCCCACCCCCACCCCCTCAATCGCAAAACACACACACACACACACACACACACACACACACACACACACACACACACATCTCTTCTGTTAAGTCACAGGTGACCTTTTGTATGCGTGCATGTCCTCGAGCCATCTCATCTAGCACTCCTTTCTGCTCCGCCTAACTTCACACCCTCGCTTGATCGAACAAGAGCACAAAGAACACAATGTTTTAGGGCCTGTTGAGTTTTATTGTTTTACCATGCCAGGTGATCATGGCAGGGCGTTGACTGTGTCAACAAACCGTTAGCACTCGAGTCCATACGCTGAAAACGCAGCATTTCCATTCATCTGCTTGTATTTTTACCTGTTTTCATGTCAGGTTTTTTTTTAACTTTTTTTTTTGGTCATGGTTTTGAGTGTTGACTTATTTGTTTTTTATGTACCCATCATCCTCTCCCGCTCTCTCTCTCTCTCTCTCTCTCTCTCTCTCTCTCTCTCTCTCTCTCTCTCTCTCTCTCTCTGCTTTTTTTCCCTACAACGTGTCAATACCGATGTGCAAAGGTCACCCTGGCTGCAGAGAGGCAGATGCGGTCGATAGAGAAATAAATAAGGAGGAGGACAGAGAGAAGGGGGTGATTGAGGGTAGAGACTGGTGATTCACAGGGTTAACTACAGGCCAGCACTGCACAAGTACACTCCAAAGGCTGCAGGGTCTGTGAGGAGCATGACCTCTGCCCTCTTTGGCTTTCTTCCTCTCTATTTATGAATTTCTGTATCATTAACCCTCTCTGCGGTTCAGATTCTCTCTCTCTCTCTCTCTCTCTCTCTCTCTCTCTCTCTCTCTCTCTCTCTCTCTCTCTCTCTGTCACTCTCTCTCTTGGTCTCGCTCTCTGTCAGTCACTCTCTCAGTCTCTCTCTCTTTCTCTCTGTCTCTCTCAGTCACTCTCTCTCTGTCTCAGTCACTCTCTCTCTTGGTCTCTCTCTCAGCCACTCTCTCTCTTGGTCTCTCTCTCAGTCACTCACTCTCTCTCTCGGTCACTCTCTCGGTCTCTTTCTCTCTCTTGGTCTCTCTTCTCTCTCAGTCACTCTCTCTCTTGGTCTCTCAGTCGCTCACTCTTTCTCTCTCGGTCACTCACACTCTCTCTCTCTCTCTCTCTCTCTCTCTCTCTCTCTCTCTCTCTCTCTCTCTCTCTCTCTCTCTCTCACAGTCACCCTCTCTTTCGCTCTCTCTTGGTCACTCTCTCGTCTCTCTCGGTCACTCTCTCTCACGTTCTTTCTCTCCCTCTATATGTTCTCTCCCCTCCCTGTAGCTTTTCTCCTTCTGTCTCTCTGCCACCCCCACACCAACCCCCTCCTCTCACTCTCTCAGTGATGTAAATGTGTACGCGTCCTGTGTCTCTTGTGTCCAAAAGGACGCAGTAAACCCTCTATCAACGCGTCCAGGGAACACGCCCTATTTTGCTAAATTGTGAACAACAAATCCGTGTTGAAATCATAGAAATAAACGAAAGAAACCCCACCAGGGTCACCATTTTCTAACCGTCTCTAACTCGCGCGGACGAGATCCCGTGTTCGGTCATCGTGACCTGCTACTTTAGCTGCAACAAGCTCGCCGCACTGATTTCATTTCAACAATCAATGCCACAAGCTTGGTCATGGTAAATAAACCCACGGGGCCACTGTCACTCATGTGGATGATGACCGATGATCAAAGGCTTTATGCAGCGCGTTATAACTCGTTTGGGTGCTACTATGTTGCTACAGACGCCAGTTTATTTTTATCTGAATAAAGTTTTGTTCATGTTTGATTGATTTTGGGGCTATTATGTTGCTACAGACTCTGTTTTATTTATTTGAACTTTGTGGTATGTCATGATGTGGCATTGTTTTGTAAATACAGATTTGGGATTTAATGTGTTAAATTTTCAGATCCATTTTCCGCACATACATGACTATAACCATAATTATAACTATATATAAAACATCAAAAATGAGTTTAACACTGCAACATTTTTTTTATTAGGGACCCACTCAATTTCCCTAGAACCCACTCACATCACCACCTGTGGGTCCCGGGGACTCACTACAGTGAAAACCTGTTTACATCACTGCTTTCTGGATCGCTCCTTTCTCCTCCCTCTCAGGACTAAAAGTGCACAGGAGATAGGAGGGGTGTTGAAACCTTTTTGGACAGAGACGTCAGCTTGTGTTAGCCAGAGTCTGTTGTTTCTCCTCGCTCCTTTCAGGGGGGAACCTGAGACATCATCACTGCTGAGTCCTCAGGACCCACAGAAGCTTTCTGACCCCTGAATGCCTCACCAAGAAAATGCACGCATACACACACACACACACTCAAACACACTCATACAAACAAATGTGTGATCACACACATATATACACACACACACACACAAGCAGCGAGTGGCAGGACACAACAAACGAGCCACAGGCATGCGGGGGCGGGAGGCGAGGGGATACGGGTTGGGGGTAGGGGCCACAAGAGAAGTTTTGTTGTCTGGTGTGAGTCTTCCAAATTGTGACAACCTCAATGCTGTCTGTGTGTGTGTTTGTTTGTGTGTGTGTGTGTGTGTGTGTGTGTGTGTGTGTGTGTGTGTGTGTGTGTGTGTGTGTGTGTGTGTGTGTGTGTGTCCCCGACTGGGCTACTGGTAGGTCAGTCAGGGCCTCCACACTTGGCCCCTGCTGCCATTCTCAGTGCTCCAAAAATGGGCAGCCCTTCCAGATCCGTCGCAGCCTCGGGGACAATCGGCCACTCTGTGTGTGAGACGCAGGCTGGGTGTATTTCCTGGACTGCAGGCTGATTTTTCAGGCCCTTGGCCAGATAGAAGGGTGGCCTTTGTCTCTATACTGAATGGCACTGCACACTAAGAACTGACTAAGTGAGGAGTTGGCAGTGGGGGAGAAAGCAGGAGTGGGATCTGTTTGTGTGTGTGTGTGTGTGTGTGCGTGTGCGTGCACGCGCATGTGCGCATGCATGCGCTTCCAGTGGGTCTCTACATGCATCCCACGCCGGCAGATGTAAATAGGCCAGTGTTAGAATGGTGATTGATTGCAGGATGGGCTACTGAGCTCTCTCTCCATCTCTCTCTCTCTCTCTCTCTCTCTCTCTCTCTCTCTCTGATTGACTGCAGCTCAATGCACTATTCTGTCTGCTTCAACTGTCTTTTCACTTAAAAAGTAGAAGTTTTAACTTTCATTGGAGACTCCTTCAATTTGAACACCTTATTTTTTTATGAACATTTTAAGTTAGTATTGAGTTTTCTCATATTGTTGTGACGGTAAATTAAGACGGTAAGAGGCAGTAAGAATTTATCAAAATGTCTGGATACGAAGTTAACTTGTGTTGCTTTCCCTTTGTCCTACCTGCAGGTCAGTGACTTCCTGTCTGGCCGCTCCCCCCTCACCCTGGCATTGCGTGTGGGTGATCACATGATGTTTGTCCAGCTCCAGTTGGCAGCGCAGCAGTCTGGTGGTCCCCAGCTCCAGCACAGACACCTCATCACTCGGGGCAATGGAGATTCCACTATGGGGCAGCCCACGGGGCAGGCTCGTGTCCCCCACCCTCACCCACAGTCCCACTACCACCCCCACCCACACAGCCAGCCAAACCCCCACCTGTCTCAGCCTCACCTGATGCCCGCCTCCCCCTCTTCCCCAAACTCCCCTTCCTTCCCAATGTCTTCCTCACATCAGCTGATCCCCCCCATGTACCACCACTCACCCTCCCCTGGCCTTTGTAGCCCCCCTACCCCCCCTCCTCCGCTGCCTCACTCTCCTCACCCCTCCCACCTGCCTGGGAGTCTTTTCCGCTCCTCATCCCATCACCATCACCATCATCATCATCATCATCAACAACAACAACAACATCAACACCTCCACTACCACCACCAACAACAGCAACACCAGCAACAGCCCCCTTCAGGCCAATCCAGCCCCCAGAGTGGCCAGCCCAGCCCTGCAGCATCAGTCACCTGCCCTGAGGTAAGCCTTGGTACAGTAACTTACTGCTGGAGCTGTAATATTTTATTACTGCTCTAAGTTCTACATACATACTGAGAGTATATGCCCCCATGGGAGTGTAAACTAATTTCATTAAAACTTTGCACTAAATGGCATAGTCTCTGTTCTGTTGAACATTGCAATTAACTGCTTTATGTCCAGTGAGATAACTTAGATGATTTTGTTCGGTTAACTTTCTCATCAATGAACAGTTCATGGGGGTAGGTTATGGCCAATTGACCTGGGTCTCATGCGCACGGCTAAATCTCCCTCCATTAGACTGATTAGATTAGCGGTATATCCTAGCAGCATGAGGGCAAACCTATGGTTAACTCGGGTCTCAGCAAGGTTTACACGTGATAAATGTGTGTGCACGCGTAGGTGTGCTTCCAAAGCACACTTCATGCCAAACACTTACTCATGTTAGGAGTGTTTGATTTCAGAGCACAGGCATTCATACCCACAGGCATACATGTGCATGTGCAGGTACATATACATAGCATGGACAGGCCGGGAGGGCACTACATCCATTCGACCTTAACCAGCCAAGAGAAGAAGAGAGGAAAAAGAAGAGCTGCAAAGAAAGAATACACAAAAATGCATACTTGTCAACAGACTTTGTTGTTTACTTTCTCCCTCTTAACTACACTCCAACTTTTGGAGAGGGAAACAGAACCAGATGTCAGTGGACTATGTGGGAGAGTTTCGTTCACAACAAGGGAGACAGAAAGACACCCCAAAGGAGCAGTGAGAAAAAGGAAATGGCCTTTTCTCATCTGGCTCTCAAAAAGTCTGACTGACACACACACACACGCACACACACACACACACACACACACACACACACACACACACACACACACACACACACACACACACACACACACACACTTGTCTGGACACTCATTGATTATATTCATTCCCTACCCCAACCCTAATTTTAACCACCAGCACTACATGAATAACCTTAACCGTTACCTTACCTTTAACTTTAACCTAATCCTAATTCTAACCTAAACCCAAGTCCTACCCCTAAAATTAGCCCCCTTAAATTCAATACCTTGGACCTTGGACCTTAAAGAAGCGAGGTGGCCAAAATCCTCAGTTTGCAGAAGTGTCCTCTCTCAAATTGGTGCTCACAAATATAGTTTAACAAGAAAACACACACACACACGCACACACAGAACAAACGCAGCCTTCTGTGTGGATCTGGATTTCACTTTCAATTCTTAGTAGAGTTATCCGAGTCAAGCCACCACAAACTTGCTTCATTGCCATTTTGGGTCTGCTGTCAGTTTAAGGTAACCAGATAGGCTCAGTCCTATGGGGCCATACCAGGACGTGGAGCTCAGGTTCTCAGTTTTCTGGGTTTCTTATGACCACCAACCTTTAGGTTACTAGTATCACTCTGATGCAAAGGGTAGTTTCAAAACTGAAGTATGACTTAGCAATGCCTAAGTTTAACCACAACACCCCAAGGTAAAGGTTACCTACAACATACTGAAGAGTATACATGTGGTATTTTTTCTGCCCGACATCTTTCTTCTCTCTTAAAAACTCACTTTGTCTGTCTTGTTTTCTTATGTCTTCATTCAGGCTAACTGCAACACCAAGGGCCCCAGCAGCAGCGCTAGTTCCTTGCCACGTTCCCGTAAGCCTGGTGCTATCATTGAGAGCTTTGTCAACCATGCTCCTGGGGTCTTCTCAGGGACTTTTTCAGGTGAGGGGACAATAAGCTGCTAGAAAGTGTATGGCTTCTCGTTACATCCAGCTGTGAAAAGGTTTTATTCTTAAGAATCTGCATTGGTCAAGCACCGCAGAAAGGCTACATCTATAATGTAGTACTACAATCCAAGTCCTGTCTCTTAAGTCTTACAAATATGAATTATATAAATTCATGGAATTATATAAATTTGTGGACCACGGCCCCTGCATGGAGTTGCACCCGAGGAGGAAACACTGAGGGCGGTTTGAAAGGATGCGGAAGCGGGGCAGGTTAAGCTAACTGCTAGCCCATGCAGACCAGCAGTCTGACAGTCATCCTGGCTGGCATTCGTTCTCCTGGACAGCGATTTTTCTTTTTTTTTGTTTAGTTTGGATATGTGTGTTCTTGTAGTTTTTGGATGTGTTTTTGTCTTTGTGTTGCACTGCTGTGGGCTGGGGGAAATGGCATTTCATGTACTTGCATACATGAAATGACAAAGTGTTCCTGATTCCTGAAATATAGATATGTATATTTTATCGGTAACTCGGTAATAATCTACTCAAAATCCCTCTCACAGGCACTTTGCACCCTAACTGCCAGGACAGCAGTGGACGTCCCAGACGAGACATTGGCACCATCCTGCAGATCCTCAACGACCTCCTGAGCGCTACACGCCACTACCAAGGCATGCCCCCTTCCCTTACCCAGCTCCGCTACCAGACCCAGTGCGGTTCACCCACCTCCCCGTCCCCCTCACCCCCTCCTTCCCCCCTGGCTGCTGATGTTACGGGCCTCTCTGCCAAAGCTACCTCGGTGCCTGCTGGTAGCCCTAGCACCCCACCACCGACTCTTCATCCGCTGATGCAGTGCCAGAGTCAGATCCGCATGTGCAGACCCCCTGGTGAGTGACTGTACATTGCATTTAATATACCCATGCAAGCATGCTATTGACTCAAGCAAACACACACACATGCACACACACTGACATCTACACACTGATATCTGTCCCCCACTCAATCACATACTATTTTTTTTTTTGTGCCACTTGGGTCATTGTGCAGCGAATAGTGCTCCAGGTGTGTGTGTGTGTGTGTGTGTGTGTGTGTGTGCACGCACACACACGTGCGCACACGCCCATGATTGATATGACTGCTGTCAAAATCTTGACAAGAAATTTCAATCTCGTCTGCTGCTCTGTTGTAATCTACAAGAGGATTTGCGTCATCCGTCTTTCAGGTTTTGTTCAGATAATGTGTACTGGTGAGATATCGGTTTTATTTTGATGATTTTGCTCTGCAGGTTTGTCAAGCACTTGGCTTCACCTTCTCAGATTGAGACTGAGAAAAAGTGGCAAGTGGGAAAAAAGACACACAGACGGTCACAGAGAAACTGTCATGGTTTTTGAGTGCGAGGAGGAGAGGAATGGCACTTTTGTTGGGAGGAAGGTGGTGCTTCCTGGTAATACAGCACTAGCTAACTCCTAACGCTTTATCCTTTCAGACAGCTGAGCTGACTGTTTCTTTGTCCATGTGCAGAGGGGATAGGTTTACCCCTTTGAACCAGGGCTGGGCGATGTTTGTATTAGATTAGGCTTTGTAAGTTTTTAAGTCTTCTCTTGAAGATGGGGCTAAAGTTGGGGGTCTTTTGGGGCTGGACCATACTTGATATACCCAAGCCTTGGGGGGGGGGGGGGGGGGCAGTGACTTGGACTAAACCTAATCTGAACATGGGAGAGGGCAATGGTGTCACAAAGACCTCTACATAGACAGACTCGAGACATCGAGAGTGTCAGACAGATGTCCAGAACCGATAACATTCAGTTCGTAGTGTAAGGTTAGATTGATTGTGCAGAGAGCAATAGCATTGTCCTTTGCTGTTTCCCTTTCTCTTGTCGAGGAAATGGGAGCTATTCATTCTGTAACTTGCTGTTAAATTTTGTTTAAGTAGACTGATAGGGAGGATCCTTGAATACAGTGATTAATGTTTAATGTTTTCTTTTGTTTGGAAAAGGCGAAATATACGCCTCCATTGTCTTCATATGCAGACCCGGTCTGGCTTTGCTGCACATGCTGTGACCTTCCATTGGCGACAGAGTTGTAGCGCTATAGGACCCGAGCAAAGGTTCACAGAAAACACACATGGCTGCTCTGCATCACAATGTGTCCTTACAAATCTTCAGTTAACAGTTGGAATAACATAGGCCTATTTTCCGAAGTCTGGGAAGACCCCTTCCTTCACTGCCCCCACCTACTCCCTCCATTCTTTCCTTCTCGCTCTTGCTCGCTCTCATCCTCCTTTGCTTCCACTTAACGGCCCATGCCACAGTTTTCCCCAATGCCGGTCCAAAAAGAGAGACGCCTGTAAAATCCATATTTCTTTCTCGCCTCTCCCCAGCTGTTCACCCCTCTCTTTCCACGTCTGTGTTGTCCATCAATGTGTCGTCTGTGTCCGCTTGGCCTTTAAATAGATGGATGCATTCAGAAATGCAGCTCTGCTGAAAGAATTTGCATTGTGTAGTAGAGGGAAGTGAGAAGAGGAGGAGGAGCCACGGGGGGGGGGGGGGCGGTTAAAACCACAACACTAAGCCTCCATTCATCACATGGGTGTTTATATCCGGTCCATCCGTCTACCAACTGCCCACTGATTTACCACGGCGTCCAGCAGAGAGGAGAAAAAAACAAAACAAAACAAAACAGAGGAGGCTGAAGAATGGCCTCTCTAATGCCCTTTTATTTCTGACTTAACTGCCCCTGTCCAAATTCCTGTTGACAATACTCCCTTCCAGAAGCTGTTGTGAATTTGTAAGCTGACCAACCGAGCACAGTAAAGCACACTGGGACAACGAATGACCCTGTCTGTTTGTGCTTCTGGAGGCTGCATGGTTGCCTATTTGCCCTTGCGTGAGGAGTCCTTGAGAAGCCGATGACTAAGAGCTCTGACATGGTCTTATCAACCAACACCTGGTGGAAGAATTGCTAGTCAAAGCCATGCTCTGCACATCTGGGAGTAGCGGCGCTTGTTGGCCGCAAACTCATGTATTAACTCGAGTTTATACAGAACAAATTGCATTCACTGGGGATTCAGTACACTTTTTTGCTGCTGGAGCCTCAAGTGGTTTGGTGCGAATAGCCTTCTGGCAGTCTCCTCGCAAATTACGAATATGTCTGATTTCGCCATATTGTCAGTAACAAACACAAAATAAGCCCAAAGAGGGCATTTGCACCATAAGGACGGACAAGCGTTAATGCATCTTTAGTGGCACGGTGCTGTAGTGCTTAGCGCTGTCGCCTCACAGCAAGAAGGTCCTGGGTTTGAACCCCGGGGTTGTCCAACCTTGGGGGTCATCCCAGGTTGTCCTCTGTGTGGAGTTTGCATGTTCTCCCCGTGTCTGTGGTGGGTTTTCTCCGAGTGCTCCGGTTTCCCCCACCATCAAAAGAGACGTGCATGTTAGGGTTAATACTCCGGTCTGTGCCCCTGACCGAGGCATGGCAAGACGAACTGGAGTTGGTCCCCGGGTGCTGCAGCTGCCCACTGCTCCTAGCTACACAGCTAGGATGGGTTAAATGCCGAGAAGTATTTCCCGATGGGGATCAATAGAGTGTATATATATAAAAAAAACATCTTTAGTAGTTTTGAATAGGTTGATACATGGTGGTAGACAAAAAAACAAACAAACAAAAAAACCCCAGATGTTTCAGTGTCAAGCCTTTGTTACTGTATGCCACTTTAGCCTCGCAATGTGTATTGAAGGCACGTAGCAAACAAGCGCCGCTACTTCGCCGAACTTCATAGTGTAGCTATGCATGGTACAGCAGCTAAGCTCTGCTTCGTGGAAACCCGTTCCCCATTCAGTTACAGGAATTACCTGTTTGTCCCTATGAGCAGTTTCTGCCTGTGTGTGTGTGTGCGTGCATGGCAGTCAACCTCAGGTTCAGACAGCCTCTTGAAAATGTCACATAGCTTGGCTGTCTCCTGAGAGCCTTTACCCTTTCCACTGCAAGTTCATGTGCGAAGGGGAGAAGACAGGCGTGAATTAAAGGCTTACACACACACACATGAACACGCACACACACACACGCATGCACATGCAAGTATAAACACAAGCGCCTGGTTAAAAGCTTGGAGACTAGCTTTAGTGTTGGGCCTTGATGTGTAATATTGCTGAGTACAGGGCTTTGTCAGCCTAGGACCAGTGTCAGATTTGAACAGGGGGGCTTTAGGATGGCCTGGCAGAATAATAGTTAGATAAATTCCTTTGCTGAGTGGGGTGGACCGACCCTGCTCTACCCTCCTTCGCTCCAGCCCCCTCCCCAGCCGAACCCATTGTTTGGGGACCGCGGACGGGGGACTGCGTACAGGGCACCAGGCTGAGCCATTGAAGGGCAGGGCAGGGGAGGGCTATGGGATTAGGTCCGCCTTTTAGACCCACACCCACTGCAGCTGCTTAGTTCAACACAGTAAACCCACAGCAGGGCAAAGCAGGGGCAAAATGAGCCCTGAAAGAAAGGGAAAAGGCTACCATTCTCCCTTCCCTTGTCTCACTCCTGCCCCCCACATTCCTTCATCCCCCTGTCCCCTTTCTATCTGTCAGGTCAGGTTAACTTAGTACTTACTGGCTGAGACTTGGCTTGCTAAAGACCAAAGGGGTGATGTGCATGCATGCGTGCATGTGGTCACATGCACTGAGTCTTTGCTCCCATAGTGCCCTATCTTAAGCCTTGATCTACTGGACCAGGGTGCAATGCATTATATATTGGCAGACGTTGCTCCCCTGTCATCGCACATGTGACGCTGTTGCCGGTGACACGGGCGTTCTTGCATGCACATGCGCGAGCAGCGGTAGCTCAGCCAATGCCCCAATGAGGCAATACAGCACAGAGCTATCTAGCAAAGGCAGCCAAGCACATCAGGTGCCCTTTCATTGTCGACAAGGAGAAAGGAGAGTGAGAGAGTGAATGCAAATTAAGTCTAAAAGTCATTGAAGAGCCTGTCTCCCTGCAGGGCTGTCGATGCCCTTTCACTGGCTGTCAAAATGCTCACATTGACTCCACTTTGATTGGTTGCTTCACTCCCAGTCTGATTGGCTGCTTCTATTTTGTCTGATATTTGACGATGGATAGCTTATTTAGCGTTTGTGCTTGATTTGCTGGTTGCCTCTTATAGGACCTTGACTTTCTAGAGGAGTCGCGGACTATGGTGGGCTGTGCGCCGTAAGCAATAAGGGTACATTAATTAGCATGAGTTAATGCAACTAGCAGCTAATTAACCCTTAACTAACCTTATTGACATTAGTTAATACTCGTTAATAAGCATTAACTAACCTAACCCCAATAAGCGCTATGTAACTGTTAGCAAATTTGTCTTGTTAACATTTATTAAGTGTGTACAGGTTAATTAAGGTATGAACTAATATTAGTAAATGATGAACACCATTAGTAAATGATTACTATACACATTAGTTAACGGTAACTGTTAGTTAATGATTATTTCTGGTAAAGTGTAACCAGCAAGTTTGCTGTCTCTGGGATTTGGATATTGCTTACCCTTTGACCTAAAGATACGGGGCTCCAGATGACTAAGGGTTACCTGGACCGTAGATTCGCATCCAAATGCTCTTTCACTGAATTCCACTGTGGCCTCTGAGGCAATATAACACAAGGAAGCTCGGAGGGCCTTGATTGAATAACTCTGAAAATGTCCCTCATCACATCTTTGAATGTCATGTCGTGATCTGAAATAAATGGAAATATTACAAGGACATGCTTCTTGTTCAGCGGTTAGCTGTAAATGTATGTAATTGTAGATTATTACAGGGGAATTTTGACCCTGTTCACTGGCTGACAAATGGAATGGAGTTGCGAGAGAGGCCAGGAAAAGAGTCGCTGATAATACCAGAGGAAATCAAGGGCGGCTTTGCTGCATTATGTCTCTCTCTCTCTCTCTCTCTCTCTCTCTCTCTCTCTCTCTCTCTCTCTCTCTCTCTCTCTCTCCTTCTCCCTCTGTCTCTCGCTCTCTCTCGTTTTTACACAGAGATCGGGCAGTAATGGCGTAATGAAGACTTATGTTTATGCTGCCTTGTTTTTTTTTTCTCTGAACCAAACAAAGGCAGCATAATGACGCCCCAGTGTGTGATTTTACGTTGCATGCTGGCGTTGCGGAAGCAGAAGCATCACAATGTGTAACACAACAGCATTGTCGGCTGTCCGTCCTGCAGGCTGTCCCTTTTACACAGACACAGATTTGTCTCTGTGACTACCTCTGCTGCTGGCTTAATGCTGGAACATTGACCCCCCCCCCCATTCAAGTGTTCGTACCTCTTTTTTTTGGACCCCCCCCCCTTTTCTCTCCAATTGCACTTGGCCAATTACCCCAC
Source organism: Lampris incognitus (assembly GCF_029633865.1). NCBI lineage: Eukaryota > Metazoa > Chordata > Actinopteri > Lampriformes > Lampridae > Lampris > Lampris incognitus. The sequence goes on along the minus strand of NC_079213.1, from coordinate 95,734,940 downwards.
TCTTCCGAGCCGTCCTGGTCGCTGCTCCACCCCTTCTGCTGATCCAGGGAGGGCTGCAGACTACTACCACATGCCTCCTCCAATACATGGGGAGTCAGTCGCCAGCCGCTTCTTTTCACCTGACAGTGAGGGGTTTCACCAGGGGGATGTAGTGCATGGGAGGATCACACCATTCCCCCAAGTCCCCCCCCACCAATAGGTGCTCCGACTGACCAGAGGAGGCACTAGCGCAGCAACCAGGACACATACCCACATCTGGCTTCCCACCCGCAGACATGGCCAGTTGTGTTTGTAGGGACGCCCGACCAAGCCGGAGGTAACACGGAGATTCGAACCGCCAATCCCGTGTTGGTAGGCAGTGGAATAGATCCGCTACGCCCCGTGTTCGTACCTTTTACACAGAAAGGCGAGACGGCTTAGTGGTGCAACGTTCTCGCCTTGAAAAGGCTGTGTAAAAAGCCTTTCTGTTTCCCTCCCTCTCTCTATCTCTTCTGTCTCGAGGTCTCTCTCTCTCTCTCTCTCTCTCTCTCTCTCTCTCTCTCTCTCTCTACATCTGTCTCTAAACCCACCCTCTCTCTTTTCTTTGGATGCTGAGCAAACACAATGTTCTCTCAGTAAGATCACAAGACTTATCAAGGCAAACAAACAAACAACAGCACTAAGACAACTGCTAATGAAGGCCAATCTTTAAGCAATCAATACAAGGAGAAGCTCCTTTAATCTCCCTCACAACCCCCCTTCCACACACACACACACACACACACACACACACCTGTGCTCCCTCTCTCAGTCCTTGCAGTGTTACTAAGCTGGGCTCTAGAAAAGGGAAACTGACTGACACATTAATTATTTATGGACGCCATCTTTCTTTTTCTTTCTTTCTTTCTTTCTAATCATGTAAACACACACAATCTCAGATACTCTAATATTCTGTCTGTCTATCTGTCTGTCTGTGTTCATATCATCCCTCAGTCTTTGCAAGCAGTCATTGGGCAAGACTGTGCTGTGTCTGTGTCTGTGTCTGTGTGTCTGTGTGTCTGTTTGTGTCTGTGCATGTGTGTGCGTGTCCATGCTTGTACAGTCCACCCTTCTTTGCCAGCCCTAATAATAGCCATACTGTCATAAACATAGTCTGGAGTGTCCCAGTGGCCAGCTGTGTCCGGCACAGCTGCCTAAGGCTCCGGTAGTGACGCTGATGAATGGCTTCACACTCACACACACACACACACACACACACACATATATATATATACTGCCTCAAGCACATTCCCAAGGCTCCTGCCAAGCCAAAGGCCAAGACTTCCTACTACACTTGCAAACTGCCCTTTAGTGTGTGTGTGTGTGTGTGTGTGTGTGTGTGTGTGTGTGTGTGTGTGTGTGTGTGTGTGTGTGTGTGTGTGTGTGTGTGTGTGTGTGTGTGTGTGTGTGTTCACACTGAGGCATGCTGAGGCCCCAGAAACTTCTCTAGTGAACTCTGGCAGGTTGAATGACTAACAGAATCTTAGCAATTCCATAGGTAAACACTGCAAAGCATGAAGACAGAGAGACGGCATGGATGCGGCGTGGTGCCGGCTCTCTGCTGTCCTGCACAGATGAGGACAGCCATGTTACGGCAGCCAATGGGCGGTTTTGGTCTTGGCTTAGTCGAGGCTAGGGAGGGACGAAGAAGAGGACCGGAGGGGGGAACAAAGCCTTGCGGCAGTGCAGCACATGGAGCTGCACACTGGAACAATGGCCCTAATGTAGAGAGACCCCCCCCTTCATTGTGCCCCTCCCTATTCTCAAGAGATGACACAATGCCCTCACGCACACAGCATCTGGATCCACACACTTTTTTTGTCAAACCCAACATAAATTTATTGGTTGTGGAAAAAGTCGACGGTGTGAGTGTCTATGCATGTCTGACTGACAGAACACGAGAGTAAATCCGCGTCTTCTTTTCCTGTTAACGCCGTGCCTCCATTCATTAGATCCGTTCTACAAAAGCAGCGTTAGGGCAGCTTGAGGCTGGCTCCGGTTTGTTAGCCTGCACCGCTAGACAGTGGTGAATATTTATAGCCGGAGAACGGCTCTGCACTGCTGGATCCGATAAGCAAATGAGGGAAAGAGGTAAATTAAGCCCACACAAAGTCCGGAATTCATTCCGATGGTAGGAGGAAGAGTGGAGGAGGGTACAATTGATTTCGGAAAACTGCCACCTACGGCTGATCCTTTACCCTCCACCCTCTTTCTCCATCCCCTTCCTCTATTCCCCCTTACCCCAAGGGGAGGAATTCCTAACCCTCCCTTCCACCCCGTCCTTCACGTTGCCCCACCTATCTGTCTCTGGGGAGACATAGGCCAAGGGCTGGGGAGGGGGGGGTCTCTGTATATGTGTGTGTGGGGTGTAGGGGGGTGGAAGGGTGGGGTGCTGGTAGGGGGGTGGGTTGTTGGGTCAGTGAGCTGGGAGCAGGAAGCTGCAACCATAAAAAAGGAAAAGAAGAAAAAAGCCAATCACTCTCTCTCTCCCTCGCTCCCTCTCTCTCTCACTCTCTCTCTGCTTACAATTTCCATTCGCTTGCATTTTCTATTGAAAGCCAATAGCGTTGTCCTGGGCCTGAGATGGATGGCTGCACTAGAGCTAAGGTTTAATCAATAGGTCTTTTTAATTTGCCATCGATCCATGTTAAAAGCTACTGCGGCTGCTGCTGCCACAGTGTGTGTGCATGTGTTTTGTGTGCGAGTGGGGGAAGGGGGTGTACACACAGGTTTGTGTTTATGTGTGTACATCTGCATGGCCGCTTCTGTGTACGTTGCGTATGCATGTGCATGCGAGTATCTCCACCTTCTGTATGTGTTTTTGTGCGACTGCGTGATGTACGTGCGTGTGTGTGAATTTGTGCCAGCGCGTACAGGAGAAGCAGAGAGATGGGTCCTGTTCTTCGGGTTATTGACATTCTAGCCCATTATTTAATTATTTCATTCCCAGACAGATACTAATGGAGCTAGCTAATAGATTGTGGTTGCGTTCCCTTCCGTCCGAGCTCCTGAATATATGCATAAATGGAATTAGGCTTGACTTGCCTGCTGTAGGCAAGCATTCACAATACTGTTCACAAAGCCCCCCCCCCCCCCCCCCCCCCCGAGACCAGGTTCTCCTATAGGCACATCAACAGCTAGAAATGCATTTAGCCGCACATCCAGCCATTGTTGCCTGTCAGCTGCAGTTAGTTGTGTGTTTATGATGGGCAGCTATTAGACGGCGCCGTCTCTTTGTTGCTTGTTTTGAGCACGTTGGCCTCGCGCAGGACTTTCAAGGAGATTTTCCATACTCGGTGTTGAGGGAGGGATAAAGGTTCAGTAGAAAATTCTCAATTTGCATTGTGTGTGTATGTGTGTGTGTGTGTATACGTTTGTTTGAGGAAGCATCCATATTTTTTTGTATTCTGCCTGCTCTTGTCTAACTCAGTATACCCCCCATTTTCTCTTTGAAACACACACACAATAATATGAGGTTTTTTATGCACTATGTACAGTGCCTCGGTGCCTACATTGACTGACTACCTCTTCCCTTCCTCTCCTCCTGCATAGGTGATCGTCTGCGTCAGACGGAGAACCGTGCGACCCGCTGTAAGGTGGAGCGTCTGCAGCTGTTGATGCAGCAGAAGCGCCTGCGGAGAAAGGCCAGGCGGGACCAGCGCGCTCCCTATCAGTGGCTGCCAAATCGCAAGGCTGGACGCAGCAACAGCAACAGCAGCATGTCCAGCGAAGGCTCCCTGGACCTGGACTTCGAAGACTCTGTGTGGAAACCTGACGTCAAGGCTGACATGAAATCCGAGTTCGTTGTTGCCTGAGCCAGAGGGTCCGGAGCCCCCCTGGGCGTTTAGATGAGGAGAGAGGGAAAGGATTGAGTGGAATTGATTTTTTTTTTTTAGAGGTTTTTGTTTTTTGTTTTGTTTTTGTTCAAGGGGATGGATTTGCAGGAGTTAAAACAGTAGTGTGAAGATCGGTTTTCATGATGAAATGATTCAGAAATCAGTAACCATAAAGGCTTCCTGTGACCAGCAGCTGTCACAGGAAAAATGCTCCCCAGTGAAGCTTGTCCCGTCGTGTCCCTGACAGCCAACCTTGTGAAAAACAGCAGAACATTCTTGCGATGCTTGGTTGTTGAAAGGAAAATAACCTGGACTTAACGGGGTAAAGGACTTGAGCTACGCTTAACGTAGACACAGAGACTGCAGATGACATGCTGCCCTATTCAAGACCGAACCATACCCGAACTTGGAACGGGACACAATTCAGTGGGTGATGGTAGTGGTGTTGAGTTTTATTTCTTCGACTTGTCCCCATCCCCCCCCCATCCCCCAAAAAAAGGTGAACTCTGGACAGCTATGGAGAGATCCACACTGGACTAGTAAACAGAAAAGGAGCGCCGAGGCCTTGGTAAGGCTTCGGTGTTTCTCAAGCTCATGAATGGAAGGCAGCCATCATCAGGCTGCCAACCTATGGACTACTGCAACGGGCATTCTTACTGATCTCAAAACTCACACAACAGAGTCTTGTTTTTACCTGTTACAGAGGGGTTATGCTTCTTTTCCAACTGTAGACATTATTATTATTATTATTATGATCGTTGTTATTTTCTAAACAAAAATATGTAGCATTGTTCACAAAGCATTCAGGTTTACGTATAACAGTTCAAAGTAGTCGTTGATTTGCACATTTCCATGATTTGAAACAGTTGGTCAAAGTGTGCAAGAAATTACGTGGGGGGGCCTGGGGGAGTCGGAATAAAAAAAATTTAAAAAAAATAACATGGAAGACGTATTGATATCAATCTTAGTAACAAATGGTGTCGATAGGGATGATTAAACGAATAAACAAATGAATCGATATTAACAGAAAGTGCTTTAGAGGATTTAAAAATCTTTAAAGATGTATATGGAAAAAAAATCTATTTTTATTTCTCTTCCTATCTGCTGTTTTCAAAAAACAGCAGCCCTCTGTGGCTTTAGTCAAGTCATTGACTACCGATAAGTACATATATCCATTCAATCATTCATTAGCTCGTTCATATATTAGTCATTTAGCCACAACAAATGATGAGGAAGAATTTCCATTCAGTCCACCTTATATCGTACAGACCTGAATGGACTTGCTAGGGGGTTTGTATTAGGGTTTGTATACATTAATGTGACAATTGGCAAGGGTTTATGAGGGTGTGTGTGTATGTGTGTCTTCAGTGTAAATTGATTTCATGTATCCCATGTCTGAAAACATAATTTTTTTTTTTTGGGTCAAAACTGTATTCACCCCAAATCCCCGTAGTTACTCAGCTCATGAAGATCAGTGCCGCGGATGCATGGATCATCACTTTATACCGTACCAGAACGAGACACCGGTCTTTTAAAGATGGTTCCCCGATTTTAGGTCCACTGGAAACACAGGTCAGACTGTATTCCTAGACCGTACGGCCGGATAATATTGTCTATATTTTCCATTTCTGGCCAAGAGAAAGAAGAGGGGGGGGGTCTGTATCCAGCGTCATTTTCTAGTGCCTCCACTAGTTCATCCACTGACATATCAGGTTAGGCCTTTCACAGTTTTGCTGCTACACGTGAGGAGATAAAAATGGGAGGGGGAATGACTTTTCTTTGCATGCAAAAGTGTGAAATATACTGATCTTTTTACTATTGTTAAAAGGAAGAAGAAAAAAAAGACTTAAGAAAACTGGTGCTGTGGGGATGGAGGTCAACAACATGCATGAATTTGTAAAAAAGAAAAAAAAAGATTACACAACGCTGCTTTTGTCAGATTATTTTTCTTCTTTTTAATTTTTCATCATTAGAACAGCAGTGTCCTGTTCCAAGTATTGCGATGCAAAGCCAAAACAGATGAAGTAAGACTGGACTAATAACTCGTTGAGCAGTGAACATTCCTGCTCTGTGACGATCATGATGATGATGATGATGATGATGAGCAAAGGAGCAACTGACTCGCTAAATGCTAAAACGCTGGCTTTCCCCCCATGTTTCTCAAGGATCCAGACAGCCTACGAACCATCTAGCCACCTTCTCCCAACCGTTGTTAACAACCAAGACTCATATATATGGACATATTAGCAGGGAACCAATGGACCAGCAGAAATACAGTACTTTCCATCATGTTCAAACTCATTCTAGAGGAGCGTCTAGCCTGACTGTCTGTCTGTTTATCTGTCTATGTCTGATTGATTGACCACCTTTACCATGATTGCACTCCCAGAGATTGCAGTGAGAGATTACCCTTTTTGGTGAACCTCATCTTTTTTTTAAGTGGCCTTAACTTTCACTAAAAATGAGACACTTGGGGACAATGGGGCGGGGGGTGGTGGAAATGTTTTCAGTTTTTGAACTTTGTGTGTGTCGTCAGACGTGTTGTCATCAAGGCACCATTTTTGTCACTGAGGACACTGGGCATCTCTTGTTTAGTGCTTTTAGCTGGTGGAGTCTCTATTATGTCAAGGCTTCTGTGCCTTAAAACGTTGCCCTTGCAGTGTCAGTGTCACATTTAAGCTGAAGAAATTGTTTTCCATGGATTGATATACAAGACACGATAGTAGTCGCAGTCATGGGAGTAGTAGATTTTTAGGGGTAAAGCTTGTTTGAGTGAATTGATAACTCTTAAAAAGGTCGGTTTTATTCCTCAAATATTGTCTTACTCCCATTTCTCTGTTGTGTTGCCATGCTCGATGGTCTCTCCGTTGTCCGTTCCTCGTCCTCCTCCTCTCGTACCCTTCTTCTGACTCTGTCCTACCCACCAACAAGCTGCAAGAGCTACAAATTTGGAAAACGCATTATGTTCGTTGAGGAAGTTTTGACCACAGTACTTACTTACATGGCAACAAATAGCCCTGATTCAGAATGGAAAAGGTCCTCTGAGGACTTCAGACGACATGCACTTCCTGTTTCCTTGGATTCAACCTATTAAAGGACAATTTACCCCCACTCCCTCCCAAATTTGATTTAACTTTTCTTTTGTATATGTATGAACTATATTCTGTGTGTGCCTCACTTCTTTGTGAAACTGAAAAAGATGAAACAAAACAAAAAAGACAATGGGCTGCTGGTATTTAAACTAATGGGTTGGGTTGGCAGGGGTATAAAGATGGGGGAGGGGGGTACATGTTGGTGGAATTCTGATCACATCAGTTAAGTTGCCTGTTCTTTCTTGTAGCCAACCATTGAAAATAATAACAGGATTCAAGAATACAATTTACAATGTTCTAGCTCTAGACCGGTGTAGCACATGTGTGACTGTATTAATTTATGAAACCAAAATGGTAACTGTGAATTATGTATTTCTTTGTGCATTTTCTAAAGTGGGGGAGAAGGTGGTTGGGACATTAAGAGCAATTGATGCCTATGTCCTATACTTTTGTTTTTGGTGGAATATAATGGAAATTATCAGTTTCCCAAAAAAAAAAAAAAAAAAAGACAAAACAAAGAAGAAAAAAAAACAACCCTAAAAATTATATGAATATATTTTTTTTCTTAAGCAATACATTTCAGTGTGACTTGTGATAGAACATTTTTCTTTTTTTTAGGTAATAAATGAATAAAAAGCAAAATGAGGACATTTCGTTGTCTGTCTGAGTATTAATTACGAGTTCATTCGATAACTTCCAGTTTGAGGTTTTCCGCAAAAGTTTTGGCTCAGTAAAGCGTTTCACATAGGACTCCGTTTCAGGTAACCAGATATATATGACTGGTATCTGAAAATGCGGTGAAGCTCTGAACCATACCGATGAAGTATCATTTTCCCAGTATCGAAACCTCAATGTATATAAGAAGACAAGCTCACCATACCGTCCGACAGAGAGGGGAGGGGTGTAGGGTTCGTGGATTTTATGTGTGTGTTTGGGGGGGAGGGAGGGGGTCATCAAGATAATTTTAGTGGGAGAGCCAAAGGACGTTTTCCTCCACATCTGTCAGTAGGTGCTGGGCTCAAGATGAGACAGAATATTGAAGTGGAGCAACACAGAGATAGAGAGAGAGAGAGGAGAAAGAGCAAGTGGTGCATCATGTGAACCTTGCTTCCTGACACATGTACAGCTAAAGGTCCTTTGAAGCATTTGTAGCCCGAGTCTCTTTACTTGGCAGGGCTGACAACAGAGCAGCTTGACTTGGAGCGGCAGGAAACACCTGAAATAGGGTCGAACTTGAAAGGACAAACACCTACTGTATGCCAAAGTATCGCCCAGACGGTGCCCCAATAACACAGCACGCGGCCTTCTCGAATGTGTGAAGTGAAGTAGCCAACATAGCATGAAAACAAAAAACACATGAACTTATGATAATGAATTTGTTTTAGTCATTGGCTAGTTTAATGGAAAGCAAGAAAGTGAGAGTAAGCCAAAAAAAAAAAGGCCGGTGGTGTTAAAACTTCACTGAGATAATTAGAAATGTGCCTGCAAATGACACATGCAGAAAAGTATCTAATGGGAGCTAAAGCCAAGAGTGGAGAATAACTGAGGAAAGCGCTATAACAGTACTGTTGTAAGTGATGGCAATTTCTGGTTCACAGAACTAATTTGTTGTAGAAATGTGAGTTACATTTGGTGACCTGAGTTCTGAAATAAATATTCCATGAGGTACACATAGCTGACAGTCGGCCGTGGATGAAATGTGTTTTCATCTCCAGGATTTGGTGCATAGTTAATATTGCATACATCACATTAAAAAGCAATAACCTCAGTTGAGCAATCAACATCCCACCCCACCACCGACACCCAGCAGCTAGTCAGCCAGAGGCCAGAAGCATTGCATTGTTTTTTTGCACCTTCATTTTGATGGCACAGATAATGGCCAAGGAGTTGAAATGTGTCTCTTGGCCCTTTTCTCTCTTGGCCTCCCTCCCTCTTGCTGAAAGATGGATTTTGTTAATGCAAGCCTCCCACTTAGCGGCTTTCTAAATACAAGCAATGCACCGCCTCCTTTTGTCCCTAGCCTGTGGGGAATAAAGACCCAAACATTGCAGTTTGATGAGCAGAGCCTGATAGAAAATATCGATGACAAAGCATGCGTTGGCTCATCAGTGAACTAATAGTCCTTAATTTCTCCCGATTTCGCGGACAGGCAGCAAAAAAACGTTGTGGTTCGATGGAAGCAAGCCATCTTGGTGACCTAAATTCAATCTGAGATAGATCTAAATACGATCCTCCACTGTGAAAAAGGCAAATCAAGAACACTCTGAGGAGACTTAGATTTCTAGCCGTTTGGTTGTTCATCATTGTAGCTTTTCATGGGGGGGAAAAAGTGCACTCTGATTTCTGTAAACGTATGCATGTGTAACACTGCAATAGCAAGTTTGATGTCATACTTCTTCCACGGACCTATGCAGATGAGTATCTGCCGGCAGACTTAAATGGTTTTGCTGTTGTTATTGCCTTGAAGTTGATTTGACTAAAAACATTTTGCAGTCTTCTAAATGTGCTGGAGTAAACTAAAACAACATCATAGGCTTGAAACAATATCAAGATTGTATCAATGCTAAACAGTTTGGAAAAATCTAAGAACCATGGGCAGGAGGGAAATAGAAGTGATGAATACGATGCTTTGAGTTAATAGTTGAATTAAGATTTTGAAGATGCAAACAGCACAGACACCCTAGAGAGAATGTTGACCTAACTGACTTGCATTAGCTGAACTTCCCGTGCACCCCAGCTATTACCAGTTACTGTACACATTTGCATTTTAGTGGCTGCACAAGAACAAGAAGTCCATCATCGAGCCGATAAACTCACAGGGCTTCCAGTCATACTGCAACTGTCAGGAGGCTCTTCTCAGAAATGGCCGCCTATTTCTAACAGCCTCTGACAGTCTCAGCCTCCACACTACATGGCGCTTACTGCAAGTTTGCTCTCTATGCGTATGTGACTGCCTATAGAGAGGAGAACAGAGGGAAATGGAGAGGAGAGACTGTTCACAGCTGCCACCGCAAACTGAAACCCAGCGAGGAGAGGAGTGGAACGAGAGGAGCTCCATGAAGTTGGGGTTTCACACATTTTTGTGTGATCTAAGATAAGACGGACTCAGCTGTATCCTCCTGTTACCTAAACATACAAGCATGCACACACGCACGCATGCACGTGCGCCCACACACACACATACACAACTCACAGGAACCCACCCTAGACTAACAGGAAAAAAAATCAAGAAGTCAGAATTCAAGTAAGGAAGCAGTATTTGCCCTCTTGTAGAAGTGAGAGTTCATGGCCCATGTGATAGTGTGTGTGTGTGTGTGTGTGTGTGTGTGTGTGTGTGTGTGTGTGTGTGTGTGTGTGTGTGTATGAATAAAGTCGTGTCACCGAAAAACTATTGTATTTGTGCCTGTTTGTACGAGAGCAGTCAAATCTGGGCTCTCACCTGACGTCAAAGTCTTTCTTTGTTCTTCTATTCATACTCTTGTCATTGTACCAAAGACTGCAGGGCAAGATTTATTTATTTATTTGTTTGTTTGTAGTGGCCTTACCTTTCAGGAAAATGAAGGCTGTTAGGGATATAAGGAGCAAAATATTAAAACTTTGCCATCAAACACATTGCTTTCAAGGCACCATTTTGTCAGTGAGGAAACTGGGCATCTTTATTTTTAGATCTTTTAGCCAGTGGCGTTTCTGTGATGTTGAGATCTCAGAGCCCAAAAGTGTGTCCCTTGGAGTATCAGTCAGGATTTACGCAGAACAAATTGTTTCTATTGATTGATATACCAGACAGCACTAATTGCAGCCACAAGAGATGTGGAGTTTAGGGGCAAAGCTTGTTTTGAGTTAGGGCCATTGATTACTGTTCAGAAGTCGACGTAGCTCGTCATTTATTGTCTCGCTTTCGTTTCCAGGCAAGGCAACTTTATTGATAGAGCGCATTTCATACACACATGCAGTTCAATCAATCGTGTGCTTTACATAAAAAATAGGCTACAATAACAAGATTAATTTAAAAAAGGAAAGAATTGAAATAAATAAAAAGATAAGGCAATAAAATTAGCAGCAAGAAAAAGTAACTGAATAAAAATAACAACAAAAAAAGACAAAGTTGCACAGATGACAAAAAGAATGTATAAAAATATTGGTGCTACAGCTCATAGTTGAGATAGGTACACCTTTGTGGGGCTACTTACACCTGGCATTAACATGCGTCTTGGGTGATCCGATTACATGTGGACAGCTCCAAGTACAGGTGTCAATGCACCCAATCGCATTTGAAGTTTAAACGTGTAGCGGAGTCAGTATGGTCTTAGGAGCGAGATCCCTCCTCTGTTGCGCCCCCTGAAGTTTCGTCTTATTTTTCTCCGTTAAAGGATTTTTTTTTAGATAGTTGTTCCGTATCCGATGAGGGGAGGGGGGCGGGGGGTCTAAGGACATGATGTCGTGTTGATGTAAAGCCCACTGAGGCAAATTTGTAATTTGTGATATTGGCTATATATAAAAAAATTGACTTGACTTAACTTGACTTGTTCATGTTATTTTTAGTTTATGTATTTTTTCTCTTGGTGAACATTCTCAAAAACTGTGTGTAATATTTTCTGTTATAGTCTGGATATCGCCAACCTTATGTTTAACAAATAAATATGTTGTTCCGGTTTACCTGTTATAGTAAGGGGGACTTCAATTAGTGACACACAAGAGACACAGGAGTGACGTGGCTGCGAATTCGCGGCAAAAGTCGAGCAGCTCTTGTAATGGGGAGTGTGAGACAGCTTGCCACTGTGTGTGAATTGACTGTGCCCCATCCGACTTTCGTTAGAATAAATATGCAGATCCCGTTCCTGGTGTTCTTGGGTCTGTGAGCAACCATCTTACAGCTGCTACAAAACGCACGTGTCCCGAGCCACGCAGAGGACGTCAGTTGACTAGGTCAGCGGTCGGGAACCTATGGCTCGCGAGCCATATATGGGTCTTCCGGTGACGGCATATGGCTCCCAGACAATTTTGAGTTGAAAAAAATAAAAAAAATCAGTTTGGAACTGATTTTAAAATACTTGTGATATTTCTTAATAATACTGTGTCATTTTAAAGTAAACAGAAATTAGTTTTGAAGATAAATTTCACGGGTCACGGTCGTGGGTCGGGTCGGGAACCAATGGCTCGCGAGCATGTCCGGGTCATTGTAAAGGCGAAGAAATCAATTTTATCAGATAGCCAACTAGTTTATCCGCTTCAACCCTTGTAACGGAAAAGATGGCGAAAAGAAAAAAAGACGATGATTACCGTGCATTCCAGGCTGCGTGGACAGAGGAATTTGCATTTGTGGAGTGAGCAGGATCTGCGGTATGTCTAATATGCAATGATAAAATGCATCGATGAAACGGTCAAATATAAAGCGGCACTTCGATACGCACCATGCTTCATTTGCATGGAAATCTCCAGCGGGGGACGGCAGGAAAAGGGCATGCGAGGAGCTACAGCGGAGAGTGCAGACGAGTCAGCAGCAACTACGTGTGTGGACCAAGCAAGGTGACGGGAATTCCGCTAGCTTTGCGGGTGCTTTGGCAATAGTAAGGAATGGAAAGTCATTCACAGATGGCGAGTATGCCAAAACACTCATGCTTGATGTGGCCAATGAACTGTTTGATGACTTCCCAAATAAAGACAAGATAATCAAACGAATAAAAGACATGCCCCTGTCAGCAAGAACTGTGCACGATCGTAGCATCATGATGGCAAATCAAGTCGAGGAAACACAAATTAAGGACATAAACGCCGGGACATACTTTTCTCTCGCGTTAGATGAGTCAACAGACGTTAGCCATCTATCTCAGTGCAGTATAATTGCCAGGTATGCTGCAGGTGACACACTGCGTGAGGAAAGCTTGGCTGTTTTGCCAATGAAAGGGACAACAAGAGGAGAGGATTTATTCATGTCTTTCATGGAGTTTGCTAAAGAAAAAAAACTACCGATGGATAAACTTATTTCTGTCTGTACTGATGGTGCACCCTGTATGTTGGGGAAGAACAAAGGATTTGTAGCGCTTCTCCGTGAACATGAAAAGAGAGCCATCCTAAGTTTTCATTGCATCCTGCACCAGGAGGCGCTTTGCGCTCAGACGTGTGGCCAGGGGCTTGGTGAGGTGATGTCGCTGGTCATTCGAGTGGTCAACTTTATTGTTGCCCGAGCTTTAAATGATCGCCAGTTTAAAGCTCTGTTAGAAGAAGTTGGGAATCATTATCCCGGTCTGCTTTTACACAGCAACGTGCGTCGGTTGTCAAGGGGGAAGGTGCTCAGCCGTTTTGCAGCTTGCCTGAGTGAAATCCGGACTTTTCTTGAAATGAAAGGCGTCAAGCATCCTGAGCTAGACAACACTGACTGGCTCCTGCAGTTTCACTATCTCGTGGACATAACTGGCCATCTGAACCAGCTCAATGTGAAAATGCAAGGTATTGGAAATACAATCTCATCCCTTCAACAAGCAGTGTTTGCATTTGAAAGCAAGCTGGAAGTCTTTCTCAGGGACATTGAAACAGGTCGTCTTCTGCACTTTGAAAGACTGCAACAATTTAGAGATGCATGCTTAGCAAGTGACTCCACTCAACATCTGGATCTCCAGCAGCTAGCTGGCTTTACGTCCAATCTCCTGCAGTCAGGAGATTGGACGGAGATTGGAGAATTTCGTGCGTGCACTGGTCTTTTCAAGTTCATCACTCATCCACATGAGTGTGCAGTGGACAAAATCGACCTGACATGCATCCCCGGGGTCTCTATCGGAGACTTTGAGCTGGAAGTTGCTGACCTGAAGGCATCAGACATGTGGATGAGTAAGTTCAAGTCACTTAATGGAGAGTTGGAAAGTCTTGCGCGACAGCGAGCAGAGCTGGCGAGGGAACACAAGTGGACAGAAATGAAAAATCTTCAACCTGAAGACCAGCTGATTCTTAAAACTTGGAACGAGCTTCCTGTGACATACCACACAATGCAGCGTGTGAGTATTGCCGTATTGACCATGTTTGGCTCTACATATGCTTGTGAGCAGTCATTCTCGCATATGAGGAACATTAAGACCAACCTACGCTCACGTTTAACTGATGGAAGCCTCAACGCCTGCATGAAGCTCAGCCTCACCACGTATGAACCAGACTACAAGGCCATCAGCAAAACCATGCAGCACCAGAAGTCGCATTAAAAGTAAGACATATTTAATTTATTATACGTTAAAAATACTATATGGCTCTCGATGAAATATATTTAGAAATATTTGGCTTTTATGGCTCTCCCAGTCAAAAAGGTTCCTGACCCCTGCCCTATGTCATCGTGTTCCCTGATAAAATGACTGGATGTCCAGCTAAACAAGGACAAAACAGAGGTAGTCGTTTTTGATTTCCAAAAAATTAGGGAATTAAGGTCAGTGGCTACCTAAAATCTCTATCACTATAGACAACAAATAAGGCTAGAAACTTGAGTGTTATTGCATTAACAAAGTCAACATATTACTACTTTAAAAATATAGCAAAGCTTGGAGGCCTACTATCCAGAACAGACCTGGAAAAGCTTATCCATGCTTTCATCTATCGTAGGATAGTACAGGTTGTACACCGGCCTTCCTAAAAAAACTCTCTGAAAACTACAGCATGTTCAACATGCAGCTGCAAGGGTACTCACAAAAACTAAAAAATATGACCATGTCCCACTAGTTCTCACTGGCTTCCACTGTGCCAGAGAGTTGAATTTAAAATTCGTTTATTAGTCTATAAAACCCTAAATGGCTTGGGGCCAAAATATTTCCTAGATGTTCTTATTCTGTATGAACCATTAAGAACCCTTAGGTCATCTGGAAAAGGACTACTAACTGTTTATAGACCTAAGACAACACATGGTGAAGTGTCATTCAGACATTATGCTTCTTACACCTAGAACAACCTCCCAGAAATACTTAGATACACCCAAAATGTGGCAACTTTTAAATCCAAGCTCAAAACTTTCTTGTTTTGTAGGGCTTATGAACACTGACTTGCTCACTTAGAGGCTGTTTAGACCTGGTGTCTTGGGTAATCACAAATGGACAGCTCTAAGTACATCAGTTCACACCTGGCAATGCGTCCTAGAATGCATGTCCACATGCGTCTCGAGTGACCACTTGTGATCAGATCTCACTTCCCTGCTCTCTATGCAAATAACCACATACACCAATGTGGTGGACGGGCGTGGTTTAGCCTTGGCTGCAAGCGGAGAGAGGGGCGTGGCTCACGTCGGAGCAGCACACTGGCCCACGCGAGTGAAAAACATTAGTAAATAAAGCCTATGTTAATCGCCTAAAACCATGTCTGCCTTCATCTCGAACCGTCCCCATGGCACGTGTCACAATCACAGAAATAAAAACATACAGAAATGAGAGGAGAGAGGAGTTGAAGCAACAGACATTTAACAAAATGAGACATCCTTGCTCACTTGAGCCCCATTTTAATGTGCCGTCAATTAGTATGACGTATTCCACATCTGTAAGTTATTACTGTCAAATTATGTTGTCATACAAAATTTGAGGTGCTCTTAAAGGAATAAAATAAATCATCACATATCCCAACCGCACTTCTTTGCTTTTATTTCCATTCCACTTTGTTGTGAAGCACAGCAGGTTTTTAAAAAGTGTTGTGCAAATAACCGTTATTATTCTGATGATGCAGATCCATCTGAAAGCCTTCAGATCCCTGACCTGATATGTTGCACTTAAAATCTAGCCAGTGGGTAAATATTTTCACATTATTACAATGGCATGGATGCAGCAAATGCATGTCACGCCAGATAGAGACAAATAATCTGATGAGGGAAATTAACTGAGTGAATTAGGAGCGTCAGGCTCCGATTGTTTGCTTTCTTTCATTTTGTGCTCAAAATACACAGCAAAAGTTGAAACTCATTCTTGAATCTCGTTATGTGGGAAAATGTAAATGACTGAACACTAGAGTTTGCAATTCTCAAACCGAACCCTGTCAGGCTTAACTCGATCATGTCGGTTCAGGCTCAGATTAATTATTCCAGCGGGATTGAGAGGGTCGGGCTCTGTGCTGCGGTGCATAAATAAACTTGAACCTTAAATTGAACTTGAATGTGCAAGTGGGCACCCGATTTGACTGTTATCAGTTTATTGAATAGGATATGAGTTAGGTTATCATCACACATCTGTCCCAAATACGTATATGGGCAAGTAGGGCTGACTAAACCTACTAGTAGGTTCAAGTAATTGTTATCACCCATTCATTTCGTTGAGCCAGTGCTGGTGGAGCCCAGTCAGCTCACGTGACGCCTGCCGAGAAAATGGAAACTACAGAGAACTACAGCTAAAGACGTGATGCGTATGCGTTTGTCAAAGAGGCTAGGTAAGTCTTTTATTAAGTGGAGAGGGGGTACAATCATGCTCGGGCACGGTACAAGCCAACCGTGCCAAGTGTGAGTATGCCCTTAGTCTCACACACAAACACAGACAATTATTAAAACGAACAAGCATTAATCTTAATAATTGATAACTTACAAATTATAGTAGAAGATCATTTATTTTACTTTATATTATTTTTTGTGCGTTTACTTAAAGCAAAGGGTTAACTTTTTTTTTTTTAGGGAGGATACGTTCCAGTCCATTAGTTAATTATTTGAACTTAGGTAGCATACTACTACCAGACCCTGGAATAAATTTCCTGTTACAGTACAATTTAAATCTGGTCTCATCTTGATTTATTTCTATTTAAAGTGGGACAAATAGAAACATGGCATGATGGTACATTGAAGAAAAATAAATCCTTATATTGGACAAATTCAGGGGCAGATTAAACACATTCTTATCGTCTTTGTTTTCAGATTTCAGATTAGATTGATTTTATTTTGAACATGCTAAAATGACAAATAAAATAAACAGGCAGGAATACAAGAACAAGTGGAAATAATAGTAAACTTATTTTGCAAACTCTCTGTAATGACTCAATAACTGGACCATGTTCAAAAAGGGCGTAGGATGAAGTAAAGAACTAAAAGTAAAAGTAAAGACGTTTGAATAAATTATTAAATTCTTTAAAAAGTCTTGTCTTTTTTTTCTTTGGTAAATAGTTACTCGTTAGCCGATTTAATATGGAAAGTTGCATCACGCATGCAAACGTTACCATGGATACCGGAAAGGGTTACGTATTGGCTAGCCAGTGCTACTGTATCGTACCGGGTGGTGTTTTAACACCACTATAAGGCATCATTGCCATCGTATAAACGTGTATCCTAAATGCAATAAACGAACATATCAAGTTATCATCAAGTCCCCGTACACTGACAATGCTAATATGCACCATTTAATAGTTGTTACCAGCGCTAACGATGACGCTAACGACATGACACTGGGAATGGAGCGGCATCTCGTGTCATAATAACGATGTTACGGTTTTTAAAGAGTTAAAATTTGCTAATTTAGGTAAATTCTGCTAAATACCGTTTCTTTTGGCGTTCTTTTCCTGGGCGATCTCTCTTACCAGGCAGATGTAAGGCAGTTTGCGGATGAGCAGCTCAGTAGATTTCTGGTCGCGACGAATCTCCGTCAGAGCGACGGTCCCGGGCCTGTGACGGTGACGCTTCGTCACACCACCGGTGGCCGGGGCGCTTTAACGGCCACCCTTTGGTCGCCAACTGCTTCCTGAGGGCTTTCAAATCATCAAATCAAGGCAAATCGGGTTCCACAGTTGTGGGTCTGGTGTGTGTCAGAAATTACAGACGAGGTTAACAAAAAAAAAAAAGAAAAGAGCCCAGAGACTTTGGTGACCACCTAGTCCAGGGGTCAGGAACCTCTTTGACTGGGAGAGCCATAAAAGGCAAATATTTCTAAATATATTTCATCGAGAGCCATATAGTATTTTTAACGTATAATAAATTAAATATGTCTTACTTTTAATGCGACTTCTGGTGCTGCATGGTTTTGCTGATGGCCTTGTAGTCTGGTTCATACGTGGTGAGGCTGAGCTTCATGCAGGCGTTGAGGCTTCCATCAGTTAAACGTGAGCGTAGGTTGGTCTTAATGTTCCTCATATGCGAGAATGACTGCTCACAAGCATATGTAGAGCCAAACATGGTCAATACGGCAATACTCACACGCTGCATTGTGTGGTATGTCACAGGAAGCTCGTTCCAAGTTTTAAGAATCAGCTGGTCTTCAGGTTGAAGATTTTTCATTTCTGTCCGCTTGTGTTCCCTCGCCAGCTCTGCTCGCTGTCGCGCAAGACTTTCCAACTCTCCATTAAGTGACTTGAACTTACTCATCCACATGTCTGATGCCTTCAGGTCAGCAACTTCCAGCTCAAAGTCTCCGATAGAGACCCCGGGGATGCATGTCAGGTCGATTTTGTCCACTGCACACTCATGTGGATGAGTGATGAACTTGAAAAGACCAGTGCACGCACGAAATTCTCCAATCTCCGTCCAATCTCCTGACTGCAGGAGATTGGACGTAAAGCCAGCTAGCTGCTGGAGATCCAGATGTTGAGTGGAGTCACTTGCTAAGCATGCATCTCTAAATTGTTGCAGTCTTTCAAAGTGCAGAAGACGACCTGTTTCAATGTCCCTGAGAAAGACTTCCAGCTTGCTTTCAAATGCAAACACTGCTTGTTGAAGGGATGAGATTGTATTTCCAATACCTTGCATTTTCACATTGAGCTGGTTCAGATGGCCAGTTATGTCCACGAGATAGTGAAACTGCAGGAGCCAGTCAGTGTTGTCTAGCTCAGGATGCTTGACGCCTTTCATTTCAAGAAAAGTCCGGATTTCACTCAGGCAAGCTGCAAAACGGCTGAGCACCTTCCCCCTTGACAACCAACGCACGTTGCTGTGTAAAAGCAGACCGGGATAATGATTCCCAACTTCTTCTAACAGAGCTTTAAACTGGCGATCATTTAAAGCTCGGGCAACAATAAAGTTGACCACTCGAATGACCAGCGACATCACCTCACCAAGCCCCTATCCACTCGTCTGAGCGCAAAGCGCCTCCTGGTGCAGGATGCAATGAAAACTTAGGATGGCTCTCTTTTCATGTTCACGGAGAAGCGCTACAAATCCTTTGTTCTTCCCCAACATACAGGGTGCACCATCAGTACAGACAGAAATAAGTTTATCCATCGGTAGTTTTTTTTCTTTAGCAAACTCCATGAAAGACGTGAATAAATCCTCTCCTCTTGTTGTCCCTTTCATTGGCAAAACAGCCAAGCTTTCCTCACGCAGTGTGTCACCTGCAGCATACCTGGCAATTATACTGCACTGAGATAGATGGCTAACGTCTGTTGACTCATCTAACGCGAGAGAAAAGTATGTCCCGGCGTTTATGTCCTTAATTTGTTTCCTCGACTTGATTTGCCATCATGATGCTACGATCGTGCACAGTTCTTGCTGACAGGGGCATGTCTTTTATTCGTTTGATTATCTTGTCTTTATTTGGGAAGTCATCAAACAGTTCATTGGCCACATCAAGCATGAGTGTTTTGGCATACTCGCCATCTGTGAATGACTTTCCATTCCTTACTATTGCCAAAGCACCCGCAAAGCTAGCGGAATTCCCGTCACCTTGCTTGGTCCACACACGTAGTTGCTGCTGACTCGTCTGCACTCTCCGCTGTAGCTCCTCGCATGCCCTTTTCCTGCCGTCCCCCGCTGGATATTTCCATGCAAATGAAGCATGGTGCGTATCGAAGTGCCGCTTTATATTTGACCGTTTCATCGATGCATTTTATCATTGCATATTAGACATACCGCAGATCCTGCTCTCTCCACAAATGCAAATTCCTCTGTCCACGCAGCCTGGAATGCACGGTAATCATCGTCTTTTTTTCTTTTCGCCATCTTTTCCGTTACAAGGGTTGAAGCGGATAAACTAGTTGGCTATCTGATAAAATTG
Source organism: Lampris incognitus (assembly GCF_029633865.1). Taxonomy (NCBI): domain Eukaryota; kingdom Metazoa; phylum Chordata; class Actinopteri; order Lampriformes; family Lampridae; genus Lampris; species Lampris incognitus. The sequence continues at coordinate 95,715,080 of NC_079213.1, read as the reverse complement.
ATTTCTTCGCCTTTACAATGACCCGGACATGCTCGCGAGCCATTGGTTCCCGACCCGACCCACGACCGTGACCCGTGAAATTTATCTTCAAAACTAATTTCTGTTTACTTTAAAATGACACAGTATTATTAAGAAATATCACAAGTATTTTAAAATCAGTTCCAAACTGATTTTTTTTAAAAAAATTTTCAACTCAAAATTGTCTGGGAGCCATATGCCGTCACCGGAAGACCCATATATGGCTCGCGAGCCATAGGTTCCCGACCGCTGACATAGGGAATCAATTGGACTATAATCAGAGGGTGAGAGGGCAATATAAATGTGTGTATCATCAGCATAATGATGGTAGGCAATATTGTTGTGCTGCAAATGCTTTCCTAATGGTAGCATGTAAAGATTGAATAAGAGAGACCCAAGGATTGATCCTTGAGGAACTCCACATGTCACATTAACCTTCTGGGAGACAAAGCTGCCAATGGAGACAAAGCAATCTCTGTCTTGCAGGTATGACCTGTACCAGCGAAGGACCATATTAGGTAGTTTGACCCAGTTTTCTAGTCTAGCTAATGGTATAGAATGGTTAACAGTATCAAATGCAGCACTTAAATCCAATAAAACTAGAACTGATATGTTGACAGTGGCAAAGTTAAGATGGATGTCATTAACCACCTTAATTGGCATTGTCTCAGTACTGTGGTTGAGCTGAAATCCAGATTGGAAGATGTCAAATAAATCATTAATCTTAAGGAAACAAATAAGCTGCTGATTGAAAAAAAAAACCTTCTCATTGACCTTACCTATAAATAGTAGATTTGAAATTGGTCTGTAGTTATTAAGTACAGAGGAATCTAGAGTTTTCTTTAGTAGGGGTTTAATAACTGCCGTTTTTGGACCCTGTGAGAAGAGGCCAGATGAAATCGAATAGTTAACAATTCGTAGCATGTCTTTTAATAAATAATGGAAATACTCTTTGATAAACACAGTAGGCAAAGGATCAAGACAGTAGGTAGATAGATTTAATTGCGTGACAATTTTCTTCAGGGTATGATGATCAATGGTCTTGAATTCAGACATTATTATTGAAGTCATTTTACCTGGATAAAAAGGTAATACATTTTATGCCAGATGATTTATAGAACTTCTAATTGTTAATTTTATCTCTGAAAAACTCAGTGAACTCATTGCATATACAGGCCTCGCCACCTTGTTGTGGTGGCGAAGCTTGCATGTACCAATGATCCAAGAGCTATGCCTTCTGGAGCTTGGCTCCTTGTAGGGTCATCCAAGACAGATAGGTCAAAGGGGAAATTCCAGACGAAGTGCGATCCAACAAAGACCTCAACAGCGGAACTAGCGGAAGACAATGCCAGTGAAGGCAGATGAAGGCTGCAATAGAGGGTGGTCCCCAATTGTCTTGGTTCTCCATGCCATTGGACTCTGGCCACCCCCTGCCAAAGACCGTGTGATGGCTACAGGCGCATCAGCCTCTCCACATAAAAAGCTGTCACATGCAGGCGTCCCCCCGCAAGGACACCCACAAGGACCTAGAAGGAGGACAGTCATACTCGACCCTCAGTGACTGCTGATTATGATGATTTACAGGCCAATAAATGTTCAGCGGGAGTTGACACTGAAAGACTAGTCAGACTATGAAAAACTAAAAATAGAACACAAGCATTGTTAGAGTTTTTTTTAAAATCATATCAGAGAAGTAGGATTGTCTTGCATTATTTAAAAAAAAGGTTACGTTCATGCAGGTTTTCCTTATAAATGTCATAGTGGATGGGAAGGCCTGATTTTCGCCATTTGCATTCTGCTACCCTACATTCTCATTTCTAGGCTTTTACAGAAGCTGCATTTCTCCATGGTGCTGCAAGCTTGGTGAAGATTGACTTTTCCTTTACTGAGGCACTGTCCTGCTGTGTATGCCGGCCTCAGTTGTTTGTACCAACCTCGGACTCTTCTCCTAGGTATTATACAACAACTACTTAACATCGTGTTACATAAGGTGACCAACAACCTCTTTTCTCCAATGACAGCCCCATCTGCGCTGCCGAGTAATGGAGGGAATGCACCAAAGAGGTCTGTTTCTTGAGGTCAGGACATAAACATCTGAGCTTGGACAAACTCCTCATCTGTAAGACCCAGGGCTGTTTGCATGGTCAGCGGGGACCTTGTTGTCTTTTGTCTATTTTTGTTTGTTCCCTGCACAGTTTGAAGAGAAGAATGGCGTTCTGTTACCTGATGGATATTTATGCAGCTGTGAGGCTGTGAAGAGGACCTTTGATATCTTTTCAGACTGTTCCCTCCCCCTGCACACACACACACACACACACACACACGATTACTTTGTGATGCCCTGAACAGGCCAGTGTTGAACATTTCCAAACTAAAATACACATGTGCGTGCACACAAGCACACACTGACATATCCCCTCACCCCCCCACACACACACTTCAGCTGTCCCTATCATTGATGAACTGCCCTCGGAGCCTAACCTCATGAACCCTGGGGGAAATGGCACAGGGGTCATGGTTAAAATAAACCCCGGAACCTGGATAAACAGGATGTGTACACCCACCCAGACATTTGGCACTAGCTAATCAAACACTTCTGACCAGTTAGAAACCAGATAAGATTTTGGAAATCACCCGTATCCAAACTGTTAAGGTCTACATGACAGTATCTCAAGTAGAGTCGGTGTGTACAGTAAATGCAAACATAGCTAACAATGTATAAAATGTCTGATTCAAGTGGGTATTATTTTTAAGCAGCTCAAACTTCTTGGCAACAGAAATAGCTCAAGCAGCTCAGTGAAAAAGCTCCTCAGGTGGCCTTGCATTGCTTGTCACTGGTGTATGAAAATACTTTTATTTATGTGAATTTCCAGTTGGAGGCCCTGAAGAAAATGAATGTTTGGTTTAATGTTAATCAGCTTGTTAGTGTTGGGACTGCAACTGTCGGGATAAGCAAATCTGTAATAACTGAAAAAGTCCATGACGTTAAGACGCTCCAAGTGACTACGTAAGTCCAAGGCATAATTAGAGACACTCCTGGTGGTTCAAACCATCCATTACATTCACAGAGACAATCAAAAAAACATTTTGAAGATATGTAGATGGGGAGATTTATGATCTTTCCTGGCAGTTAGGGTTAGGGTTAACCCTAACACATTATAGTACTCTCCAGTTTCGCCACCATTGTTGTCCATGTCTTACCTCCTTTTACTGTTTGTACATTGGTTGTTATGTGACATGCATCAGTACGCTGGGCTCCACCTGCTAAGAGCGCTGTGGTCTCTTTTACAATTAGCTCTCGGGTTGCGTGTCAAGCGTTATTTTCCTTGGAGTCTTTTGACTCTCTGTTCTTCTTCTTTTGAGTGAAAGATCAGGAACTGTTGCTTGCAGTTGCTCCAGTGACCTTTTAGCAGCTGTGGCAGTGACATGGGCTGAGCCTCCACCACCTCATTCTGGTTTTCTCTCTGGTTTTCTCTGATAAAGTGAGACTCTCTCTCTCTCTCTCTCTCTCTCTCTCTCTCTCTCTCTCTCTCTCTCTCTCTCTCTCTCTCTCTCTCTCTCAGACTCTCTCTTTCTCCCCCCCCCCCAACCATCAGTTACTGAGCAGCTCCTATAAAAGAGTCTGTTCACCAGTTTTTACAGCCCAAGTAATACCTTCCAATTAAAAATTATGTATTTTAATATATATATAATATGCAGTGGTGCAGTGGTTAGCACATTTGCCTCACAGCAAGAAGGTCGCGGGTCCGAGCCCCAGGGTAGTCCAACCTCAGGGGTCATCCCAGGTTGTCCTCTGTGTGGAGTTTGCATTGTCTCCCCGTGTCTGCATGGCTTTCCTCCGGGTGCTCCCGTTTCCTCCTACAGTCCAAAGACATGTAGGTCAGGTAAATTAGCCATACTAAATTGTCCCTAGGTGTGTGTGTTGTGTGTGTGATGGACTAGTGGCCTGTCCAGAGTGTCTCCCTGCCTGCTGCCCAATGACTGGTGGGATAGGCTCCAGCATCCCCACGACCCTGCATAGGATAAGCGGTTTGGATAATGAATGGATGGATGGAACATATAGCGTTTTTTTCCCCCGAAACTGTCAATGGTGTTGTTATAAGTGGTGAACTAACGAGGAGCGGAATATCAATACAGATACAGAAAAAAAAAAGTTTTAATACATTGCAGTACAGGCCTGTTTTGTGCATCGCGCACTCATCAGCTGCTAATGTGGTACCGCATTAGCAGCTGATGAGTGCGCTAATGTGTGTGTGTGTGTGTGTGTGTGTGTGTGTGTGTGTGTGTGTGTGTGTATATATATACACTACCGTTCAAAAGTTTGGGATCACCCAAACAATTTTGTGTTTTCCATGAAAAGTCACACTTATTCACCACCATATGTTGTGAAATGAATAGAAAATAGAGTCAAGACATTGACAAGGTTAGAAATAATGATTTGTATTTGAAATAAGATTTTTTTTACATCAAACTTTGCTTTCGTCAAAGAATCCTCCATTTGCAGCAATTACAGCATTGCAGACCTTTGGCATTCTAGCTGTTAATTTGTTGAGGTAATCTGGAGAAATTGCACCCCACGCTTCCAGAAGCAGCTCCCACAAGTTGGATTGGTTGGATGGGCACTTCTTTGAGCAGATTGAGTTTCTGGAGCATCACATTTGTGGGGTCAATTAAACGCTCAAAATGGCCAGAAAAAGAGAACTTTCATCTGAAACTCGACAGTCTATTCTTGTTCTTAGAAATGAAGGCTATTCCATGCGAGAAATTGCTAAGAAATTGAAGATTTCCTACACCGGTGTGTACTACTCCCTTCAGAGGACAGCACAAACAGGCTCTAACCAGAGTAGAAAAAGAAGTGGGAGGCCGCGTTGCACAACTGAGCAAGAAGATAAGTACATTAGAGTCTCTAGTTTGAGAAACAGACGCCTCACAGGTCCCCAACTGGCATCTTCATTAAATAGTACCTGTTAGAGCCTGTTTGTGCTGTCCTCTGAAGGGAGTAGTACACACCGGTGTAGGAAATCTTCAATTTCTTAGCAATTTCTCGCATGGAATAGCCTTCATTTCTAAGAACAAGAATAGACTGTCGAGTTTCAGATGAAAGTTCTCTTTTTCTGGCCATTTTGAGCGTTTAATTGACCCCACAAATGTGATGCTCCAGAAACTCAATCTGCTCAAAGAAGTGCCCATCCAACCAATCCAACTTGTGGGAGCTGCTTCTGGAAGCGTGGGGTGCAATTTCTCCAGATTACCTCAACAAATTAACAGCTAGAATGCCAAAGGTCTGCAATGCTGTAATTGCTGCAAATGGAGGATTCTTTGACGAAAGCAAAGTTTGATGTAAAAAAAATCTTATTTCAAATACAAATCATTATTTCTAACCTTGTCAATGTCTTGACTCTATTTTCTATTCATTTCACAACATATGGTGGTGAATAAGTGTGACTTTTCATGGAAAACACAAAATTGTTTGGGTGATCCCAAACTTTTGAACGGTAGTGTATATATGTATATATATATATATATATATATATATATATGAATAAATCCTACCCAGAAATATAAAAACAATGAAGTCGAATTAACGGGGAAACGCTTTATGCCAAAGACTGTACAAGACAAGAATCCCGTTTAAGGTTGTCTACCTAATTGTCCTTCTCTTTACCTCATTGTAGCACCTGACCTGACAGTGATGCAGCATCTCTAAGGAGACGGTAGCGCAACACATCACATGTCATGATGCAATACAGACATCAAACCTGACCGGCATAGCATCATATGATGTAGCCTGGCATAACAATGCACAACATTGCCCATCTGAGCATATTTAACATGCCATAATACAGTGAAACCTCGCCAAAGCTTAGCTCAGCGTCTCCGGGGCCTCACATAGTATACTGGGAATACACTACAGGGTCATCAGTCAGATTTACTCCAGATTTGCTTATCCCAACACTCGGAAGAGAAGTTCTTATCAGAGATATAGTCAGAAAAAGATTATCTGCTAGTTTGAAGGGTTTACAGGCTTGATTTGGACTAACCCATTGTGCTTGCAGACTGGTTTGGTCTGGTTTTACTCCATCATTTCAGAAATGTTTGGTGATTCTTTACAACCCAGTTCCTGAAGTGTTTCTGGACAAAGTCCTGTGATGTGTGGGGAACAGATACACTCACAGTAGAAAGCACCAAAAGGCTGACGAGGGCCAAGTTTTCCAGTGAGGTGAGGTGAATGTGAAGAAGGAAACGAGAAAATGCATCATGTTTTATTTTTATTAAGCGCTAAGTCTTTATTGCTGATAATTGGTGTTAGGTTGGATCATGCAGGTTTCTGTGACACCAGAAGTCCTGACGTCAGTCACGTGTCAGGAATCAGCAGTGTTAGTGTCAGTTATATTGTTCAGTGTATGACAGCCCATAATTATCCAATCCTCTAGTGTGAGCACATTCACAACCGAGACAAGGAATCTGAGAGCTGTTGCTGTCTCTGTGATGCTCTGCATTTACAAAATGAGTTAGGATTTTATGAGTCTTCCAGTGTGTGTGCCCAATATTAGACACACAGGCTCGTTGCCTAATTAGGCATCTGTCTAAGTGAATTGTGGGAGTTGTTCTGTCGTCGCTCCGTGCTGACCATGCTTGCTGTACAAACGATGTGATTTATCGCACTCAGCGCTTAATGAAAAGGGCGCACCAGTGGTTTGGATGACCTCCAACAGGTGTTAATACCAGCCAGGCCAGGCGGGGCGACAGGGCAGAGGGGTGGGAGGTGGTAGGCTAGGGCTCATTTGCATTTTTGATTCCCAGAGAGCAGTCTGCCGCCTCGCCTCGCCTCTCCTCCTTGCCTCCTCTCCTCTTGTCATCCCTCCAGCTCCACACATTCATCCATCCCTCCATCCATTCACCCATCCCTCCATCCATTCACCCCTGGCCTCCATTAGTGGATTCAGTGCTATGAGTTATGGAATGGCTTTACATTGCATTGAAATAGCTGAGGTCATTGATGTAGACAGAGTGCATGCCCGCCAGCATGCTGAATATAAATGACCTGGCCTTTCTCCAGCCGCTAACCCCGAACCCCTAACCCCTTCCTCCCAGATACCACACAGGGCAAGGATCTTGGTAATTGGCCCAAAGTATGTGGGTAGGTAATCACCTATTGGAGCAGGACAGAGACCCCTCTGCAAACATGGAGATCTCAGGTACTCCAGTTCTCTAAAATACACATCATGTTGACTTTTTGACATGTTACTGTTACCTTCAGTCTTCCCCCTCCCTCACCATCTCTCCCTTGCAGACGTTCTTCTGAGCAGGATGTAGTGTGCAGGGTTTGTGTGTGTGTGTGTGTGCGCGCTCACCGAAATTTCCACTAAGACGAGCTTAATCTCAAACATCTTTGATGCTGTCTTTGAGATACTAAAAGCAAGGAGAGTTTACCTCTTAAGATAGAAAGAGAGAGAGCGTGGGAGAGAAAGAAAAAGGCAAAGAGAGAGGGAAGACTATTATAGTTTGCAAACTTCGAACGTTAGTTTGGTCATGGTGGGCATATGGGGTGTAAGGAAAGCCCTGGCATAGTTTACAATAAGCTCAACTACCAGACTCTGACCCAGAATAAACCACGTTATGCTTTATCCTTCATTTCACAGTCCTTTGAAATACCGTGTCAAGTAGCAAGCACATTTACATTCCATTTAACAGTAAGTGGAGATAATTGTATGCAAATTGATGTAGTTTAAATTACATGATAAGCGGCAAGGGCGATTCTGTTTGTGCCGCAGAGCCCACTTGCATACATATGCAAAGGTTTTATGTGTGTGTGTTTGTGTGCACACGTACGTACCCTTGACTGTGTTTATTTAACTTGGGGGAAGCCCTGAGCTCATCGTTCATAAAAGCCCATATATGGTATTGTAAACACAGATTTTTGTAAACCCCCCCCCCCCCGAACACACGCACAAAAGTGAATGAACACAGGAAGACACACTGCCAGGAAGTGGCAGCTGCTGCCATGGCAACCGGCTGAATCCATAAGCAGTGAAGGGAGGCTCGCCTTTTCTCACTGCTTTGACGTAATTTCTAGTACGTTGTCAGTGAAAAAGCAGAAGCTGCAGAAAACAGAAAATAAACAGATGAACTGAAAACTTTGAATTGCTTACAGAAAATGATGGAACGCGTCAAGATATTTTGACAGCAGTGTGCTTTAAAGAAAAGCACCATGTTTTCAGGACCCTAGATGCTCACCAAGTGCAATATGCTATAAATTGCTTTGTTGTTTTCCCGTCTTAACAGGGGAGCTATTGATTTATATGGAAATGTTCACAGCATAAATGCCACATTAACTGTATGGTCAAGCCACGGCATCTCGACTTCTACACTTTAGCATTGGGTGAAGCAGGAATGTTTTTATTGTCACAGTCTCAATTCTGGATAAAGACACAATTTACACATTTTCACAACCAAGCCAGCCAGTTACAAGTCAAAAACAGGCTGCAGAACTTTACCAAATTAATGATGAACATGGGAGTAAACAGATGGTAATTGCAGAAAATCTTGTTTGGCTTCAAATTAGAGAACACGATGATAAAACCAGGTGATTAAAACCACTGGCCCTGGAAGGTGTTGCAATTTGGGAAGTGCAGAAGCATGGTAGACACACTATGCATGCATGAATTAACACCTCACAAAAAAATGCCAAAAGCACATGTCATGCTGTCGGGTTTTTAGGTCATGGCTTTAATAAGTCATGAGCTCTGCAATGCCTCCAGGCCCAACACATTTTATTTACTAGTCCTCAAGTTCTGCATTGTGATATTATTGCATTTTATGTAGTGGTGAACATTTAATTGGATGAAAACAGCTTTTTACTAAACTGAATCTTACTACACAGCATAATAATATGCCTTTGCCTCCATTGCTCATGTCATCACCCACTGAACAGTTCTTTAAAATTTCCCTCCGATTAGAGAAATTTTCTGTTAAGTTCGAGTTATTTTATTTGTCAAATGCACAACAATACAGTGTGGCAGGCATTGCTGGCATGCTTAGGCATCAGTTCAACCTGAAAAAAACAAAACCTAAAGAATAACACGTTAAGTTAAAAAAAATCTGCAAATAAACAACAAAATTATCAATAAAAAAATTACAGTATTTACAGTCCAGCATGAGCAATTAAAAACTAAAGAAAAAAAAAACTAAAAATAAATAAAGTAAGCTAAAATTCACATTGTGTACAGGCCGGAGAAGAATAAACTTAAATTTAAACTAAACTAAAGTCACGAACTAAATCTAAAATTAACAGCTGACATGGAAATAAAACAGTATATACAGAGGTATGTAGTTATAAATATGTTAAATGTATCTATACATAGTGCAGTAGTGGTAACAGTGAACAGAGCAGAATAAAGTGAAGCGTGTACATTTTGCGAGAGGGGGGGGGCAGAGACAGAGGTGTGTGCGTGTGTGTGTGTGTGTGTGTATGTGTATGTGTGTTTCTTCTCCTGGATCACCATCTTGTCGTGCTGGAGAAGCTTGTGTGTACCAGTGATCCCAAGAGCTCCCTACCAGGATCCATGTAGGGTCACCCAAGGCGGATAGGTCAAGAGAGAGGTGAAGTGCAATCCAACAAAGACCTCAACGGCGGGACTGGTGGAAGATGTCTACAGGTCACAATGCCAGTGAAGGAGGATGAAGGCTGCAACAGAGGGTGATCCCAAATTGTCTGGATTCTCCTTGCCGTTGGATTCTGGGCACCCCCTGCCAAGGACTGTGTGTTGGCTACAGGTGAATCAGCCTCTCCACGTAAAAAGCTGTCAAGCTGTCAGGGTCAAAGCCCTGTGGCGATCAGGGAGAGGTGACGGGGGCAGGACAGTGAAGTCTGGCAGCCCCTAGCCACAACCTGGCACACACGGACTGAGGCAGAGAGGCTTCTCGGCTGCCGCACCCATGACTGAGCAGTCCTATTTAGGATCCACTCCACTCACCCCAGTTGGGGAGGGGGCTAGAAAAGTTGCCCTTAACATAGTCTGCCTCATACCTCCTGCCTGCACCACTGCATCCAGAAAGATCACCACCCTTTGGTCAGAAACAGAAACTTGTAAATTTTGGAGCCTGGAACATGCAAATCCTCATGGACAATCAATCCAGCAATCGATCTGAATGGCGTACTGCCATCATTGCCTGAGAGCTGAGAAGTTTCTGGATTGATATTTCTGCATTCTCTGAAACCCGATTGGCCGACCAAGGGCAGCTGAAAGAGGAGAAGGATGTTAACACTTTTTTTCTGGAAAGGAAAAGCAACTGATGAGCCGAAGAGCCATGATGTGGGCTTTGCCATCAAAAATAGCCTCATTTGCCACCTTGCTGAGCTTTCTCTGGGCATCCATGAATGCCTGATGACAATACGACTGGCACTTGTAAATAACCAAAGCATCACTGTCATCAGTGCATATGCTGCAACACTTGACTTGAAGTAAAGGAAACCTTCTATGCCAGCCTGGACAATATCCTCACCAAAGTCCCCAAGGAGGATAAGCTAATCCTGCTTGGAGATTTCAATGCCAGATTGGGACAAAATTACAATTTGTGGAGAAGCATAATTGGCAAGGAAGGAGTTGGAAACACAAACGTCAATGGCATCCTGCTGTTAACAACGTGCTCAGAACACAGCCTAATCATCACCAACACACTCTTCCGCCAGAAGAACACATTTAAAACAACGTGGAGGTACCCTCGTTCTAACATTTGGCACCTCAGTGACTACATTATCATCCATCAAAGAGACCGACGTGAAGTACTAAACAGTGATGATCAGTGCAGATGACTGCTGGACTGACCACCGCCTTATCCGCTCCACCCTGTCCATCAAATTTCACTGGAAAAGAAGGGTGCAGAAAAAGCAGAGCCGCCCAAAGCTCAACTTTGAAACACTTACTGATACCTCCTCTTGTCAACAGTTCCAGGCCATGCTCAATATGTCAATGCCCATGAAGTATCCAGATGATATTTAAAGCCCCTAGGATATGCTCAGGACTGCAGCACTGGCATCTGTAAAGCCACTCTTGGACATAAGATGAAGAACCACCAGGATCGGTTTGATGAAAATGACCTGGAAATCCAATGATTAATCAACATCTAGAGGCAAGCCTTTACCATCTCACAGAATGACATCAACTGCCAAAATAAACAAGTTGCCCATGCAAGAGCAAAATCAGCCATCCAAAGCCTGGTCAATTGAAGAACCAGTGGTGGACGAAAAGGCCCTTGACATCCAGCACCTTGCAGATGCTGGGGATACCAGAGGCTTCCTCGATGCTACTAAAGCAATCTACAATCCCAGCCACCACCATCTAATGCCCCTTTGCTCCAAAGACGGGCACACACTGCTAACAGACAACGAGTCAATCAAAGAGAGGTGGAGAGAGCACAACCAGGACCAACAGTGCTAACAATGGTCGCCCAGTGGTTAGCACTGCTGCCTCTCAGTAAGAAGGTCCTGGGTTTGAGCTCCAGGCCATCCCAGGTCCTTTCTGTGTAGAGTTTGCATGTTCTCCCTGTGTCTGTGTGAGTGCTGCAGTTTCCTCCCACCATCAAAAAGACATGTATGTTAGGGTTAATACTTCTGTCTGTGCCCCTGACCAAGGCAATGGAAAGAAGAACTGGAGTTGGTCCCCGGGCGCTGCAGCTGCCCGCTGCTCCTATACAATAGGATGGGTTAAATGCAGAGAAAAAAAATGTTGCAAGAATACAATGACAAATAAGTGGCTTTCTTCTTTTTTTCTTCTTTTAAACCAGGACTCTAGCCCTGAGATAGATGCCCTCCAACAACTCCATCAACAACCCAAAGAGGAGGACATGGCAGCACCAGCTAGTCTAAGAGAAGTCCAGGATGCCATCAGGAAGATACAAATCAACAAGGTTGTTGGTCCTGGTGGAATACCAGCAAAAGTACTGAGGGTAGGTGGACCAACACTCCTCAGACATATTTATGCCCTGCTACTTAAAATATGGGAAAAAGAGGAAATCCCACTGCAAATTGGGGATGCACTCATTGTCTCTATCTTTAAGGAAGGGGACAAAGTTGAGTGCAGAAACTACCGTGGCATTTCCTTGCTTTCCACCACAGAGAAACCCCTGGCTATGGTCTTGGCCAACAGACTCCCAATATCAGAGGAAATTCTGCCAGAATCCCAGAGTGGTTTTCATCCTAACAGAGGCACCATGGACATGATTTTTACTGCTCACCAACTCCAAGAAAATGCCCAGGAACAGAATCAGCCATTATACATGGCCTTCATAGACTTAACCAAAGTTTTCAATTCCGTAAACCGGCGGGCCCTCTGGTTAGTTCTGTCAAGAATAGGCTGCCCTGACCAATATATCAGAGTACTACGACTACTGCATGACAATATGTCAGCTAGAGTACTCAGCATTTATGGAGATGAGACAGAGTCCTTCAAGGTCCACATAGGCGTTAAACAAGGCTGTGTCATTGCCCCAACCCTTTTCTCTGTCTTCATTGCCACCATCCTCCACCTCATGGATCCCAATCTGCCTCAGGGAGTCAAAATTATGTACAGGACTGATGGGAATCTTCTGAATATTAACAGATTCAGGGCTAAAGGTAAAACAACCACCACATCCATCATAGAGCTGCAGTACACTGATGACAATGCCTTAGTGTCCCTTGTAGAAGAGGAACTACAGAGCATACTGGATTCCTTTGCAAAGGCATACAAGCAGCTTAGCCTGGCCATTAACATAAAAAAGACCCATATCCTCTACCAACTCCCACCCAACAGAAATATGCCTACTTTACCCCAATCCATCTCTTTAGACAACGCCAGACTCGAAAACATGGAACAGTTCCCATATCTTGGCAGCCTTCTCTCCTCCAAAGCCAACATTGATATTGAAATACACAATCGTCCCAGTTGTGCTAGCCGGGCCTTCTCAAGATTGAGTAAAAGGGTTTTTGAAAACCGTGACCTTCAGGTCAGAACAAAAATGTACAAAGCAGCAGTACTGCCCACCCTACTGTAAGGGTCAGAAACATGGACCACATATAGCAGGCACCTGAAGGCACTTGAAGCATACCAACAGCGATGCCTCAGGAAGATCCTTAAGATCAGCTGCGAGGATAAGCACACCAACTTCAGCATTCTCGTGGAGGCCAACATGCCTACTATAACTACCACCATCGCACAACATCAGCTGAGATGGACTGGCTATGTCCTCCGCATGTCTGACTCTCGCCTCCCAAAGTAAGTCCTTTACTCTCAGCTCATGACAAGACGCCGTACCCCGGGAGGACAAAAGAAGCGATATAAAGATACTAACATCAAGGCCCACATCAAAAGGTTTGGCACTGACCTTAACACTTTGGAGCAAGCAGCAAAAAACAGGGAGGCCTGGAGACTGGCTGTCCGTAAGGGTGCTGGGTGCTACAACCATGACCTCATGACCTCCACTGTGCTGCTGAAAACAAGCACAGACTCAGAGAGAAGCGAGTTACCGGAAAGGCCCAAACCACATCCTCAACCACTTCTTCACACCGTTGCCCACATTGCCCTAAAGTATGTGGCTCCAGGATTGGCTTCTATGCCCACCTGAAGACCCACAAGGACATAGAAGGAGGACAGTCGTACTCAACTCCGAGTGACCGCCGATGATGACGGTGTGTGTGTGTGTGTGCTCTGTGTCCAGAGTCTATGTGTTCAAGAGTCTTATGGCTTATGGATAAAAGCTGTCATTAAGCTTGTTGGTTTGGGCCCGGATGCTCCAATACCATTTGCCAGATGGTAATAGAGTAAACAGTTTGTAGCTGAGGTGGCTGCGGTCCCCAACTATCTGCTGGGCTTTCTTCCTGTACCTCTCAGTGTAGAGATCCAGCATGGCTGGTAGCTCAGTGCTGGTAATGTGCAGTCCTGGTGGTGTTAGCATGCTGAAGGGAAAATATCAGGCAAATAAATGGCCACAGACTGTGCAAAAACCCACAATCCGATCATTTGTCATCACAATTCAGTGACAGTTTAATTCATTGCTGGGCCGCTTGGTCCAGGTATCTCTCTAACTCTCTTTCCCTCATTATCAAAATAAAAACTCCATGTCGACTCATTCAGCCCCACAACTCATTATACAGCCTTAAACATGCTAATTAGACTTTGCTTCTTAATGCTGATGAGCCTGTGCCTGCTGGTGTGAATTAGGACCAAGGATTTAAGGTGGGGCGGTTTAGATTTTGTTTAGCCCTCAAGGCTAAATCCATAGACTAGGAACCTCTTAAAAGTCAGTTTTAAAGGTGGTGGTGCGGAGGGGGTGGTGGGGAGATTAGGGTTGAACCTTGGGGTTTGGGGGAGGGGGTTATGGTGAATAAGGCACGTGCAGGAGGATGGAGGGCTTAGAGGGGCTATCAGGATGTGTGTGTGTGTGTGTGTGTGTGTGTGTGTGTGTGTGTGTGTGTGTGGGCATGCATGATGGTGGAATGGTGGAGCAAGGGGGAGTTAACCCCATGCCACCCGCACTATGTGTGTGTATGTTTTGGGGGGGGGTGCCTTGGCTTGAATTAATTACATACACACGCGCACGCACACACACGCACACATTTGTGTTGCCAACTTGCCCCTCACCCAGAAACATCTGCACATCTGCTTATTTGCCTCCTTGTAATCATCTAGACAGATTTGTTCTCTATCCTACATCCCTCTTGCACTTCTTCTCACCCCCACCCTTCCCTCTCCGTGTTTCTCCTACAGCATGTTGAAAGACGAGGGACAGGTGCTGGTGCCTCATGCGTTTTTAGTCTCCACAGACAATCCTCCACTCATTAGGCCCCTATCCCACCCCACACACACGCCCTCACGAACACGTACAGACATACACATTCACCCTTAAAAACACCTAATCACACATATACACACATACTACACATACACGCGTCCACACGTGCGCGCACTCACACACAAACATGGCCATACCGTGGGACTGAAACTCAAGACTGTCTTTCCTTGTCTGCCAATGGACATTATTTATGATCATAAATTCCTCAGAAGAGCCATACGCTGAAACATCTGTGTCTGTGGCATTCAGGGGGTGTCAGCAACTGCCCTGCCAAATTGGATTGTCATTGGAGCCATTTCATTCCATCTGTTGGGCCACTGGTAGTCAAAGGGCTAGCTCTGCAGTCTTATGCAGGATCGTAAACCTTTGACTTTTATATATTCGGCCCATTGGTATGTGTTGATAATAACAACAACAATAACAAACAATAACAACAAATATATTAGTCATACTTGCTTCATAACACAAAGTTTGAAGTCCTTGGATCTTGGAAGACACCGGATCCACTGAGATATACTCAGCCAAACATCAGTAACAAATTAATACATCACAGGAATATTTTCACTGCAACACACACATGTACATAGAATAAATGAGGTCATTATATGCTTGCATGTGCAATCAGAAACCCTACTACTGTGAAGTTCACCCACACACTGACGCTTTTACAGTCAATAAGAGGCTGGTGTCAATATACATTTTTGTGTCATGATTTAAAGCATGGGGCGGCACGGTGGCGCAGTGGTTAGCGCGGTCGCCTCACAGCAAGGAGGTCCTGGGTTCGAGCCGCGGGGTAGTCCAACCTTGGGGTTCATCCTGGGTTGTCCTCTGTGTGGAGTTTGCATGTTCTCCCCATGTCTGCGTGGGTTTCCTCCGCATGCTCCAGTTTAGTCCCACAGTCCAAAGACAAGTAGGTCAGGTGAATCAACCGTACTAAATTGTCCCGAGTAGTGAATGTGTGTGTGTGTGTGTGTGTGTGTGTGTGTGTGTGTGTGTGTGTGTGTAGGCCCTGTGTTGACATAGCAGCCTGTGTGTCCTAAGTGTGTTTCCACTTGCGGTGTGGGAAGAGGGCGGGGCAAGTTCACGTTTGCAGCAGCCTCACCCAATACCAGTGTGGGAAGATAGCGGTGCAAATTCACATTTGCGGCGGCCTCACTCACTACCGTCCATGCAGTGTCTTTGTCCACGTCTGCGTCTAAGTTTGTCTTTGTTTGATGGCTGGGAGAGCTAGTGCTGGATCAGCTGGGAAAGCTTGGTCTACTGAATCCTGTGGGCCCAGTATTCAGTGCCCGAAGAGGTAACACTGAGGGCGGTCTGACAGGACGCGGAAGCAGAGTAGGCTAAGCTAACTGCTAACCCATGCAGACCCATTCAATAACACTGAGGGCGGTCTGGCGGCAGCCTCGCCTAGCCTTGACCGTGTTTTTAGTGGAGTGCGGGGAGGTGTGTCGAAGGTGTCTGGCTGGGAGAGCTAGCATTGGACTGGCTGTGGGAGCTTGGTCTGCTGCGTCCTGTGGGCCCAGAGACCACGGACCTGACCGGAGCTGTGCCCAAAGAGGTAACACCGAGGGCGGTCTGACAGTACGCAGCAGCGGGGCAGGCTAGGCTAACTGCTAGCCCATGCAGACTGACAGTTCTGACAGTCATCCTGGCTGGCGTTTGTTCTCCTGGAGAGTGAATTTTTTTTTTTTAGTTATGTGTTAGTTTGGATACGGATATGTGTTTTTGTAGTTCTTGTAGTTTTGGATATGTGTTTTTGTCTTTGTGTTGCACTGCTGTGGGCTGGGGAAACGATGTTTCATTTCATGTGCGCAAGTGCATGACATGAAATGACAAATAAAGTGTTTCTGATTCTGATTCTGTCTAGGGTGTCTCCCCATCTGCCGCCCAATGACTGCTGGGATAGGCTCCAGCATCCCCGTGACCCTGAGTAGGATAAGCGGTTTGGATAATGAATGGATGGATGGATGGATTTAAAGCTTCATTCTTTAAAGTCTATGAACATATTGATAAAAGCATATTTTTTCCCCATTGTGTCAGTGATGTGTTAGCTTCAGCAAAGGGACTGTGAGTGACACATCATCGAGCCCGTCCAGGCTGGGTGTGATCCAATCGTCCATGGTGGGATCAGTGGATCAGCCGGGACCCTCCCGCTGTGCTGGCCATCCCTCTAACAGTGTGTGGCTTCTGGTACAACAAGGGGGGTAGTGATCAATAAGGATTTTGTGTGTTTGACTATCTGTGTGTGTGTAGTGGTGTGTATGATTTGTGTGTGTGTGTGTGTGTGTGTGGTGTGTGTCTGCATGTCTGTGGTGGTCTTTTGGCATTCAAGGTTTTAGTTTACCAGTCTATCAATTTGTGCGTGTGTGTGTGTGTGTGTGTGTGTGTGTGTGTGTGTGTGTGCATTTCCATGTGTGTGTGCATTTAAGAGAATTGGAGAGAGGTTTGGGGGTGGGATGGGGGGAAAGAGTCTTTAGATCTGTGCTATGGTTGTGACTGATGGGGTGGCGGGCCTCTGCGTGTGAGGGCCCAGGGGAGCAGGTCTGTATTGGCGGACTCTGTAGAGAGGCTTTCTGTTCCCCCCATCGATCCCAACATGTCAATTAGACAGACTCAAATAAATGTGCCCTTAACCTCAGCAGGCCAGCCATACGCAGAGCCTCCCATGTAAACGACACCAACACATCAGCCTCCGTGTCACCGGAGCCGGGGCCGATACGAGCTGGGCCCTATGTGTGTGCACGTGGCTCTGAATTGACCGAGAGCTTTTTTCCACCAAACAGATTGTTTTTCACTTTGACCCTGGCCTCTCGCTCGGTAGTCTGTTGTTGTAGTCAGACGACGCTTGTGAGACTGTTGTTCCAGACAGACATGACAGACATGATGAAGGTGAATTACCGTATATGGCACTGACTGACTCCTCCCCCCCCCAGTTTCCTCTGAAAAGGTAAATGCCCTTTTTGGTTGCGGCAGAAATGAAAGCAAGGGAACTGTCGGTCGTGCTTTTGTTTTACATAAAAAAAATTTTTTTTCAAATAACATGAATTTAAAAAAAAATGCAGAACACAGCGGTGCTTTACCGGCGTCAGTGATAAAAACTATTTCATAAAATATTACACAGAAATACCCTTTCTACCGTCATATCTGGTAAAAGCTCAATGTTTATTTCTTTCTAGTTGGAGTGTGGGACTATTCATGAATATGAGGAAACTAGAAATAGTGTTGATAATGGTTTATTATATATATATATATATATATATATATATATATATATATATATATATATATATATATATATATATATATATATATATATATATATAATATAGACTCCAGCATATCCCCACAACCCTGAGAGCAGGATAGGTGGTTTGGATGATGGATGGACGGATGGATGGATGGTTTATAATAGATCTAGTTTAGATATTAGGACTTTGTGATGCAATAATGCTGATGCTTGTTGGCATGGCATTTACTGCATCGGGGGAAAAAAATTGTGCCCATCCATTGGAGTAGGGTTCGATTATTGCTGACATCATGAGAGATTGCACACTCGAGGATGCCAAACCATTCACATTCGAAGCAGCACTATTGTAAGCGCATGTGTGTAAAACCAAATTATGGCTACCATCGTCAAGATTTGTACACAGAGACACACAATGCACCCACATTCACACGGAAAACCAAGACGAGACTGTAAAACTGACCGTGTCCAAACAAGCTCAGTGTTATGGAGACAAATGTAAGGGTGAACTCTCTCGGACATAATGGTGGGTAGAAGTGGGTGACCCCCTGACTGGAGGTGATAAACCGATACTACCTCGCTCTCTCACCCTCGCTCCATCACCATGTTACCCTCTGCTCCCCTCCTGCCCCAATCGGCTCCATATTCACTCCTCTCCTCTTCCACACCGCCAGCTAAAACCCCACTCCTCACGCCATCCTCTTCAGATCAGACACCCCTCCGAGACAACACCCCTCTCCCTACTTCACCCCCCCTGCCACCCCCCCCCCACACACACACACACCTCCTGTAGTGATCATTAGGATTTACTGTGCACTCGTCCACAGATCGGAGCCGGTCGCACACACCCTCCGGGTCGATCCAGGTCGAATTCAATTTGTAAGATATTATGTATTGATCTCTGTGCTCTGTTCTGGCCCCCCACCATCCCAGCCGGGTGCTCCTTGACCCATGCGCACGACTTCCCGGATCATCATCATCACAGAAGTGTGACAGTCTTAGCCACTATTAGGGTCAGTGGCCTTAGGCCTTTATCCACGGCCTGTCTGTACATCTGCTGCTCATGTGCTTCTATGGTGCGCTGAGGCAGTGAGGGCGCGACGAGATGAAGCTTTGGGAGTTGAAAGAACAATTGTGAAATACAAAACGTCATGTGATGCTTTCAATAGGGTAAACGATTCTCTCTCTCTCTCCCTCTCTCTCACACACACACGCTTGAATGTGTACATATACATATAGAAATGCCTTTTTTCTATTTTCTACCCTCGCTGATCATGTATGTTTCTTTATTTTCAGCCGGTGTGCATTGTGAAGACACAGCCAGACCTCCCAACACTTCCACCTTACCATCAACGAGTGCCATTTAGCCCCGCCGACAGGCCCTAAATCTCCTAGATCAATACTTTTCCCCAAGGCTCTCCATCAAACCCACAAGTAAATAATTCAAATGAGATAGTTAAGGCGTTTGGGATATAGAATGTAAAAAAAATCCTTGTTGGGATGTGGATTTGCTATTTACGAGCAAACCACTCATGGTGGCTCCTGGAACTGTGGTAAGGGGGGGGGGCTCTATGGTAAGGAGGAGGCGGGGGGGGGCGCTATATATTTGTAGGTTAAATCAATGATTTGCTCGCTAGGATAAATTGAGATGTGAAAAGCTTTTATGACTTTCCTATTACATTAACATCAAATATTCAGGAGCTTCAAATCACTTTGCCATTAAGCAAATTTACGTTATACTGCATAGTCAAAACCCCGCACCTAGCATACACGCGTCACACGCCGGTACCGCTTTAGACCCGAGTTTTCCTGCTCAACAAATGAGGGCAACTTAGAAACACATGAACAGAAGGTCTCGCGTGGTCGGCAGGGATAAGAATAATGAAGAAATAAGGTCACAGTCTGCCACAGAGGAGCCCGCTGTAGCGAGGTGAGCGATGACTATGACATTTTACAAACCGGGGTAACTCCCCTGAAAATTCACAAGGGGTACGTTGCACATTATTGCGTCACAGTAGCGATAACGTTCAAAGCATGTCGCGGCCGTTTCCTCTGCAGCGTCTCATAAATGTCTCGTATGCAACGTTATTCTGTATCGTTTCAAAGCGATACAAGCCGCACAAAACACGTCGGAATTTACTCGCACCATGTTGACTCTCGCAACAAAGCTCTCAAAAGTGGATGTACACAAGCGCTATCAAGTGGAACAAATCAAAGAAATCTTGAAAAACAAAATATGACTTGAATATTTATTTCTGCCGCAAGCCACAGGCTATGCACATATGTATATCATATATCACATATGTGTCTGTAATGCAGAACATATGGGACCTGGTGTGTGTGCATGTACATGTCTGCTTCAGTAGGTAGCCATGCATCCAATCGTGTGTGTGTGTGTGTGTGTGTGAGAGAGAGAGACAGACAGAGAGAGGGGGGTACGGGGGGGTTAAGTTTCTTCTTTAATGTGTGACAGAGGAGTGGGATTCCCCCTCTTTAACCCATCACTTCCTATCTGAGCAGAGAAACATCACTGCCTTCTGATGAACCTCCATCTCTGGACGGACATGAGTCTTTTACACATGCCTGCAGAAAATTCATACACCACGGGTGTGGAAATAAGAATGCATCTCAACATTTGTACATATCTCTTATAATGTGTGTGTGTGTATATGTGGGTGTGTATATATATATATGTTTGTGTGTGTGTGTGTGTGTATATAGACATCTCCATCCATCCATTATTCAAACAGCTTATCCTGCTCTCAGGGTCGCGAGGGTGCTGGAGCCTATCCCAGCAGTCATTGGGTGGCAGACGGGGAGACACCTAGGACAGGCCGCCAGGCCATCACAGCCCCCCCCCCCACACACACACACACACATTCACACCTAGGGACAATTTAATATGGCGGACCTACATGTCTTTGGACTGTGGGAGGAAACCGGAGCACCCGGAGGAAACCCACGCAGACACGGGGAGAACATGCAAACTCCACACAGAGGACGACCCGGGATAACAGACAGAAACATTAATTATTCAACCACCTGGAAAATCCTCTCAAACAACAGGGCATATTCAACCAGCAGTAAAATGTGTAATCTATGTCAAACTGAAAAATATTTTTATCGTTTGCAAACCAGATATGTCCACATTGAATAACAGGAATGAATTGGCCAGCAGTTGCAGACATAGATATAAGCACCTATTTTGTAATTATAAATAAATCGTGACAATAGACAAATACCAACCCCCCCCCCCAAAAAAATGGGCTGTTAACGATCACGTGTTTTTTAATTTTTGAAAGGCGCGCTTCTCCCTTCCCCATGGGACGTTGTGCACATGATGTGCATGACGAGGCAGTAAATGGTATGTTCTATCTCAAGTAGATTTATTGACAGCTGATGATTGCTTATGGCATGAAACGGGCTCGTACTGTCTCATAAAGAATTTACTCGATTCACTGGATTTTATATATATATATATATATATATATATATATATATATATATATATATACACTACCGTTCAAAAGTTTGGGATCACCCAAACAATTTTGTGTTTTCCATGAAAAGTCACACTTATTCACCACCATATGTTGTGAAATGAATAGAAAATAGAGTCAAGACATTGACAAGGTTAGAAATAATTATTTGTATTTGAAATAAGATTTTTTTTACATCAAACTTTGCTTTCGTCAAAGAATCCTCCATTTGCAGCAATTACAGCATTGCAGACCTTTGGCATTCTAGCTGTTAATTTGTTGAGGTAATCTGGAGAAATTGCACCCCACGCTTCCAGAAGCAGCTCCCACAAGTTGGATTGGTTGGATGGGCACTTCTTGCGTACCATACGGTCAAGCTGCTCCCACAACAGCTCAATGGGGTTCAGATCTGGTGACTGCGCTGGCCACTCCATTACCGATAGAATACCAGCTGCCTGCTTCTGCTCTAAATAGTTCTTGCACAATTTGGAGGTGTGTTTAGGGTCATTGTCCTGTTGTAGGATGAAATTGGCTCCAATCAAGCGCTGTCCACTGGGTATGGCATGGCGTTGCAAAATGGAGTGATAGCCTTCCTTATTCAGAATCCCTTTTACCCTGTACAAATCTCCCACCTTACCAGCACCAAAGCAACCCCAGACCATCACATTACCTCCACCATGCTTAACAGATGGCGTCAGGCATTCTTCCAGCATCTTTTCATTTGTTCTGCGTCTCACAAACGTTCTTCTTTGTGATCCAAACACCTCAAACTTGGATTCATCCGTCCACAACACTTTTTTCCAGTCTTCCTCTGTCCAATGTCTGTGTTCTTTTGCCCATCTTAATCTTTTTCTTTTATTGGTCAGTCTCAGATATGGCTTTTTCTTTGCCACTCTGCCCTGAAGCCCAGAATCCCGCAGCCGCCTCTTCGCTGTAGATGTTGACACTGGTGTTTTGCGGGTACTATTTAATGAAGATGCCAGTTGGGGACCTGTGAGGCGTCTGTTTCTCAAACTAGAGACTCTAATGTACTTATCTTCTTGCTCAGTTGTGCAACGCGGCCTCCCACTTCTTTTTCTACTCTGGTTAGAGCCTGTTTGTGCTGTCCTCTGAAGGGAGTAGTACACACCGGTGTAGGAAATCTTCAATTTCTTAGCAATTTCTCGCATGGAATAGCCTTCATTTCTAAGAACAAGAATAGACTGTCGAGTTTCAGATGAAAGTTCTCTTTTTCTGGCCATTTTGAGCGTTTAATTGACCCCACAAATGTGATGCTCCAGAAACTCAATCTGCTCAAAGGAAGGTCAGTTTTGTAGCTTCTGTAACGAGCTAAACTGTTTTCAGATGTGTGAACATGATTGCACAAGGGTTTTCTAATCATCAATTAGCCTTCTGAGCCAATGAGCAAACACATTGTACCATTAGAACACTGGAGTGATAGTTGCTTGAAATGGGCCTCTATACACCTATGTAGATATTGCACCAAAAACCAGACATTTGCAGCTAGAATAGTCATTTACCACATTAGCAATGTATAGAGTGTATTTCTTTAAAGTTAAGACTAGTTTAAAGTTATCTTCATTGAAAAGTACAGTGCTTTTCCTTCAAAAATATGGACATTTCAATGTGATCCCAAACTTTTGAACGGTAGTGTATATATAAAACGTTAAATGAAACACTCAACGGTAGGGAAAGTGCTCAACAAATAAGGAGCAAAATAATCCAGTGAGTCAAGTAAATTCTTAAATATATATATATATATATATATATATATATATATATATATATATATATATATTCTGTGCAGTATCTTAGCTGTTCCTAGTACTGCACTCTTCTGGACAGAGACCTCAGATGTTGTTCCTGGAATCTGCTGGAGCCACTCTCCCAGTTTGGGGGTCACAGCCCCTAGTCCTCCTATTACCACTGGGCCTACTGTGGATTTCACCTATCACATCTGATCTAGTTCTTCCCTTGCCCTTGGTATTTCTCGAGCTTCTCATGCTCCCTTTTCCTGATGTTGCCATCGCTCGGGATTGCTACATCGATCACTACTGCTGTCTTCTGTTCCTTGTTGACCACCTCAATGCCTGGTTGGTTGGCCAGCACTTGCTTGTCAGTCTGGAACTTGGAAGTCCCACAGGAGACACTTAGCCCAGGACAAGCGCCGAGAACCTGGATATATATATATATATATATATATATATATATATATATATATATATATATATATATATACACTACCGTTCAAAAGTTTGGGATCACCCAAACAATTTTGTGTTTTCCATGAAAAGTCACACTTATTCACCACCATATGTTGTGAAATGAATAGAAAATAGAGTCAAGACATTGACAAGGTTAGAAATAATGATTTGTATTTGAAATAAGATTTTTTTTACATCAAACTTTGCTTTCGTCAAAGAATCCTCCATTTGCAGCAATTACAGCATTGCAGACCTTTGGCATTCTAGCTGTTAATTTGTTGAGGTAATCTGGAGAAATTGCACCCCACGCTTCCAGAAGCAGCTCCCACAAGTTGGATTGGTTGGATGGGCACTTCTTTGAGCAGATTGAGTTTCTGGAGCATCACATTTGTGGGGTCAATTAAACGCTCAAAATGGCCAGAAAAAGAGAACTTTCATCTGAAACTCGACAGTCTATTCTTGTTCTTAGAAATGAAGGCTATTCCATGCGAGAAATTGCTAAGAAATTGAAGATTTCCTACACCGGTGTGTACTACTCCCTTCAGAGGACAGCACAAACAGGCTCTAACAGGTACTATTTAATGAAGATGCCAGTTGGGGACCTGTGAGGCGTCTGTTTCTCAAACTGGAGACTCTAATGTACTTATCTTCTTGCTCAGTTGTGCAACGCGGCCTCCCACTTCTTTTTCTACTCTGGTTAGAGCCTGTTTGTGCTGTCCTCTGAAGGGAGTAGTACACACCGGTGTAGGAAATCTTCAATTTCTTAGCAATTTCTCGCATGGAATAGCCTTCATTTCTAAGAACAAGAATAGACTGTCGAGTTTCAGATGAAAGTTCTCTTTTTCTGGCCATTTTAAGCGTTTAATTGACCCCACAAATGTGATGCTCCAGAAACTCAATCTGCTCAAAGAAGTGCCCATCCAACCAATCCAACTTGTGGGAGCTGCTTCTGGAAGCGTGGGGTGCAATTTCTCCAGATTACCTCAACAAATTAACAGCTAGAATGCCAAAGGTCTGCAATGCTGTAATTGCTGCAAATGGAGGATTCTTTGACGAAAGCAAAGTTTGATGTAAAAAAAATCTTATTTCAAATACAAATCATTATTTCTAACCTTGTCAATGTCTTGACTCTATTTTCTATTCATTTCACAACATATGGTGGTGAATAAGTGTGACTTTTCATGGAAAACACAAAATGGTTTGGGTGATCCCAAACTTTTGAACGGTAGTGTATATATATATATATATATATATAATTTTAGCTACTGAAAGAACCACAGTGTTACGTTTCAAATTGCTGTGTCATTCCTGAAATTTGCAGAAACAACAAAACCGCCATATTTATTTCCATTGCCTCCACTTTTCTCCTTGTTTGGTGTGTATTTGAGACAGCTTTGTCACAGTGTTTAAGTACCAACGGACCGATGATTGGTTGTTGTTTTTGTTTCTGCGTTGCCTTGACATGGAAGTGTGCTTCTTTCCTTCCTTCCTCTCCCGTCCTCTCCTCCATCTCTGTAGTCGGAGCGTGGTGTCATGAGGCAACAGTTGTATCTGGGTCTGGTGGCGAGCCTGCACTCCATCAAACAGAGACCAGACGCTGGAGCCGGAAGACAGGAAGGTACAGCAGCGCTCCTCTCAGCTCTGTCACTGCCTGCCATCATAAACCAGGCCCAGATTTAGCAGCGACAAATAGAGGAAGAGGGGGTGTGGATGGTGGGTGTTGAACGAGTGGGAAGAGATCCCAAGCCAGCATTCATTCTGGTTATCATCACCGTGCTCTTTTGCAGCTGATCCTTGTCTTAACTTTGCAATCATGAGCGAGAAAACGAAGACGCCACGTGCTGATGTTGAGTGGCATCGTGAATGATGACAACTCTTGACTGAGGGCGATTACAAAATACAATCTGAATTTCCAAAAGGTAAAAACCCTTGTCAAAGGGGAGAGTAGACCTTCTACTTCCATCCATATGTAATCGAGTAACTCAACGATGGCATGAGGTCCTCTGTGGTTTTCCTCCCTACAGCTGTGTGACATTTAGAAGAGCTGTCTGTTGACTTAGTGACTCGTGAACGCAAAGAGACAACAGGTAGCAAATGTGACTGTCTTCACATTTCTCTGTGTAACTGACTATCCAGCCAAGCATTCATCCAGCTATCTGTCCATTCATTACTGATGGGACCATGCACATGCAGACCACATACAGAACAAACACAGCATATTTCATTCCAAAATGAGATGCTTAATTTAAGAAAACAAAAATAATCTATGGTTGCTATAAGCCAAGGCAGCACACAGTGGTCCAGTGGTTAGCACTGTTGCCTCACAGCAAGAAGGTCCTGGGTTCGAACCCCAGGCCTTCCCAGGTCCTTTCTGTGTGGAGTTTGCATGTTCTCCCCATGACTGCATGGGTTTCCTCCCACCATCAAAAAGACATGCATGTTAGGGTTAATACTCCTGCCTGTGCCCCTGAGCAAGGCAATGGAAAGAAGAACTGGAGTTGGTCCCCGGGCACTGCAGCTGCCTGCTGCTCCTATACAACAGGATCGATTAAATGCAGAGAACAAATTCATTGTAAGAATACCATGTCAAAGTAAAGTGGCTTTCTTTCTTTCTTTATGAGCTTTGCTACCAACACAGTTCATTTTAATGATAGAAACGTCTGGAACTGAAACCCCGACGCAGATGAAATCCAACCCATTCGACCAAAGCGATTCGATCAGACCAAACCAGACAAGAACAAAAGAAACCTAGCAAAAACCCGCCCAAGATATTGAGAATCAAGAGGAGGGAGACTAGCCCGAACTGGACTGGGCCAAATCAGAGCCATCAGATGTCAGTCCCTCTGCAACCCTCAGCCCAACCCGTCTGGTAGTATTGATCTCTCTGATTGATCCAAGGCTCTGTCCATCTGCCTGACCCAGCGCCTAATGCCACGGTGTAGGCTGGAAGAGGGGGGAGCAGGAGGGAAGGGTGGGGAGGAAAGAAAAGGAGAGGCCAGAACAGATTAAGAGATAAGGACGCAGATAGGATGACTGGTCAGGAGGAAGAGGCAGAGTTGATAGACAGACAGAAAGAGAGAGAGAGAGAATAAGAAAGTGTGAGATCAAGAAAGTATGTTTGTGTGTGTGAGAGAAAAAGAATAAGAAAGAAAGAGTGAGATCAAGAAAGTTTGTGTGCATGTGTGTATGCACGTGTGTGTGAGAGAGAGAGAGCAAGAGAGCGAGCAGGCGAGCGAGTGAGCGAAAGAGAAAGAGAGAGGGGAGGGTTGTCAGTCTCAGGACAGCTGTCGATGATAACCAATCTATCCAGTCCAGTCCTGGTGCTTTTTGTAAAACATGAAACCAAGCAACCTGATAGTATGAATTAATAAATGAACAATTTCTCCTACAAAGGGGCCCCCTTTTCCATAGGGGTTTCCTTACGCAGACACAATAGACACTTATAGGGGGCCCACAGGGGCATTCATTCCCTCAAGTGCTACACAGACGGCTGAATGAATAGGAAGGAGCGAGAACCGGTTGATCAAATACTGACAGTACTAGCAAGATACGCTCGCCATGTTCCCGTGTAGTACGGCACACACACATCTGGGAATGGCACATGGGGAGGACGCACTGCCGCGTCTACGTTTCCTTTTTCTGTTATTTAGAGCAGAGCTAATAAGCAGTGTGGGTGGTGAATGAGGAACCATTAGCTATAGCTCAATAGCTGAATGAGGCGAAGGCCCCCCTCCTATTCACCCGCAGCAATAGGAACACCTGCACCAGGGAAAGGCTGCCTGGTGGGAGGAGTGCAGGGACATGGGGGCAGGAGAAAGAGTGTCTCAGTCAGGAGGTGAGAAAGGATAGGTGTGAGGTTGAGAAACAGAGAGAGAGAGAGTGTGTGTGTGTGTGTGTGTGTGTGTGTGTGTGAGAGAGAGAGAGCGAGAGAGAGTGGGAATGACTGAGGGCGTTATAGGTAGGGCGGATATTCAGTGATGGTAGGTAGGAAGAAAATATAATTATCATGAAAACGTGGTGCAAATGATCTTGCTGAGCAAAAAAGAAATCTTGTAACTCCGAGGTCAGTGGTTACCTTTTATCTATCTATCTATCTATCTATCTATCTATCTATCTATCTATCTATCTATCTATCTATCTATCTATCTATCTATCTATCTATCTATCTATCTATCTATCTATCTATCTATCTATCTATCTATCTATCTATCTATCTATCTATCTATCTATCTATCTATCTATCTATCTATCTATCTATCTATCTATCTATCTATCTATCTATCTATCTAATCTATCTATCTATCTATCTATCTATTTTTACGTAATTCGAAACTTCCTATCGCCTCTTATGGTGCTGAGCGAACGACATGACCCTGGTGGCGCACAATACCCCATTCGATACGCGGCGGACAACATGGACAGAACTCACTGATGGAAATGGTGACTTTTTTTCTTTTTTTTTTTTCTCAGTTCCTGAAAAGTACTTTTGCAGTTTGCGTCAGTATTTCTCAGAGCAGACCTGTGAATGAGGGAAAGAGCAGAGCGATGAAAAGAGTGAGAGGACGGCATTGTGTGTGTTGAGTGAGCCTGTCAGAGAGCTGATGTATTGCAGGGCAGATGCAGACGGGGAAGGGGGGGGTTATGGGGTGATGGGGGGTGTGCTTGGCTGAGGTAAGCTGGCAGGCGGGGCAGCCAGCCGAGAGGAGAAAGAACAGAAAGGGGAGAAGAGCAGGCATGCAAGCTATGTGATGATTATCAGAAAACACAGGGGCCGTCTGTTCTCTGCCCTACCCAGGCTAGGAGGCACAAGGCTGGGGGCCAGAGGCGTGGGGCCCGAGTCCCAGAGCAGGTGTGTGGGGCGGAGAAACACGGGAAGAAAGGAGGAGGAGGTGCCTAAGGAAGTGTACTGGGGTAGACACGAGCAGTAAGGAACGGGAGGAAAAAACCCAGGAGTGATTTAAAAAAGAGCACAGAAGCAGAGGGGAGGAGAGGAAGATGTAGTGTCGACAGAAGGGAGCGAGGAAGAAAAGACAGGCTTGTGAGAGATAGACATATTATTGATAAATAGAGAGATATGGGGGCTTGATGACAAACTATACCGCCGCAGGCTAGCTCTGAGTATTGAGATGAGGACGGAGGTCAGAGCAGGAGGGGAGAAAGGCGTGCAGGCTTGCTGGAAGCTGTCCTGGTCATTAGCCTTCACTCCTGTAGCTCAATAAGGAGCTCGGATGCTGGATGACTGCATGCCTTCCAGCATCCATCTGCATGGTTAGCTGTCAATATGGAAACAACGCAGTATCAGAGGGTTGCGGCAGGGATCAATGGAGGGAAGAGCTGTGTGTAACCGGATCACTGTGACCTGCGTTCAACCCCTCATCAACAGGAAACATGGTCACCTGTCCAGATGCACACATGCTCCTCATTCACACAGGAACAACACACTCACACACACAATCACACACACGCACACACAATACACACAATCAAACATACACACACATACGCACACATGCACACACAATACACACAATACACACAATCACACACATACACACACACAATACACACACGCACACACATACTCACACATGCACACACATACTCACACATGCACACACACACACAGATACACATGCACACACAATCACACACACACATGCACACACACAATCACACACATGCACACACACAATCACACACACATACACACAATCACACATGGCACACAGATACACACAATCACACACAGATACTCTCACACACACACACACACACACACACACACACACACACACCAATACACAATCACACACACACCAATACACAATCACACACACACAAACACACAGATACATACACACAATAACACATGTATAATCACCAATACACACAATCACACACACACACACACAGATACACACACACAGTACACACAATCACACAGATACACACACATAATCACACACACACAGATACACACAATCACACACACGCACACAGATACATACAATCACACACACACAGAAACACATACAATCAAACATGCACACACATGCATGCATGCATGTACACACCATTTGACACACAAGAGCAGCTTGTTTGTTGCATTCTCCCTTTTTCTTTCCTTCTCTCTCTCTTTCCATGTCACACTGATGTGGATGAGGCAGCAAGCGCAAAAGCAAGATGCACAACCTTGCATGATAAAAAGCAACTTCAGTTTTTTTTATTTTCTATCCTAAGGCATGAATGTCAAAAAGTAATTGGTGAAAATGTTATGTCCATCAGCATTCAAAGTCAAGTCAGATGGATGAGAAGTAAGCAGCTCATGACTGACTGATAGACATGCAGAAAGTAGTGCGTACTCTGGCTCTGTATTCACATGAGAGCAAGGCCACGGCGAACCATTTCAGCTGCAGTTGCTTTGTGACTTCTGGTAAAGAGAACAGGCCGTGGGCGTGCAGGGACATTTCTCGCGAAGGGAAGTGGTGGGTTCTTGTGGTCTTGTTTTAGCCCTCCGTGTTGAGAAATGGCCAAACGCTACTTTCATTTCGAGCCGAGAGGCTAGCAATTACACTCCGCAGGTCACGTGACTGAGATGCATGGCTTTTTATTGCACCGCTGAGGCCCTCCAAGGCTGATATGCCAAGAATGAAAAATAAAGAGTCACCCCCCCCCCCCTTCGCCTGCCACACACATTCAAATAAACACGCAGACACACACACAAAAACAAACACACAGTCCATACACACATACCATCCAAATGGTTTCCACGCTCATACCTGCGTTCACCTTTCGTCTTTGCATTTATCATTCTCACAGTGTAATGAATACCTTGCACTGGAGTAAATGGGTTTGCCAATAATGCCCCAAATGTTCTAGGGCTAACATGGCTCCTGCCCGTGATGCTGATATTGTTCTCTGTTGTATTTGCTTCATTGAAATGCAGTTCAATATCAAAAGACAATAGATGACCAGCAGCATCAAATGAAAACAACAAACCTTCATTTAATTGGTGGGGAGTCGTCATTAATCCTGATGTGTATGTGTGTGTGTGTGTGTGTGTCTTTGAATGTGTTTGCATGTGTGTGCATGATCATGTGCGCATTAATGTCTGATTGTGTGTGCGCGCATGTGCGCTTATGCATATGGGTGCTTGCACACATGTGTGTGCATCAGATTGTCTGTTTGCTCTCCTACTTTGTTTCAAAGTGCTAGATTTTTTTTCTCTTTCTCTTCTCCTCCACCCACCTACAGGCAGCAGCGTGTCTTTTTCTGGTCAGGGAGGACAATGATGGATGACCATGAGGAGAGCCAGAGAGGCACAATTAAGATTCCTTCAGGATAAAGGTAATGGTAAATTATTTACATTAGCGAGAGGGCTCAGCTCACCCAAACATTCCACTACAAATGGAAAAGAAAAACGCCCCTATCTGTGGAAAGCCGGGGGAGCCAGGGCTGGCTTCCGTAAATCGTGTGCGCTTTTAATTAATGAGCCAGCCAAGTGTTTGTGTGTGTTTGCAGTGTGCTTGTGTGTGGTTGCGAGTGTTTTTGCTGTCTGTGTTATTGTGTGC
Source organism: Lampris incognitus (assembly GCF_029633865.1). Classification (NCBI taxonomy): domain Eukaryota; kingdom Metazoa; phylum Chordata; class Actinopteri; order Lampriformes; family Lampridae; genus Lampris; species Lampris incognitus. Next base: position 95,683,732 of record NC_079213.1, on the reverse strand, counting down.
GTGTGTGCATTTTGGGGGGAGCCGGATGAGGGTTAGGGGTAATTTAACGGAATGATGACAGGGCTCGGTCGGAGACAGGTCTACTCTTTAAGGTGGTTGTTGGGGTAAGTTGTGGCTTATCAAGGCATCTCGGCTTCACTTTTGCCTGCTAGGAAGAGATGCAGGCATAAACTTGTTCTCTGTCTTTTTAACTTCGTAAGACTTTCATCATGGGCTGCGATGGAAAATTATGGATGTAGCGATTTAAGGTAAAAGTATATCGACTCCAATTCAAGATACAGACATTCACAGGGCCACCTTACAACCACTAGTCTGATTCAAAAAGAGCACCGGCTTGGCTCCTGTTGCTTCTATAATGAGGTGTTGCTCTCTCAGCTGCGGTGCATTCAGCAAATTTCAGGCCCCAGTCTGACTGCAGTGAGAAACATATAACACGTCTTAAACACCAACACAACTCAGCTGTTTGGTTGTCGACCCCCTGCAGGAGTGTTGCTGATGTGACGGAGCCCCTCCAGCCTCTCTGTGTCCGGCTGACACAGCCCACTACCACAACTTTTTTCTCTGAATCATGATAAGAACTTAAACCCAGCCACTGAGGATGCACAAGCCAGTGTGTTCTTAGTGCCGGTCCCAAGCCTGGATAAATGGGAGGGTTGCGTCAGGAAGGGCATCCGGCATAAAACCGTTGTCAAATCAGATATGTGGACCATAAATCAGATTTCCATGCCGGATCGGTCGAGACTCGGTTTACCAATGACTGCCACCGGTACTGTTGGCCAGCAGGGTGCCGGTGGAAACTATGCTACTGTTGGGTGAAGGAGAAGGATAGGGGGAAGGCATGTCTAGAGGTATTGGGAGAGGAGGAAGGGTTAAGAGTGTGGAGGTGAGAGTTGGAATTTCAAATGCTGGCTCTATGACTGGTAAAGGGAGAGCGCTGGCTGATATGATGGAGAGAAGGAAGGTAGATATACTGTGTGTGCGAGAAACCAGGTGGAAGGGGAGTAAGGCCAGGAGCATTGGAGGTGGGTTCAAACTCTTCTACTATGGTGCGAATGAGAGGAGAAATGGGGTAGGGATAATTCTGAAGGAAGAGTATGTCAAGAGTGTGTTGCAGGTGAAGAGAGTGTCAGACAGAGTAATGAGTATGAAGCTGAAAATTAAAGGTGTGATGATGAATGTTATCAGCACATATGCCCCACAAGTTGGGTGTGAGATGGAAGAGAAAGAAGAATTCTGGAGTGAATTGGATGACGTGGTGGAGAGGGTACCCAAGGAGGAGAGAGTGGTGATTGAGTGGACTTCAGTGGCATGCTGGTGAATGGAACAGCAGTCATGAGGAGGTGATGGATCGGTATGGTGTCAAGGAGAGAAATGTGGAAGACAGATGGTGGTGGAGTTTGTAAAAAGGATGGAAATGGCTGTGGTGAAAACATATTTCAAAAAGAGGGACGAGCACAGGGTGACATACAAGAGTAGAGAAAGTGCACACAGGTGGACTATATCTTATGTTGAAAGCGCAATCTAAAGGGATTGGAGACTGCAAGGTGGTGACGGGAGAACGTAGCTAGGCAGCATCGGATGGTGGTCTGTAGGATGACTTTGGAGACCAAGAAGAGGAAGCGAGTGAAGACACAGCCGAAGATCAAATGGTGGAAGTTGAAGTAGGAAGACTGTTGTGTGGAGTTCAGACAGGAGTTAAGACAGGCACTGGATGGTAGTGAAGAGTTGCCGGATGGCTGGGCAACCGCTAGGAAGGTACTTGGTGTGTCATCTGGACAGAGGAAGGAAGACAAGGAGACTTGGTGTTGGAATGAGGAAATACAGCAAAGTATACAAAGGGAGAGGTTGGCAAAGAAGAAGTGGGATAGTCATGGAGATGAAGAAAGAAGACAAGTACAAAGAGATGCAGCGTAAAGTGAAGAGAGGGGTGGCAAAGGAAAAGGAAAAGGCATGTATGGTGAGTTGTATGAGAGGTTGGACACTAAGGAAGGGGAAAAGGACATGTACTGATTGGCTAGACAGAGGGACCGAGCTGGGAAGGATCTGCAGCAGGTTAGGGTGATGAAGGATAGAGATAGAAATGAGCTGATAAGCAAGGAGAGTGTGTTGAGAAGTGGAAGGAGTACTTTGAGGGCTGATGAATGAAGAAAATGAGAGAGAGAGAGAGAGAGAGAGAGAGAGAGAGAGAGAGAGAGAGAGAGAGAGAGAGAGAGAGAGAGAGAGAGAGAGAGAGAGAGAGAGAAGGTTGGATAATGTGGGGATAGTGAATCAGGTAGAGCGGTGGATTAGCAAGGAGGAAGTGAGGGCAGCTATGAAGAGGATGAAGAGTGGAATGCGGATGGTCCAGATGACATACCTGTGGAGGCATGAAGGTATTTAAGAGAGAAGGCAGTGGAGTTTTGGGGGGTTTTTTTGGACTTTTCCCCTCTTTTTCTCCCCAATTGTATCCGGCCAATTACCCGACTCTGCCAAGCCATCCCACTGCCCCCCCCCCCACAGAGACAGGGAGGGCTGCAGACTACCACATGCCTCCTCTGATACATGTGGAGTCGCCAGCCTCTTCGTTTCACCTGACAGTGAGGAGTTTCAACAGGGGGACGTAGCACGTGGGAGGATCATGCTATTCCCACCAGTTCCCCCTCCCCCCCTGAACAGGCACTCTGACCAACCAGAGGAGGTGCTAGTACAGTGACCAGGACACATACCCACATCCGGCTTCCCACCCACAGACACGGCCAATTGTGTCTGTAGGGACGCCCGATCAACCCGGAGGTAACACATGGATTCGATCTGGTGATCCCTGTGTTGGTTGGCAACGGAATAGACCACTACGCCACCCGGACACTGGCAGTGGAGTTTTTAACGAGATTGTTTAACATAATCTTGGAGAGGTGGAGGTATGCACTGGAGAGAAGAGGAATGAAAGTCAGTAGGAGCAAGATGGAATACCTATGCGTGAATGAAAGGGGAGGACAGTGGAATGGTCAGGATGCAAGGAGTGGAGGTGACGAAGGCATATGAGTTTAAATACTTGGGGTCAACTGTCCAAAGTAACGGGGAGTGCAATAGAGAGGTGAAGAAGACAGTGCAGGCAGGGTGGAGTGGGTAGAGAAGAGTGTCAGGAGTGATTTGCGACAAAAGGGTACCAGCAAGAGTTAAAGGGAAGGTTTACAAGATGGTTGTGAGACCAGCTATGTTATATGGTTTGGAGACAGTGGCACTGATGAAAAGACAGTAGGTGGAGCTGGAGGTGGCAGAGTTGAAGATGCTAAGATTTTCACTGGGAGTGACGAAGAAGGACGGGATTAGGAATGATTATATTAGAGGGACTGCTCAAGTTGGACGGTTTGGAGACAAAGCAAGAGAGGCAAGATTGAGATGGCTTGGACATGTATGGAGGAGAGATGCTGGGTATATTGGGAGAAGGATGCTGAATATGGAGCTGCCAGAGAAGAGGAAAAGAGGAAGGCCAAAGAGGAGGTTTATGGATGTGGTGAGGGAGGACATGCAGGTAGCTGGTGTGACAGAGGAAGACATAGAAGACAGGAAGAAATGGAAACGGATGAGCCTTTATGGCGACCCCTAACGGGAGCAGCCAAAAGTAGTAGTAGTAGGAGTGTTTAACACAATCTTGGAAAATGAGAGGATGCCTGAGGAGTGGAGAAGAAGCATACTGGTACTGATTTTCAAGAAAAAAGGGTGATATGCAGAGCTGTAGCAACTACAGAGGTGTAAAATTGATCAGCCACAGTGTGAAGATATGGGAAAGAGTAATAGAAGCTAGGTTAAGAGGAGATGTGGCGATTAGCGAGCAGCTGTATTGTTTCATGCCACGAAAGAGCACCACAGATGCGATGTTTGCTTTGAGACTGTTGATTGAGAAGTATACAGAAGGCCAGAAGGAGTTACATTGCGTCTTTGTGGATTTAGAGAAGCATATGACAGGGTGCCAAGAGAGGAGGTGTGGTATTGTATGAGGAGGTTGGGAGTGGCAGAGAAGTATGTAGGAGTGGTGCAGGATGTGTATGAGGGAAGTGTGACAATGGTGAGGTGTGCGGTTGGAATGACAGATGGGTTCAAGGTGGAGGTGGGATTACATCAAGGAGCTCTGAGCCAGCTCTGAGCCCTTTCTTGTTTGAAATTGTAATGGACAGGTTGATGGACGAGATCAGGCAGGAGTCTCCGTGGACTATGATGTTTGCGGATGACGTTGTGATCTGTAATGAGAGGAGGTGCAGGTTGAGGAGAGCCTGGAGAGGTGGAGGAATGCACTGTAAAGAAGAGGAATTAAAGCCAGTAAGAGCAAGATGGAATACATATGTGTGAATGAGAGGGAGAACAGCAGAATGGTGAGGATGCAAGGAGTAGAGGTGATGAAGGCGAATGAGTTTAAATACTTTGGTTCAACTGTCCAAAGTAACAGGGAGTGCAGAAGAGAGGTGAAGAAGAGAGTGCAGGTAGGGTGGAGTGGGTGGAGAAAAGTGTCAGGAGTGATTTGTGACAGAAGGGTACCAGCAAGAGTTAAAGGGAAGGTTTACAAGATGGTTGTGAGACCAACTATCTTGTGTGGTTTGGAGACAGAGGCACTGACAAAAAGACAGGAAGCGGAGCTGGAGGTGGCAGTTGAAGATGCTAAGATGTTCATTGGGAGTAATAAGAAGGACAGGATAAGGAACGAATATATTAGAGGGACAGCTCAGGTTGGACGGTTTGGAGACAAAACAAGGGAGTCAAGATTGAGATAGTTTGGACATGTGTGGGGGAGAGATGCTGGGTATATTGGGATAAGGATGCTGAATATGGAGCTGCCAGGGAAGAGGAAAAGAGGAAGGCCAAAGAGGAGGTTTATGGATGTGGTGAGGGAGGACATGCAGTTGGTTGGTATGACAGAGGAAGATGCAGAGAACAGGAAGAGATGGAAACAGATGAGCCGCTGTGGTGACCCCTGACGGGAGCAGCCGAAAGTAGTAGTAGTAGTAGTAGAAGTAGATGACAACTTAAGGTTGTGTGCTCATACTCCGCTAAGTACTACATCATAGGTGTCAAACTCAATTTCACTAAGGGCCACAATGGGAAATGAGAATCACATCAAGGGCCAGACATATTTAGTTTGTTGACATGCTTTTATTTAAGTGAAAAAATAAAATAAAATATCTTTGATTATATATATATTTTTTCTAATTATATTACTTTATTGATCCTTGCGGGGAAATTCTTCTCTGCATTTAACCCATCCTAGCTGTGTAGCTAGGAGCAGTGGGCAGCCGCCGTGCTGCGCCCGGGGACCAACTCCAGTTGGTCTTGCCATGCCTTGGTCAGGGTCTTTTTGATGGTGGGGGAAACCGGAGCACCCGGAGAAAACCCATGCAGACACGGGGAGAACATGCAAACTCCACACAGAAAAGACCTGGGATGACCCCCCAAGGTTGGACAACCCCGGGGTTCGAACCCAGGACCTTCTTGCTGTGAGGCGACAGCGCTAACTACTGCGCCACCATGCCGCCCATATACCCTTCTCACATACAATTTGGTCCGTATAAAACTTTAAAAAAAAGTCAACAAAAAAAATTTGCTTAGCCATCACATCATTTTGTATAGCAAAATAATGTGTTCTGATTACACTTTTACAAGTAGGCTGCCACACAGCAACTCACAACAATCTGTTTCACAGGCCTGAATACGACAACTCAATGGTTGTGTGGGGCATTTAATGAAAAATAAAAGTAAAAGATCTTTGATCATGTAGTTTAAATCTCCCATACAGCCTAGCCTTCTGGTATGCATTCAGCTGCAAGACCCTAAAAATTGCAAATAAACTTTGCAGTTAAGCAACGTTCACATGCAGCCTACTTCACAGACCTAAAAATGACACATGAGTGTTGGCAGTCTATTTAGCCACATAGATTGGCCTATTTCCAGCCACCAGACACCTGACGTCTTTTCTTTCATGTGAGTTCATCAATTCTTGGCTTAAAGTCCTGAGCTGTAGCCGCTTTCAGAATGGAGGCAAGATGGTTGTCTGTGAGGCAGGATCTGTGAGAGGATTTGTTGATCTTCATCACAGAGAACATTTGCTCACACAAATAAATGCCCCCGACGATGCCTGGGACACGAAGGCGGTGCTGTGGCATCGTGTTTCGGATGAATGGTGCAAACTCACCCGCCCCAACAGAGTCAAACTTGGTCTTCAGTGTGCCATTACACTGTAATTCTATCAGTTCAGCGCATGTCTTTGGGAAGGAGTGGTGAGCTACTGACTGACAGGTCGAAAAGTGAACACAATTTCCCTGCTGCGTTTGCTTCTCCCACAAACGCATTTTGGTTTGAAAGGCTTTCACTGTGTCGTGCGTATCCGTGATCAGTCCTTTGCATCCCTGCAGACAGCATGCCCGTATGTTCGGTTTGGCGTGCGCAATGGGGGGGCGTGTCGCTGTGCAGGCCACAGCTACAGCTCTCCATCCATCCTTCCATTATCCAAGCCGCGTATCCCAATCAGGGTCACAGGAAGCTGGAGCTTATCCCAGCAGTCATTGGGCAGCAGATGGGGAGACACCCTGGACAGGCCACCAGACCATCACAGGGCCGACACACACACATTCACAACTAGGGACAATTTAGTATGGCAGATTCACCTGACCTACATGTCTTTGGGCGGAAACCGGAGCACCAGGAGGAAACCCACAAAGACGTGGGGAGAACATGCAAACTCCACACAGATGATGACCCCCCCCCAAGGTTGGACAACCCCGGGGTTCGAACCCAGGACCTTCTTGCTGTGAGGCGACCACGCTAACCACTGCGCCACCGTGCCGCCCAGCTACAACTAGGCCAAGCAAAATTTATTGGGAACCTAATTGATATGCAAGCCGGATTTGGCCCGCAGGCCTTGAGTTTGACACGCTCATAGTATATGCTGCATGCTAACAGGATTACATACTGTTTAGTGACATTCCATGAAAAGGTGTTTGGTATGCAATATGATTCAATTATACTCTCCTCAGTCAAACCGGTGGAAGTGATGGCAAGTGGGTGCAGCTCACGCAACCCAGTATATATCCCCATGGTAACCACTCAAAGTCGCCATTTTAAGCTTTGTTACGAGTGAATAAGGATGATATACCAGTTGCTCACCGATGCATATTGCTATCCATATACATCCAATGTCTGCTAAAGAAAACTGCTATTCTTGATACCAATTCTGTATTGTACTGCCCTCGTCAGCAATCTTTATGCTAATTATGCACGAATCATTTACATGAAGTCCTGAATTTGCTTTTCTTTTTCTAATCCTCTTTTTTTCTTTCTAATCTTTACTCTGGGTCATGTTACAAATGACAGGGAACCGCAAATGTCACGTGAAGGCTGAAAAGAGGAAGCTGTTCAATTAGTCCTCAGTCGGACTGTATCGTACAAATAATAGCGTCTCTATGCTCATGAGAGATAGGAAAGGGAGGGAGAGACTAACCATGGAAGGAATCAGGAACGTAAACACATCTGTTTGGAAAAAAGACAGTGAAAAATATCTGAATATGAACATTGATTTTGGACGGGATTTGTTTGACAGTTTCCAAAACAAACTTTTTTCCCCCCTTGGAGTGACATTTAGATAACATTTCCAAATTGAAAAGCTACATTACAATTACGTTTGTTTGGAACGTATACGTGCAAACATTTATGCGCTTCCTCAAATTTCTTGCATTGGGCTGTCTCCTTTTGTTTGAATTAGTAAATACTTTTGTGGCTTTTGGCAGTGTGTGAGCTAGCTAGTCCAGCTTCCCTTTTTGAAGCAAAGAAAGAGCAAACCGAGCGAGGGGCAAACGTGTGCATCAGGATATCTGCGCTGATGCTGTCCGACAGCTCGGTCATCTCCACAGCTCATCTGAAAATATGTTCGGCCGTTCCTCCCACAACAACTCCGTGTTTACCTAATGTTGTGGAACAATCAAAGTGCATGTTTGTCCAAACTGGAGGATGCATTAATGAGTGGGAAAGCTCGCAGTTTGTCCAGGCGTGGATTAAATCTTGCAGGAATCGGGGGGGGGGGAATGCATTTTTGCGCTATGCTCCTGGAGCATGAAAATCCTCTGCATTGTCTGGCAACTGTGAGCAGGCCGCATAGTATGTGTCTCTGCACGCTCATCCTTCATCCCCGATGCCCGATTTGCCGGCTGAAGACTGTCTAATGGCAGCGAGACTCCTCACAGACAGAGATGCCCTTGGCTTGATGGTATCAATAAAACAGAATGGCTTTAGGTCGAGCCCAGCCCGTCACTTACTCTGTGTGTGTGTGTGTGTATGTGTGTGTATGTGTGTGTGTGTGTGTGTGTGTGTGTGTGTGTGTGTGTGTGTGTGTGTGTGTGTGTGTGTGTGTGTATCAGTGTGTGAGTGTATGGATCAGTGTGTGTGTATGTGTAGAGGTCAGGACGAGCAAGAGAACCAGCGAGAGAGAAAAGGGGGACAGTTAATGCACTTCTGTGTGATTTTGAATGTGTTCGCTTTGTTTGTGTGTCTGCGCAGGTATGTGTGATTGTGAGAATATACGAGAGAGAGAGAGCAAGCATATTTGAGCATGTGTTTGTATAGTTTGGTATTGATCTTATTTTTTCACACGCATGCTTGCGCAAGTGTGAGAGCTCGTGTGTGTGTGTGTGTGTGTGTGTGTGTGTGAGAGAGAGAGAGAGGGAATGAGGGAAGTAATATGTGGGTGGGAAAGGATATGTTTTGACAAAGTTCCCCATTATTCAGATATAATCTCTTGTTCCGTTAGAGTCGTGTGACTCGGGTTGCAGAGAAGGCAAAGGCAGAAAAAAAACTCTCTCTCTCTCTCTCTCTCTCTCTCTCTCTCTCTCTCTCTCTCTCTCTCATCTCTCTCTCTCTCTCTCTCTCTCTCTCTCTCCTCTCTCTCTCTCTCTCTCTCTCTCTCTCTCTCTCTCTCTCTCTCTCTCTCTCTCTCTCTCTCTCTCTCTCTCTCACACATACACATGGTATTTCCAACCCATGTCCTCCTGGCTGCTAACGAGGGGGCGTGGCTGTAACTGGAGGCATTGGGACTGAATTACCATATACCATATTAATTAGCCCTTCCTTTGACCGACAAACACAGAGCTGAAATGTCACCACGCTCTCGTTGGCCAGAGGAAACATAATTAGAGGAAATCATTATCGTTTTAGCAATGCGAAGTGTTACCCCACTCCTTCACTTGCTCCTTTTGTCTCTGTCTGTCTCTCCCTCCCTCCCTCCCTCCCTCTCTCTCTCTCTCTCTCTCTCTCTCTCTCTCTCTCTCTAATTCCATTTCCTGTGTCCTCTGTTACTCCCACTCGCCAACTCCTCCTTTTACGTTGTCAGTCCCGTCTTTCTTCCTTGAACTCAACCGCAGTCTTCCCGCCTCTACATTTTGCCCCACTTGCATAGGAGTTATGTAGGATGAGTTAGTCACATCCCATTGTTTCCTTATGTGTCATGGACTGGGTTCCTGCGGCCCCCTTGCGGAGTCGAGCTGGTGGTCTTCCTTCCAAAGCCTTGAGAACGGCAGCGAGGCTTTGCCTCATGCACGAGTGACGTCAGGCTGTACAGGGAAGCGGGGTTATAGGCATGTTGACAGACAGGGCAGATCCCTTTGTCAAGTCACACAGTATGTATTTTCCTGGGCAACATAACTTTCTTCTCTGTCTTCTTTCTTCTCTCGGCCAAAGAAAACACATACACACACACACACACACACACACACACACACACACACACACACACACACACACACACACACACACACACAAACACACTAAAATGTGGTACCAAAGACCCACCACTTCATTTCCATTACACTGAACACTTGCCAAATAGAGAAAAAACACTTTTAAAAACAAATATTTGCCATGGCAATGGTATGTGACATTTGCTGTTAGAGGTAATTGCAATTATCCTGAATATCTGTGTTTCCATGTCAGAGAGGTACTTGCAATATAGCTTAAGTAATACTGAGGAGTCAGTTGAAGTTAACTTCCTGCAACTCAGCTAGCAACAGTAATTAAACTTTTAAACACGTTTCACTGTCTGGCCTTTTTTGGCCTCTCACGGCCTCTGAGCCTAGCAGGAATCAGGAGTCAGGAACACTTTATTTGTCATTTCATTTCATGTACTTGCATACATGAAGTGAAATAAAATATCGTTTTCTCCAGTCCACAGCAGTACAACACAAAGACAGCAACACATATCTAAAACTACAAGAACACATATATCAAACTACAAAAAAAAAAATCGCTGTCCGAGAGAACGAACGCCAGGATGACTGTCAGAACTGCCGGTCTGCATGGGCTAGCAGTTAGCTTAGCCTGCCCCACTTCCACGTCCTGTCAGACCGCCCTCGATGTTTCCTCCTCGGGCGCAGCTCCAGGCAGGGCCATGGTCCCTGGGCCCACCAGATGCAGCAGACCAGGCTCCCCCAGCCGATCCAACACCAGTTCTTCCAGCCAGACACCTTCGACACACCTCACCGCATTCCACATGTCAACACCAGACGAGGCCGCCGCCAGACCGCCCTCGGTGTTATCGGAACCGCCGGTCTGCATGGGCTAGCAGTTAGCTTATCCTGCCCCGCTTCCGCACCCTGTCAGACCGCCCTCAGTGTTTCCTCTTCGGGCACAGCTCCAGGCAGGGCTGTGGTCCCTGGGCCCACAGGACACAGCAGAACAAGCTCTCCCAGCAGGTCCAGACCAGCTCTCCCAGCCATCAAATGAAGACGTAGACAGACGTGGACAAAGACACTGCATGGACGGTCCTGGGTGAGGCCACTGCAAACATGAATTTGCACTGCCATTTTCCCACACCGGAAGTTGAAAAAAACAATTTATCATTTCTGTAACCACTCATGGGTAGCAGCTGGAGGGCTCAGTTGGGGGTTCAAATCCAGTTTGGGATGAGTCTCTAGTGAGAGTCCACGGCTTAGCCTCTTAATGCTATAGAAGCCAACTCAGATATACGTTGTTTTGGATAAATGCATCTGCTAAACGAAATTGTAAATTGTACTCAGTCTTGTTCCCCTCCACACACATGACCTCGAGAACCAGCCTGAGTAAGAAGCACTCAGACTCAATAGAGGATTAGAGGCTGTCTGTGGGCTCAAGGACATCCGGCAGCACCTTGATTAGGGGGGTGAGAAATGCTGTTGATAACATGAAACAGGACCCAAAACTATGTACGGTCCCATCTGTTGTTTAGTCTCGGACAGATTCTTCGACTCCTCTCTGTTTTGACGTTTGAATGGTTTTCAGATTTTTCTCACCCTTTAAATACACAGTGATTTGTATTCCATAGAATACATTCTTGTGTGAAAAATCTTGCATGTGACGCTTGTAGGGGTGTAAGAAATTATCAATACACTTGAGTATTGCAATATCATCTTTTGTTATACTGTATCGACTCTCAAACCACTGTATCGATTTTTAATTGTTTACATGTATAGACAAACATTTTGTGTTGTGTGGTTACCCCACGACCGCTAGATCTGTCTTCAGCCATTTGACTCTTCCACTCCAACCCAACAACGTAAACTGAGACAGGAAGTAGCGTAAGCACAAAGAACACAGGCCTATGAAATCGCAATATATCGCCTTTCTTACAGTATCACAATATATCGCGATATATTGAATTGTAACCCCTGTATCGGGATACTATCATATTGCCAGATTCTCACCAATACACAGCTCTAGACCCTTGAGTGCATGTGGCTGATTAATATCTTATTTCAATTCAGAAAACCTACAGCATGCTGTAACCCGCCACACCTCCCTCTCCGCTTGTGAAGCTTGTGGCTTTGTGTATTCCAGCACAGAAATCTGATGAATAAGTAAAACTGGAGGGGGCCCTAAGACTCAGATCTTCTCCCATGTAGCTCTGACCCTGACACACTGTCTCTGTGTTGGGCTATGCCGAGAATGCTCATTATTTCTTCATCAAAGATGCCGTCCAGATGTCAGTCCCTTTGTACTGATCAGACGGACTGTAGCTGGAGGGAACGTCATCTTCTATGTGTCTTCTGTGTAACGCTCAAAGGTCAGTGTGTCTGTGGATGTGTGCGGGGGAAGTGCGCGTAAAGGCTTCATGTGTGCAGGCATGCATACTGTATGTATGTACCTTTCTATGGCCTTCATACGGGAGTGAGAAATTTCAGGATGTGACGGCCATGGTGGATGCACAGTCTGATGCTGGGTGAAAACTAGCTTGGCCTTGTCATATTTTGTCCTCGCCAAAGACCATCATCCAGTGGGATTGCCAGGGTGTGTGTATGTGTGTGTGTGTGTGTGTGTGCGCGCGCGCGTGCGTGTAAGCACATCATCACTGTCAGGTTCCACGTTTTCAGGTCTTGTAATGTGGGCAGTGTGGAGGACCTGGAATGATATGCTTCATTGATAAGAATTATCAACAAAGAAATAATTACATGTTATATCATGTCACCGACATATGTTCATACTTCATACGTGTGCAATCTCGCATAATTTCGTGTCTGCGTGTGTGTGTGTGCGTGCGTGCGTGTGTGAATGTGGTGGACTTGCTCTCCAGGGGGAGCCTCCTCTTGGGCCCACTGGAGCGAGTGGTAAGAAGTGGGTCAATCCCACTGTGCTGGATGGTGAGATTCAAGCGGGTGACAGGTTTATGAGACGAGAGGAGAAAGGCAACACAGAAGCCCCAAGATACACACGCAATATTGCACCTAATAGTCAAGACGCTGGGTGGAAACATCCACAGTGTGTGCGTAGCGTATGGCATGCTGAGTGTGTGGGTGGACTGAGATGTGTTATTTGTACGGGTGAGAAAGAGGTCGCTTGCAGAATATCTGGGAGATGCTCCCGTGACCTGAATCCCTCATCGGTGCCTTTGCGCTGACTTGGTAACTTTTCATGTGTGATCTGATTTTGATGTGTTTTGAAGAGGGGGGGGGGTCTTGAGAATAAACCCTTTGAAATAAATACCGTGATGTTTCAAATGCCTTTGAAACTAGTTTCTGGACTGAACTGATTAATATTGATTCTGTTTAAAATTTTAAAAGGGGGGGGCGTGCGTCCGGGTAGGCTATCGGTCAGTTCCTTTGCCTACCAACACAGGGGTCGCAGGTTCGAATCCCCGTGTTACCTCTGGCTTCGTCGGGCGTCCCTACAGACACAATTGGCTCGTGTCTGCGGGTGGGAAACTGGATGTGAGTATGTGTCCTGGTCGCTGCACTAGCACCTCCTCTGGTCGGTTGGGGCGCCTGTTCGGGGGGGAGGGGGAATAGCGTGATCAACCCACACGCTACGTCCCTCTGGTGAAACTCCTCACTGTGAGGTGAAAAGAAGCGGCTGGTGACTCCACATGTATCGGAGGAGGCATGTGGTAGTCTGCAGCCCTCCTCGGATCGGCAGAGGGGGTGGAGCAGAGACCGGGACGGCTTGGAAGAGTGGGGTGATTGAAAGGATGCAATTGGGGAGAAAAGGGGGGGAATAAAAGGGGGAGGGGGGTCCCCTAATTTTCTCTGCTGAGTTAAAGTTTGTGGGCAAGTTAACTTAAATGGGAGAATCAATGAAAAACGGTTTAAAAAACAGACGTTAAAGCGGGAGGTATATTTTCTTTACACTCTTTTTTTTACGTTTAATTGATTTATTGCATTGTAAACTGTGTATTTTTCCACATAATGGAATTCAGCACAAAATCCACATGAGTGCTGAGCGGATCCAAAAAAAAAAAAAAACACGGCTCTGCAAAGTTTGGGGTTTTACTTCTTACTTTGGTTTTGTTTATACAGTGGGGGTGTTCCTCTTTTCTTTTCTTCTCTTCTTTCCTCTCCTCCATCCTTAATAGAAGATGTCTTTAGAAGTCCTCTCCCATGGGAAGAATGCGACAGATCCCACATTGTTCATTGTTGTTTCATGCCTGCTTCTCCTTGAAAAAGGAGGCAGGGAAAAAAAAAAGAAGAAAAAAACGAAACAAAACACACACACACAAAATAACAACTTGACAATGGTTTGGCTTGGGAGGGAAAAATGGAATTACAAAGATCACATTTTCACCCTCTTTGATCTGGAGTGTTGTGAGCGGGTTTCGGTGTGTGTGTGTGTGTGTGTGTGTGTGTGTGTGTGTGTGTGTGTGTGTGTGTGTGTGTGTGTGTGGTTGTGTGTGTGTGTGGGGGGGGCTTGACAATGTTTGCATCAGTGTGTCATGACAGAGTGTTGTAGGGGGGGTGCGGAGAAAAAGAAAGAGAGAGAAAGAGAGAGAGAGCAATCGAATGTGGGGGGACTATAAGAAAGGAGCTGTATAAGAGAGAAAAGGCAGAGAGTGGGGGGGGGGGAGGAGTGAGAACAGTGGGAGAGACGGCGATGTGAGACTGTCCTGGAGGGTTTGCGGTGAATAAAGAGAGCAGAGACGTTGCTCCATGCAGGGAGAGTGGGCTGTTTATTTACTGCGTAGCTGCCTTCTTCCTCCGGGGGCTTCCAAGTGAGCTTGTCCTCGTCCCTACCCGAGCCCCTGCGCCTCCCTAGGGCTAAACGCCTCAACACTGTGGGCTTAGCTATGCTCCACCCAGCAAGGACTGAATGCACAGAGAGAGAGAGAGAGAGAGAGGGGAGAACTCCTCTCTCACAGCCCTCGGCCGTGTTCTCCACTTCCCCGTCTGTGGCTGAAAATGGGGGGAACCAAGCAGCGCCTCGGCACCAAGGAAAACAAGCAGACTCCTAATGCTAAAGAAGTGCTTATTAAATCCTATGCAGACCAGCAGTTGCATTACACAGCCAGTCAAAATAGGAAACTTGTTTGTTGTTGATTTATTCAGGCCGGTCTCCTGCTCATTTCACATGTTTTTTTAACCTCCTGTCAGTCTGGACTTTCTGATTTCTGTGGGATGCACCCCCCCCCCAACACACACACACACACACACACACACATGCCCATCCCTTCTTTTGCCTTTTGTATTTGTGAGAAAATCATTTGTGGGTGAGGCAAATACACGGGACGTGACAGCTGAGCGGCAAACAACATGCCGGGGTGAGGGCCAGGGAAGACCACTGGAGAGTAGAGAGAAGGGGAGAGAGGGAGAGAGAGACCATTAGAGGGAGAAATCTGACTGGCACAAACAGAAAATCTGATGGAATTGAGATTAAATATTGAAATATATAAATAAAAAAATAAAAAAAACAGCAAGTTGGGGGGAAGCCTGAGGGATGGAATATCTGAAATAGTGAGGGAGATCGTTAGAGAGAGGGAGAGGGAGAGAGAGGGGGATTGGGGGTTCGCTGTGAACAGCAGATTGTGGGGGCGCATGTTGTAGAGGTGGCCCAGGTCCCTGGGTGCCAGCCTGTTTCGTGGCTCTCACAGCCTGTCAGTGAAAACAGCCAGCCATGTAGACAGCTGAGCTCAGGAGGCTGCGGGGGCGCGAGATGAAGAGGGAAGGGGAGAGGAGGGGTGAGGAGAAAAGAAGAGGTGTGAAGAGAGGTGAAGAGAGGAGAGGAGAGGGGCAATGTTTTTCCTTTTCCGCGGTGCTCCCCGTTTCCATCTGTGTCCTCATTTCTCCGCAGGCTTACCGTTCACCTGTCCGCTGATCCGGCCCGAGCCCGGACTCTGCTCTGGATCTATTGTCCGTCTGCAGGAGTGAACAATAAGACACAAAAGCCGCAGCTTGGATCCAACAACCCCTCTGCTTACATAGCATGCGTTTGTTTTTTTTAGCATTGTCAGTGAAATCAGACCATGCGGAATAAAATCTCCCCCTTCCCCATGCCTGCGCCCCATATTAAACCGCTACCTTGAGGCTGCACCGCATTTTGAAGAGGGGAGTGGGTGGGAGTGATGTGTGATCGGTGTGTGTGTGTGTGTATTGGGGGCGGTTGCTGCTGACATACCAGAAGAAAACAAGACGGAGGTGTTGGGTACAAGGCTGGCGAACTAGTGGGCTGTCAGTCCCACTAACTCTGCATGAATCGCAGGTTTGCTCTGATGATTTTTATAGGCCCTACCTAAAAAGTATTAGCCGAGGGATGGACGAGATGGACGTTTTATCATTCCTTTTTCTTCTCCCCATTTGTACTTGGCCAATTACCCTATTTTCCAAGCCGTCCCGGTCGCCGCTCCACCCCCCCTGCCGATCCGGGGAGGGCTGCAGACTACCACATGCCTCCTCTGATACATGCAGAGTCGCCAGCTGCTTCTTTTCACCTGGCAGTGAGGAGTTTCGCCAGGGGGACGTAGTGCGTGGGAGGATCACACTATTCCCCCCAGTTCCCCCTCCACCCCGAACAGGGGTCCCGACTGATCAGAAGAGGCGCTAGTGCAGCGACCAGGACACATGCCCACATCCGGCTTCCCACCCGCAGACACGGCCAATTGTGTCTGTAGGGACGCCCGACCAAGCCGGAGGCAACACGGGGGTTCAAACCGGTGATCCCCGTGTTTGTAGCCAATGGAATAGACTGCCATGCCACTCGGACATCCTCGTTTTATCATTCCTACAAAGAATACATATCCCAGTGTGGAGACGTGTTGGTTCCTCCCTTGTTTCAGATCTCCGTCTCGCATGTCTTCCACAGCCAGTGGCTCATTCAGATCAGTGCTCCCTCTCCTTTGAACGGACAAGTGCTGACCTTTAGGCAAACCCCTGGGCTGCTTCTCTTTGTCACTTATGGAGGCGTCCATCTACCTCCCCCATCTCCCCGGCACCTCTTCCCTCGCTCCCCCAGCGAAAAACCCCTAGCCCTTCCTGCCATCACAGCCTTGTTTACGAGCCTCTCCCCTGGTAGGACAGGTTAATAGAGACCCTGGCTCAGCTCGGGCCCGTCTGGTTCCCATTCACTACCTAATAAGACATTTCATCTCCTGCCTTACTGTCTGCTGGCCAGCGGCAATACTCTCTCCAGAACCAGCCCAGTGTGCCTCCGTGCATGTGTGCGTGTGTGTGTGTGTGTGTGCGTGCGTGCGTGCATCTGGTTTCGGCCTACAATTAAAGAGAGAGGAATGAACCAAGGAAAGCAGCTCCCAGCACATAAGGTTGCCCTGTAAATCAGCTCACAAGGACACAATAACAACCTCCTGAAAACACTGGGAAACAAGCACTGTGATCTTTTTTTCTTTTTTTTTTTTTTTACTGGGGGACGAATGAAAGGCAGGAACTAGTGGAACGGGGAGCCAGGCCCGGGCCGTAATGCCTGGGCTTTAGGTGGTCTAAATCACCTTGACTGGCCAGGCTCTAAAGGCAAGCCAGCTCCCTCCTGTCCGCAGGGACACCGAGGAGGCCTCATGTCCAGTAAACAATGTCCGCCTCACCCTCTGGAACCCTGGGAGGGAGAGAAACAGCGTGTCCTTGGGGCTTCAACTTTGACCCCCTCCCTTGCCTCCCCCCATGAAATATAGGCCCTGCCCTGCGGGTGGCAGGCTTGTTTGAACAGGAGTCCCTAATGGGCAAGGGTGTGCGTATGTTTTTTCTTTTCTTTGTTTGCGTTTGTGTGTGTGTGTGTGTGTGTGTGTGTGTGTGTGTGTGTGTGTGTGTGTGTGTGTGTGTGTGTGTGTGTGTGTCGTGTGTGTGTGTGTGTGTGTATGTGTGTGGTGCGTCAATGCGCAAGGTCAGGGAGTTAACACAAATTGCAATATGTTTGGAGAGAGAGGAAAAAAACATTTTGGTTCGGAGGTTTTTCTTCACATTATTTGAGGTGTGGGTTTTGGTGCAGTTGGCGATGAGGTCAACAACTCCATTTATTCCTGTCTGTCAATGAGAATAAATGGTCAAAGTGATATTGTGTTGATTATAGAGGCAAAGCAATCCAACGTTTATTGACATTAATTATATTACACTTTTTCCTCCCCAATTGTACTTCTGAGCCATCCCGGTCGCTGCTCCACCCCCTCTGCCGATCCGGGGAGGGCTGCAGACTACCACATGCCTCCTCCCAAACATGTGGAGTCACCGGCCGCTTCGTTTCACCTGATCGTGAGGAGTTTCGCCAGCAGGACGTAGCGCGTGGGAGGATCACGCCATCCCCCCCAGTTCTCCCTCCCCTCTGAACAGGTGCCCTGCCCAACCAGAGGAGGCGCTAGTGCAGCGACCAGGACACATACCCACGTCTGGCTTCCCACCCGCAGACACGTCCAATTGTGTCTGTAGGGACACCTGACCAAGCCAGAGTTAACACGGGGACTCGAACCAGCGATCCCCATGTTGATAGGTAACGGAATAGACCACTACGTTACCCAGACGCCCTGTATTACACTTTCTTTGCAGGGGCAACCCGATTGACTGGCTGAGTACTGAGAACAATTTTAGGAATGTGATTCATAATCTGTTAACGATAACATTTTGAAGTAACTTTTTTTTTACATGTTTATTAGTGTTTCAGTAGGTAAGTGTGTGTGTGGTGTGTGTGTATGTGTGTGTGTGTGTGTGTGTGTGTGTGTGTGTGTGTGTGTGTAGTGACTGACATGTGTGTACATGTATAGAGTCATGGCGAGAGGGGGAGGGGATGATTGATGAGTTAAGGTGATGCTTTGATGCATTATCTATGAAATGGCCCATGCGGAATACCAGTTGCACTACTCATTCATACCCAATGTAATACATGGCACATGATCCATCAGAAATGTACAGTGACCTTTACCATACCACCAAGCGGCTATTCATTCTGCGCCTCTCGATGAGACAAGATTTATGACATGCGAAACAGTTGTTATGGAGTTGAACTGTGACTTTTTGTGAGGATCTGAAGGGGTATTTTGGCCCTGGAGCAGTCAAGTGCACAAGTCAATGGAGCATGGCCGTACTAAAGCTCTACTGATCTGTCTTCTTCATCCCTCACCTAACAACTTCCTCTGTGACCGAAGCCGTTTGATTTCTGCACATCATTTCAACATCCACACTTCATTTCTCCTGATTCTATGGGTACAATAATTACATTAGCCTTGGTACTGCAACATGGCCTGTTTTGACACTTTTCCCCCTGATTATATGACAAGGCAGTGGACAGAGAGTATGCTATAACAGAGAAATAGGTGGACGGAGAAATACGTAGATGGTTTTGTCAGTCTCATTTTGGTTCAAGCAAGTTTGCAAAGTTGTCATACGAGCTACTGCCAGGAGTTTTTTGACTGATTATCTATCAGTCTCACTTTGATATATATATATAGATGCCTCTATATGATCAACATGATCAAGTGAGACTATCAACAAAAAGATTGAATATTGCCATATAATGATTCCGATTGGGGCGGCATGGTGGCGTGGTCACCTCACAGCAAGAAGGTCCTGGGTTCGAGCCCCGGGGTAGTCCAACCTTGGGGGTCGTCCCGAGTTGTCCTCTGTGTGGAATTGCATGTTCTCCTGTGTCTGCGTGGGTCTCCTCTGGGTGCTCCGGCTTCCTCCCACCATCAAAAGGACATGTAGGTCAGGTGAATCGGCCATACTAAATTGTCCCTAGGTGTTAATGTGTGTGCGTGTGTGTGTGGGTGGGTGGGCTCTGTGTTGGCCTGGCGGCCTGTCCAGGGTGTCTCCCCGCCTGCTGCTGCCCACTGACTGCTGGGATAGGCTCCAGCATCTCCGTGACCCCGTGAGCAGGATAAGTGGTTTGGATAATGGATGGATGGATGGATTTTGGGCCAGACAAGTTTGCAAAGTTGTTCTACAAGCTACTGCGAGGCGTTTTTCACTGATTATCTATCAGTCTCTCTTTGATATAGATGCCTCTGTATGATCAAAATGGTCAGGTCAGACCATCAACAAGAAGATTGAATATTGCCTTATAATGATTCCGATTGCTCGTCTGCGAGTACGACTCCCCATGAATCCTGAAGAAAGGATTTTCCTCACATAGACGGGATGACATAGCCACAATTACAGACACATCATCTCTGCATATCTTGCAAACAGCTGCTTTTCCGAACCACATTACATCATTCACTCTTCTCTTCAAGTCAAATGCACCAGTTACCAGAGAGGGTGCGTACAGACACTGCTGCTTTTGTCCACTGCATCACGCAAACTCAACGAAAACCCCAAAACCCTCCTAGCAACTTCGAATGCATTTAGTATTACAAGAAAAAGCAGCTGTAGTTGCTCACGGCAACACGATCCTGTTAAAGAAAATAAAGCCGTACCTCAGGAGCAGTGCAACACCAATCTGTCATTGCGCACTTTGCGTGTTAGGACAACGTCGGATGGCTGTACTATACATTGGCATTTCAAAATTGTTCTCTCAAAAAGCAACACAAGATCCTCGTCATTTCACACCACACACATATATTTTCCCCTTGCTCCGCGGTCCTCTTGGCGGCAGGTGAGTTAGACGAGGCTCCGTTGCCATGGTACATCTAAAGTACACACTTCTTTGTGAGAATAGATCTGTTGGGTGTCCCTCACTGTGCCTGGAGTTCCCCCTAATTGACAATGTGTGTGTTTCTATTTTCTGCTCTTTTACATTTCAAATGATGGATGAAAAGGCAAGGTTCCCTCTCACCAATGTAAAAAGGCACCTATACAGACTGTGGACGGCGGCCAGGAGTGTCGTAACCTAGCAACCGGCGAGCAAGAGAGAGAGAGGGCGAGAGAGAGAGAGAGAGAGGGTGAGAGAGAGAGAGAACTGAGAGAGAGCGAGGGGGGCGAGAGAGAGAGAACTGAGAGAGAGGAGAGGGGGGCTTCCTCAAAAAAAACAAAAAAAACCCTAAAAAACAAAAGAAAAGAAAACCTCACACTTATTCTCGCTTATCATGCTTTTGTTTGGCCGGCTATTTTAAGGCCCTTGAGCAGTTCTCTTTCACCCGGGGACTTATTTATTTTTAGTGTCCTCTCGTGCTAGCTGCCTTTTCTTTCTGTGCCGCTCCCTGGGTGAACACTGCTTAACCCCTTTCTATTTCTGAGCCGCTGTGCTGCCTGCATCTGTTGGACAGAACCGCGTGGGAGGATGGGTTTTTGCGGAAGAAAAAAGAGGAGGGGTTGGGGGCGGAGGTGAAGGTGGAGGTGGGTGGAGGGGGACCGGCTGAGGGCGAGGGGGTGACTCGGGGAGCAGGGGGTAGGAAGGAAACGAGGGGAGGAAAGACGGTGGATGGGGGGGGGGGGCTAGGCAGAGGATGAGGGAGGAGGACAGACAGAGCGAGAGTTTTCCATCTGTTTTCTTTTTTTGTTTTTTTTGCTGAATGTAATTCGTTTTGTTTGAATCTGTAGCCTTCATTGCCTGACTATGTGTCGGTTTTTGAATATGGTTGGTTTACCATCTGGACCTGTCTTCATCCTTGCATTTACGTTCCATGTGCGGTAAACCGCACATATGTACACATACGTATGCATTTGTGTGTTGCATGTGTTGTATGTTGCATGTGAAGAGGCTGCAGAAACATAGATCTGAATGTGGATATACGTCTGTGTTACCTTCACTGACCTTCGTGAACTCGCTTTGCATTAGGCTTGTGTTTGAATGAGCTCATGTATACCGCTCTGTTGTTTAGAAAATAGATGCAGATACAAAGATTAGCCTTGAGGCTGTATATGCATTTATGTTACCTGCACAAGACTTTCCTTAATCTCTCTTCCCCCAGACAATACCTTTCTCATCTCGCTCTCCTTCTCTCATCTCCTGGATTTGCATAGTCAGAGCTTTAGTACTTTACATGAATGTGGTGGCATTGGCCCATTTCAGTCTGAAGTGGTTCCCTCCCCCTGTCTGAGGCACTCCCTGCTCTGGTCTCCATGTGTCTGTCTGTGGGGGGGAGATAGGGAAAAATAATAAATGGAGGAAATCATATAGGAGGGCTTAGTAGCTGCTCTATAGCACTCTAGTGGCAATGTGATTTCTTGTCATTGGCTGGAGAAAGGTCAAAGCGAAAGGCTCATTGAAATGAGTGAATAAATAGACGAGCATGCTGCAGTGCACAGGGAGTGACGCTCTACCCAATGAAGTCCCAATCTATTCCCCTCACGCTCCCTGTTCATTCCCATTACCAGACCTCATCAGCATCAAACCTCTACTAGCAGCAGCAGCAGCAGCAGCAGCAGCACACCCTCCCCCACATACAGTATGCTCCCTCTTACTCCTGGATGCAAACACACACACCTCATTTGCAGGCCTTGCAAGAAGGAAGCTATTTGTCAAAATCTTCACAGCAATGTGCATAGGTGTATGTGTGAGTGTGTGCATGGGGCAGGGC
Organism: Lampris incognitus; assembly: GCF_029633865.1. Classification (NCBI taxonomy): domain Eukaryota; kingdom Metazoa; phylum Chordata; class Actinopteri; order Lampriformes; family Lampridae; genus Lampris; species Lampris incognitus. The sequence continues at coordinate 95,661,591 of NC_079213.1, read as the reverse complement.
GGGGGGGGGGGTCTTCATCTCTGGATGTGGGTGGCATAAACCTACAGGCTATTGTTTGTATTTGAGTGTGCATTGTGTGGTTGACCTAAGCAGAATCCATCAACATAAACTCAACAGGCATTTGAATCACATTGTCATCTGAAGTGCCATGGCGGTTGTTTCCCAAAGGCCCCAGCCAACTGCCTTATCTGACAAATAAGCCCTCAAGGCTAAAACCAGTGTCGACAAAACAAAGTGTGCTGTCACCATTAAGTGTAAATTCTCTACTTTGACCTTCAAAAGTGGCTCCGTTTGCAGCCCTGCACTCGCGTTCAGAACTCCTGTTTGTGTTCCCTCGTTCCCGTTTAAACCTCCCCCTTTGACGCTCCCCCAACAACTTTCCCACATCTATTCTCTTGTCCTCCCTCCTGTTTCTTCCTCTCCTCCGCTCCCTACCTCCTCCTCTTTCTGCCCAGGGCGGTGGACCGATACCTTTGTACGTCCGGACAGACACACCACTGCCTCCACCAGCCGTACACCCCTCTCCGTCCACCTCAGCCCGACTAACATGACAGGCCAGGCAGATGATGATAAATGCAGAGGAGGAAAAAGCAATTACTGGATCAGTTAGGTGTAGTACCAACTGCTCAGGGCACTCATTATCAACAGACTGTGGAGTTCTGTATGTTTAAACACACACACACACACACATGCACACATGCAGAGCACACACAAACACACACCGATTCACCACCTGAGTTGATACTTAAACTTCATCAGTGTGGCAACCTCGTGCTCTCCAAGAGATGAGATTTTTGGTTTGCTCTATACCGTTGTGTACTCGTCGCACAGGATTTACCAACATATTTTCCAACCTACACCTGCTGGGAAATGGTCTACGCACGTACATGCAGTACAGTAGTATGCAGAATATAAGGCAGGCAGGGAAAATAGTGCAGCCTTGCTGTTGGAGGTAAAGCTGAGGTTGTCATAGGGACAGCTATAGTCCTTACTGTCCCCTGAGAGGGATGCAGAAACACAGAGAGAGAGAGAGAGAGAGAGAGAGAGAGAGAGAGAGAGAGAGAGAGAGAGAGAGAGAGAGAGAGAGAGAGAGAGAGAGAGAGAGAGAGAGAGAGAGAGAGAGAGAGTAGACTGAAGAAGAGACACACTTTCTTGCAGGCTAAAAAAGAGGTGGCCGCCAGGGCTGTGTGTGTATTGTGAGTGGTGGGCGGTGAGAGCGCAGGTCAGGCCCACGCAAGCCCCATTCAGCCTAACAGTGAGTTGCACACACTGACTACACAAGGTCTGCAATAGTGTGCAAAACAAAGAGGCGCTCATACTCAGGCCCTTATATGTACATACTACAAACACTATAAATATATGTGCATGTACACAAAGCCTACTTGTCAGCCTCAAGTCCTTCTCAGTACCTTCACTATAATTCTGACCCCAGTCATTCAGCAGAAAGTTTCTTGATCTGTCAAAAACATCTAAATGGGGCGTCCAGGTAGCATAGTGGTCTATTCCATTGTCTATCAATACGGAGATCGCCAGTTCGAATCCCCGTGTTACCTCCGGCTTGGTCGGGCTTCCTTCCAGACACAATTGGCTATGTCTGCAGATGGGAAACTGGATGTGGGTATGTGTCCTGGTTGCTGCACTAGCGCCTCCTCTGCTCACCTTTTAAGGGGGTCCTCCCATGCACTACGTCCCCCTGGCGAAACTCCTCACTGTCAGGTGAAAAGAAGCGGCTGGCGACTCCACATGTATCGGAGGAAGCATGTGGTAGTCTACAGCCCTCCCTGGATCGGCACAGGGGGTGGAGCAGCGACCGGGATGGCTTGGAAGAGTGGGGTGATTGGCGAGGTACAATTGGGGAGAAAAAGGTGGAAAAAAACCCCTAAACATTAGAAGGTTTTACCATGCCAAGGATCAAGTCAACCATAACTTTTGATGACTTGATAATTACATGCCAGAGATACAGTGCACAATATCATCAACTTCTGACGCTTTTTTATTGATTGGTGATTAATTAATAAGAAAAGAATTAATTGTTTAACAAATAGATCTACATGGTCAAGCCCATGTTTGTTTTTTTTTCTTTTCCCCAAATAACACTCATTTATCTCTGACAAAACTCTCAGCTGCAATTCCATGTGAGTCCATGGCTTCTAATTGTGGGTTTTCTTAACCACTTCTCATCGTAAACGTGGGATTACGAAAAACAGCTTGATTCTGTTTGATATCCAGTCCCTGCTTCGCCTCGCGGTTTACCCAAACGCTGAACGCTTCTTTTTTTTTCATCGCGGTACCACTTTCCTTGTCCATTATGGTCAGAAACAGCCTGTCTTTCATTCCCAGCGATAGACGTGTATGGTTGTTTGGCCGGCTGAGGCGTTTGGTCACATGTCTGATCATGTTCAGGCTGGACAGGATGTTCCAAACAAGGTCACATTATTTTGCCGCTGGGAAAGGATGATGAAGCGACACTGTAGGTGGGGAAGCGGCACACAGTCCTTGAGTGCATGTTTGTTCAAGTGTGTGTGTGTGTGTGTGTGTGTGTGTGTGTGTGTGTGTTTGGATGTGTGTGCGTGCATGCATATTTACATCTGTGCCAGTGTGAATGTTTGTGTATATGGGCGAGTGGGGGTGGAAGGGCTATAATCTGCTCCAAACTGCTTGCGGGCAGAGGCGAGGTGGGCGAGACAGTGATACGGGAGGGTGGGGTGGTGGTGGTGGGGGGGTGCGGGTAAGGACGAGCAAGCGAGGAAGTGAGTTGGCAGGAAAGCAAGAGAGAGAGAGAGAGGGAGGGAGGGAGGGAGGGAGGGAGGGAAGGAGGGAGAGAGAGCGGTAGCCAGAGCCGAGTTGAGTGAACAGAAAGTAGTATGGATTCATAAAGGCTTAGGGATGCTTCAGCTACTGTACCCACTGTCCTCTCTCCTCTCCCACCCATTGTCATTTCGGGCTCCGTGGGTGCCGGGAAGGCAGCTAATTCCTCTGACATTTACGCTGCTATCACAGCCCTCCAGTGACGCAGGCCTCGCCACAGCCACAAGTGGCACCCACAGTGCTTTAAGGTGGGTAAGAGATGGTGGACGGCATATATGGTGGACTAAACTAAACAACCGAGGCCCAGCCAAGGGAAGCATCTCCCAAAACCACCCCCTCAGACACGGCCCTGCAGACTGTGCACACTATCTGTATGTCATGATTAAAATGGCGAGGATCAGCGTGGGTGGAGGAAAGGTTGAGGGAAGAAAAGGAGGGAGGAATAAAGAGAGAGAGGGATAAAATGGAAGAACGGCAGAGCGAGAACGAAAAGCAGAGGCCATGCTCTGAATATACAAAATGAATTTTAGATGCTGCTTGGAATTTGCAAATCGTCCACTGGTTTGGTATATGAGCTGCTGCATGGAGCGCCATTTGACACAAACACCCACCAACACCAAGGAATGCATATGTGAAATTGTGCAATATCAAGTCATGAAGTAGTTAACTTTATGTGCATAGCCCATTTAATCAATATTTACCTTTTATTTTGTCTTTGTCCGTGTATTTGTGATAGGAGTTTGCTATCTGTTAATTTATGCATACCATGTAGGCTCTGCTTGTGTGGGAATTCAGTGGGAGGGTGTAGGTTGAGATAGCATGTTTACGTCTGTGTGTGGGTGTGCATGGGACTATTTGTCTTTGGGCTCAGCATATGAGCAGTATGAGCTCGTTGAAATGAAAAAGCATGTTGTCCTCAATGTTCTGTACCCTTGTTAGGTTAGTGGCCAATAATACAATTAATAACACCATGCACCAAAATCTACATCATCATTATTTTGTGTTAGTATCAGTATTAATTAGGGTGTCCGGGTGGCGTAGCAGTCTATTCCGTTGCCTACCAACACGGGGATCGCTGATTCGAATCCCTGTGTTACCTCCGGCTTGGTCGGGCGTTCCTACAGACACAGTTGACCGTGTCTGCGGGTTGGAAGCCGGCTGTGGGTATGTGTCCTGGTCGCTGCACTAACGCCTCCTCTGGTAGGTTGGGATGCCTGTTCGGGGGGAAGGGGGAACTGGTGGGAATAGCGTGATCTTCCCATGCGCTACGTCCCCCTGGCGAAACTCCTCACTGTCAGGTGAAAAGAAGTGACTGGTGACTCCACATGTATCAGAGGAGGCATATGGTAGTCTGCAGCCCTCCCCGGATCGGCAGAGGGGGTGGAGCAGCGACCGGGATGGCTCGGAAGGGTGGGGTGATTGGTCGGATGCAATTGGGGGGAGAAGAAGGGAGAGTTCCAGAAAAAAAAAGAAAAAAGTATTAGTATCAATATTAGTATTAGTATTAATATTAGTAGTGTTACATTGCCAAACTATGTCTGAGGCCATGGTTCTCTACCGGAAAATGGTAGATTGCTCCCTCCGAGTTGTGGATGAGTTGTTGCCTCAAGTGAAGGAGTTCAAGTATCTCGGGGTCTTGTTCACGAGTGAGGGTAGGGTGGAGCGGGAGATTGATAGGCAGATTGGTGCAGCATCAGCAGTAATGCGGACTTTGTACTGGGCCGTTGTAGTGAAAAAGGAGCTGAGCCGGGAGGCAAAGTTCTCAATTTATCAGTCAATCTTGGTTCCAACCTTCAGCTATGGTTATGAGCTTTGGGTAGTGACCGAAAGGGTGAGATCGCGGATACAAGCAGCTGAAATGAGTTTCCTCCGTAGGGTGTCTGGGCTCAGCCTTAGAGATAGGGTGAGGAGCTCGGACATCCGGAGCTTGGAGTACAGCCGTTGCTCCTTCGCATCAAAAGGAGCCATGAGATGAGAGATGAGACATTGCCAAACAGGACTGTGTCAAGACTCTTAGACAGGTACAAGAAACTCCTTTAAACCCACTTGTTGTCCCTTGCTGGGTTTCCAAACAATTTTCTCTGGGTGCTCTAGCTCCTCAGGGCACACTAAATTTTGTGCCTTCATACATGCAAATGATTAGTCATACAACTACCCATAATCCTTTTAAGGCAGTATTTCAATTTAAAGGTTAACAAGTTTTGAGATTATGCAATTTCTAGACTGCTTGGGTTCACATAATGTATTTTGATACTCAGTCCCAAGGTCAGTCGGCCCTTCAGATGCATTCTGTTCTACTTCGCTTGTCCTCAAGTCCTCAAGCAGATGTGCTGGATCTTATCTTCTGTCTTTTTTGTTTTGTTTGTTTTTTGTGTTATTACAGAGCACCCTTACATGAGCGTTTCTACTGGCCATCCAGGAGTTAGCTTGCAGCCAGTCTGCAAGCTATGTTGTCTTTGTGTTGTGCAAACAACATCCTTTTCACTGTGTCCGGTAGCTGTTCACATGCACGGTTTGAAAAATGATGAAAGAAATGCAATTAAGATGTACATGCACCAATAATATATATATATATATTTGAGTCCTTATCGTGTTACCCTGACATCAATTTTGATCATACTCTGATAGCAAAAATAACATGGAGGATTTTACGAGACAGTTACTGAAGTCGTTGCCTTTAGGGCTTAATGATAGTTTTATTAGTCTGCATGAGAAAACCTGTTTTTACATGCCCATTAAATGAGATAAAACAGAAAACACGATTCCTCCTTCTCAAATTCTCAGAGGCCTCGTGACCCACATGGGATTGTGGGAAACCTGTGGTAGACCTGATTTCAGGTTGGGAGCCGTGGCTTTATGGTATCAATATATCAATGCCGTTGCCATCCGGCGTTCTTTCAAAAGTGGCGAGGGCAAACTGATGGGTATGATTAGGTTGCGTAACCCTCTGTGATTTCTCCCCGTGTGATTCGGGCTGCGCTGGAGTTCAGTGTCTCTCAGCCAAGCAACGTGCCGAGTCCTGCATGTTTATAGGACAGCCTGGGGGCTCATACTGTACACTCTTTCAACAGTATCTCATCTCCACCTCCATCTCTCGCTCCGTCTCGCTCTGCCCGTCTCTTGGCTTTCATTCCTTCTGTCGCTGGTGCTCTTTGCGAGCGGAGATGTAGAAGTGAGAACTCGCTGAGCCTGAAAGAATGGACTGACTGACACGTGTACATCTACGCTCGCTCACTCACATAGTATACGTGACATGAGTGTCATGCTCAAAAATGTACACAAAGACTGAGAAACACCAACACATGCACTTATTGTTCTCTTACATAACTCAACAACGTAGTTTGTGTTCGACAGTGTAGGATGCACAGTCTGGGACATTCTGTCAGCAGGTGTGTCATGTTAATCCATCAGTCCCACTGGTGACAAAGAAAATGTTGACCTTTTTTCCCACAACGAACAGTAGACACTTTTCCCTCACAGTAAACATTCTTGTTATCCCTGAATTGCCTTTGCAAATGACCCTGAACAGAATGCAAATGTCGGGTTTGTGAGGTTTTAATGCTCCAAGCATGAAAATGCAAAAGATATAAGGAGTCCCCCGTCTCTCGCATCTCCCATAATGCCTTGATCCTAATAGTCTACACATTTTACCTTGACATACTTTCCAAGTGGGTTTGTGTTCCAATATTTTTTGTCTCTTCTCCTCCTTTGTCTATCGCCCGTTCACCACTGGAAGTGTTCATAGGAGATTGAAGTTATCTGGTGCCCTCTCCTTCCTCCCCTCATCCATTCTCCTCTCTCTGCCTGTCCATCCCTGCAGCCCCTGCTGCATCCACAAACCAGGAACATACGCTATATGGACCAAAGTACTGGGACACACCTCTTAATTATTGAATTCAGGTGTTTCACCCATTACCACAGGTGTATTTCTGCATTTACAAACATTTGTGAAAGAATGGGTCAAGCTCAGTGAAGAGCTCATTGAATTCAAGCGTGGTACTGTCATAAGATGCCACCTTTGCAATAAGTCAGTTCATGAAATGTCTTCCCTGCTAGATATTCCACCGTCAGCTGTAAGTGGTATTATTGAAAAGTGGAAGCATTCAGGAACAACAGCAACTCAGCCACGAAGTGGCAGACCACGCGGGGTCAATGAGTGCTGAGGTGCATAGTGCGTAAAAGTCGCCAACGCTCTGTTGACTCAATAACTGCAGCGTTCCAAACTTCCTCTGGCATTAACATCAGCACAGAAACTGTGCGCCGGGAGCTTCATGGAATGGGTTTCCATGGCCGAGCAGCTGCATACAAGCCTTGCATCACCAAACACAATGCCAAGCGTCGGATGGAGTGGTGTAAAGCACGCTGCCACTGGACTCTGGAGCAGTGGAAACGTGTTGTGTGTAGTGACAAATCACGCTTCTCTGTCTGGCAGTCTGATGGACGAGTCTGGGTTTGGCGGATGCCAGGAGAGCGTTACCTGCCTGACTGCATTGCACCAAATGTAAAGTTTGGTGGAGGAGGGATAATGGTATGGGGTTGTTTTTCAGGGGCTGGGCTAGGCCCCTTAGTTCCAGTAAAGGGAAATCTTAATGCTTCAGCATACCAAGACATTTTGGATTCTATGCTTCCAACTTTGTGGGAACAGTTTGGGGAGGGCCCTTTTCTGTTCCAGCATGACTGTGCCCCAGTGCACAAAGCAAGGTCCATTATGACATGGTTGGGTGAGTTTGGTGTGGAAGACCTTGACTGGCCCACACAGAGCCCTGACCTCAACCCCATCGAACATGAACTAGAACATGAACTAGAACAGAGACTGCAACCTCACAAATGCTCTTCTGGATGAATGGACAAAAATTCCTACAGACACACTCCAAAATCTTGTGGAAAGCCTTCCCAGAAGAGTGGAAGCTGTTATAGCTGCAAAGGGGGGGGACCAACTCCATATTAATGCATATGGATTTAGAATGGGATGTCATAAAAGCTCCTGTATGTGTAATGGCCAAGTGTCCCAATACTTTTATCCATATCGTGTAGCTCGTGATGTTGTCCCACTCAGGGTCAGAAGAAATTCATCCCACACACTTATCATTCCATCTGAATGAAGACCTCTCTCTCTCTCTCCAATATCATGCCTGTGTTTCTGCAAAGGCGTGAGTTCACATAGAGTTCAACCCTGTGAAGGAAAAGATTTGGGGAGATGTAATCTTGGGCGGGATGGGAGGAGTGGTGCTGACCACTTGGAGATAAACTGGCGAGGTAAAGAATTTGATTATTCCATACAGATGTCGATACGTGCCCCCTAAATGCTGGAAACTTGTTTTTAAAGGGGCTCAAAAGGTCTTAGATTGACAAAGGCACGTCCTCAAAATAAAACTTATTCTCACTCATATCGAAAATCACTCAAGCATACTGCAACCAAATGAGACATCCTTGTCCCCATACACTATACTGAGAAGAAATTAGGTCAAATTTAAATTCCTCATTTAGTTCATATACAGACAGGCTAAGGCATTGTCCTATCCTTTGCGCGCGCTCTCTCTCTCTCTCTCTCTCCTCTCTCTCTCTCTCTCTCTCTCTCTCTCTCTCTCACACACACACACACACACACACACACACACACACACACACACACACACACACACACACACACACACACACACACACACACACACACACACACACACTATGGATATACCGTCATGGCCTCGGCACCAAAGAAGTGAAGATTGAAGGCGAAGTCATTATGATTGAGCTGCAATCTGTGCCCCTCCTTGCCTCCTCCAGTGCTCATCCGGACAGATCTAAATGATATTGACAGCAGAATAAATTTTCCACATGAAATCATGGCAGCTCGAGCATGCCAGCCCCCTCCATCCCCCCAGCCCACTGAAGTGCTAAATAATTACATTAGTTTCCAGAGGCTAATTTGACTGAGAGTAATAATTCTGGTCTCCTAACGCTATTGCTGTTTTCATATATTTAATATTGGTATTGGTAAATGAAATTGAACTTTAGGTTAGTGTGGTGTCTCTGGAGGTGCAACGTGCATGGCTGTAATGAAGACTTTGAACCCGGGCTCTGCTGCGGGGTTATGGTGGTGATCCTCGTGCCTGATGGAAGTATCGACGGTATCAAGAGAAGGCAGGGTAATTACAAAACCTGAGCACCCAAGACAATAAATAAAGCTACAAAATCAACTAATGTGCTTATGAGCAGGTAAAGAAGCACTGTAGGTGTCTGAAAATGTGTGCGATTGATACAGTAATTTGGCGAGTGATTGTTTGGTGTTTTGTTCATATTCGAGCCCTTATGTTCTTCTGCTCATTCTGGCTTCAGCGCTATTGAAACACATAGATAGATAGATAGATAGATAGATAGATAGATAGATAGATAGATAGATAGATAGATAGATAGATAGATAGATAGATAGATAGATAGATAGATAGATAGATAGATAGATAGATAGATAGATAGATAGATAGATAGATAGATAGATAGATAGATAGATAGATAGATAGATAGATAGATAGATAGATAGATAGATAGATAGATAGATAGATAGATAGATAGATAGATAGATAGATAAATGGATGGGTGGGTGGGCGGGCGGGCGGGCGGGCGGGTGGACGAACAGACGGACGGATGGGCGGACGGATGGATGGATGGATGGACGGACAGACGGTTCGGTGGACAGATGGGGATGGATGGAAGGACGGATGGAGACGGACGGCTGGAGGCAAATGGACAGACGTACGGACCGGACGGATAGATAGATAGATAGATAGATTTTCCACAGTAGGCGCATACATAGCACAAACAAGTAAGCCATACAGAATTATACAAAAGAGGATTTACAGGGACACTTATAATTACAGGGGGTCACACCACAGAGACAAAGACATGGACTGACACTCTGCTCACCACAGACTGGATTTCTTGCAACTTAAGAGGAGGTTACTTATTTAAAGCTCATAAGGCCGCAGGAATAATGCTATCACTAACACGGGCCTTCCTGCACATGGGTAGCCTGCACCTGCATCCAGAGGGGGTGAGGTGCCGGTGGAGTGGGTGGTCCGGGTCACATCTGACTGTGAGTGCTTTGCAGATCAGGGACGAGGTGACACAATCGGATAAGCCGGGGCTGGGAATACCGATGGGTTTGCAGGCTAAATGAGTTATCTTTAAGAGCGTATTCTTATCGGTGACTGGAAGCATATGGAAAGGAAAGAAAAAAACTCAGATGGCACCACGCAGAAGAACTGGCTCAATAATGCTAATGTGGCAATACTGTGATTTATGACACCTATACAACTTACATAACGCTTCAAAACCACTTATAAGATTCTTTTATGTAACACACACACACCTTTAGATGTCTGTCCCACAGAACTGTAATAAGGTCGTCACCGAAGAGCCTCGAGTCTTGCGGTCAGAGGTAGTAATGCTACAGGGGCCGCCGTGGCATTGTGTGTGCTTTGTTTTGTTTTTTTAAACTCACCGATCATCGCCGAACATACCTGCAGGCAGAAATATAATGGTGATTGTATATCTTTTGCTGTACAAAGGTGGCTTACGTCTCCTGGTCTGTTTTGTTTTTGTTCTTTTTTTTCTTTCCTAGTGGTGTTATATAAGTGTGTAATGTCTGACTGGTCTTTCCACTGCTGGAGTTTCTGCCCCCTGGTATGTAGATCAGCTATCATCTGGCTTTTCTAACGGCAAAACCGCCTTCTTCTCTTTATTGCGTGTGTGTGTGTGTGTGTGTGTGTGTGTGTGTGTGTGCGATGGGTGGAGGTTCTAATAGCGTAACAAATAGTTGTTACATCATCTAAGTCTGAGATGAGAAGAAGAAAAGATTCTGTCTTCTTCTTAGATTCTAAGGAGACAGAATCTTTTCTTCTTCTCTTCTCCTGTAGCCTGCAGCCTTGCAGCCACGATCAGGCTCCATTAGACACCACTCAGCTCCAGCCGAACAGACATGTAGCACCGACTGCTCCCATGGAAATGTGTTTTCACCATTAGACTGTCATATCAAAATGAGAAAGTAGATTTCCCAAGTCTGCTGAGGTCTTCTGGGAGTAGCCGATGTGCTAAACCGGAAGCACGCGGATAGGCGAGCAGACAGAGGTCTTTAGCTGCAGGGTTAAGGCACCACGGGTTAAGTAGCGTTAAAGCCTGCTCTCGCTGAAAAGCTCTTTAATCCTGATGAGGACAAACAACTCGCTCACACACACACACACACACACACACACACACGTAAACACTGAGTTTGCTGATGAGAGAGCCAGGGGTCACCCTGAAGGATGAATACTGATAATGATGAAAACAGTCTCTGCTCTATTTCTGTAGCATACACACACACACACACAACGTGTGTGCACATACACACATTCACCCACAACAAATGTATCTTCTTTTGTCAGTTGTTTATCCAAATGTAACAAATACGTTGCACATATGTGTGTGTGCATGCATGCGCGTGCATGCGCGCGCGCACACACACACACACATTTTCTCTCTGGCACATCTCTACTTCCCCGTGCCGCTTCATCATTTCATTTGTCCCTTTTTTCTTTTTTTCTTTTTTTTGCCCCCCTGGGCCAAAAGCTCAAGGTAGTTTTACCCAAACTTGTCTTCCTCTCAGCCCCCCCCCTTCCCCCCACTCCCTTGGCAGCTGTGTCAACACACACATGGCCCTAGCCTTAAACAAACCCTCCAGACAGCCATTGTACACAATGCTGCCCCCCTTTGTGCAACGACAGGAAGCCTGCAATGACAGTTACATAAATGGAGGCCGTCTAGTACTCAGAACCAAGTCGGTTTCGCTCCCGTCCATTCAGAGATACCGTAAAGAAGCGTGGTAAATAACCCCACCTGTTTGCCTCCGCATGGGCTGGGGTATGCACGGTGCCGCCGTGCGTGTTTAGGTGGCCGGGACCACTTGGCTGGGTGAGCATTATGAGAGTGCTTTCTGTTAGTGCGAGCTCTCCTCGGGAGGCCCAGCTGTCACCCATATCTCAACCCCAAATGGACAAACTTGGTCTGTGTCCAACAAAAAAAGAAAAGAAAAAAAGAAGACCCTTAAAGGCAGCATCCCCATCCCCTCCCTATTCTGCAGCTTCACTAACTACTCCAACTCCATCACATCTTCTAACGTGTAACGTTCTTGGGGGGGGGGGGGTGTGGTGAGTTAAATGTACCGATTCACAGGCCGGATTCAGTGATTTATATTTTTATTGCAGATTTATTTCAATCTTTTTTTTGGGGGGGGGGTCATTTCCTTTCCACCTATGCACTATTTTAGTGCTAACATAAATTGATATCGCAGGCTGTTGCCGGAGGAGCAGACGTACGTATGGTCAGGGAACCGCTGTGGATGTTATTCTAGCTGACAGGCTTGTTTACCTTTCATTTGAACATTTTCCTGTCTCTCATTCCCAAGTTTTGTATGTTTTCTCTTCACCCTGCCTGTTGTTTTGTGTCATAACAAAGTGAATAACATTCCCCCCTTCGATAGTTTTCTCATCCTCTTCCCTTACGGTTGGTTTTTTTTTCTATATTTTTTTTCCGCTCACTCGTTCTCCTCTTCTCAGACAGGCCAGCGAGGGACGAAGAATCACATTCTGCTCTGTGTGTGTGTGTGTGTGTGTGTGTGTGTGTGTGTGTGTCTGCTTGCGTGCATGTCTGCATCTGTGTGTGTGTGCACGCGTGTGTGTGTGTGTGTGTGTGTGTGTGTGTGTGCGTGTGTGTGTGTGTGTTTCTGTCTGCCTGCATGTCTGTATCTGTGTGTGTGTGTGTGTGTGTGCATGCCTGTCTGCATCTGTGGGTGTGCGTGTGTGCGTGCATGTGTGTTTTTGCATGCATGCATGTCTGCATCTGTGTGTGTGTGTGTGTGTGTGTGTGTGTGTGTGTGTGTGTGTGTGTGTGTGGTATCGGGAAGGGTCATGGGGTTACTTATTTCAGAAGGCGCATCAGCAGGGGTGTCCCCTGCCTCTTTGACGTCCGGCCAGCAGACGGGGACACTTCACTGATGCAGGCGTGCGTCTGCTGTGCCCAGGACGGCTTGGTGTCCAATCTGAACTGCATCCCTCTGCATCGCATCTGCCATCCCATCAAATGGACCCCGACTGCAACCAGGGAGTCTGGTGCTGACAGCCACTCTGCTGCCTCCTGACCAGAGAGAAATATTAACTCTCTTTGTCTGAGTCACTCCGTGTTTGACGGCCAGAAGAGAGGTCTTGAGTTTTATGAATTTTGCTGCCGGACCTGCCGCAGGCTTGGCTAACAGCTCTGATAGGGATCAGAGTGGCATAGCAGCGTTCACACAGGCAGGCGCACACACACACAAGCAGAAAGATACACAAACATGCACACGCACACGTGCACACAAGTGTTAAATGATGACAAAGTACATCATGTGCGTGTCCTTCCTCTCTCTCTTGGCCCAGTGGTTGTAATGTAGAAATTGTCTGATGTGGAGGTGGTACGGTGTAATGCCATTGGCTATACAAGGGGATGCTGCAGGCAGGACTGGACATAGGCCACAACACAACACACACACACACACACACACACACACACACACACACACACACACACACACACACACACACACACACACACACACACACACACACACTCAAAGTTAGGTCAAGCAGAGACGACCCGCAGGGTTGAAACAGCCTTGGGACGAAGGGCGTCAGATTACACTACACATGAGTGACTACTTGGCAAGGCGAAGTGTGCTGGAAGCAGATGTGACGTACTGCCAAGGCTCCAGTACGTAATAGCAAACGACAGGGGAGCCGGTCAGCGATAGCAAAGATAAACATTTGCTCTTCAGGTTATTTCCTGAGCCTCGTGCTAAATTTGGATTCACAATAAAGATGGTCTCACCCAACTCAACCAGCCCATGACTCAGGGCCATTTTCTGTTGGCCTTGACCTTCTCCGCTTCTCTGCTTCTCCCTCTGGCGAGCGGAGATGGTGGTCTGCGCAGCCGTTACGCTGACGCATTTACCCGGGGAGAGGGGAGCAAGTCCAGTCAGAACTGTACAACTAAAGAAGCTGTTTGCTTTAGCAAGTCAGTTGACCGAATAGGACACAACACAACATTATAAACTAAAGAAATCTATGAGACCGAGTTTAGTCATCATGGCTGAAAAGGAATTGGGGAATTATTCAGGGTATTCTGTGAGAAGTGCAAAAAGACAAACGCTAACAGTTTCCCAGAGAGGAAAAGCCTGCAAATGGTGGGTCTCTGCTATACAGTATTCACCCAGCCAGAAATGCCCTGGTCAGAAGTAAGAGTAAGAAGCACAGGAAGGGTAAGAATATGAGTATAGACAGATCTGCTGAGAACTGACCAGTGTACGCGGGTGCACGGGGAGAGGTTTTAAGTAGGGGGGTTGCCAACTAAAACGAAAAGTGTTGTGGCAAGCCGGCGTGGAAGAACGAGTCGAGAGGCAAAGATCTCTTTTTAATCGCAACGCCTGTCCCAGATAGCATCCGGATGTGGGCCACTTCAGGTAATGATACGGCACTGATGGCCGTCTTCTGGCCCTGACAAATTGGATGTGAGCCTGAAGAGGCCCACATGTATAATAGCAAGTATGGCCCAAATATGCCAAATCAAATGTGGGCCACCTTTGGCTAAGATGTGACGCATGCCGCATTGCTATGGCTTGGTTCTGGCCCAGATCTGGCAAACAGGAGTGGACCGCCCAAGTGCCATCATTCCACACGGTATGTGGGCCGAATGAAAGAAAGATGAAAGTCGGGTGTGGGACGGGTCCGGGACACAGCAGTTTTGCTATCAGGGGTGCCCCATTCACCGCACGACCCTGGGAGTGCTCTTTTATTCACACTGGCCAGAACGGACCAGAACTGAACAACGTAACCAGCCCCCCCCCCATGTCCCAAGTGGCGACATCAGTCACAGTCACAGTCCTACAGTCAGTTAGTCAGTTTGACTCAGACCAAGTAGGTCTCCTACTTCGTCTGAGTCGAACCCCCAAAACAGCAACACAAGAATAACCACAAGATGAACACCTCATCATTAAAACACGATTTGAAATCTAACATGAACAGTCCCATCAGCCACTGCACTCCCCCAGCCCAGAACCGCCGACAGTCAAAGCGACCGCCTCCCCCGGTCGCTACAGTATGATGTCGTTGTTCTGTATGTAAGGTGCACGTGTAGCAGATTTGGAGTGGAGGGTTTACTCACTTTATTATTAAAAATGTACATTCCACGCAGCCCGAGCCCACTTTTATGTTAGGAAAAGTTAGGCATACTGTTGGGTCTAAGATGTTACACAGCCACCTGCCACTACTGGGGGGGGGGGGCTGCATCCCCCCAGCCCCCCCTTCCCACGCTAATGAGTGTGCGTGGTTTTAAGCTCTAACTACACAGCCTGCACCTGTACTTTCTATATATTTTGCTAGAGAGAGTTGAGAGTAAATAGTTGTCTGAGAGGTCGATGCTGGTTGCCAGCAGACGTGAATAAATGTTCATTAAAGTCCTGCAGTGTGCGCTGTGGTATGGAGGGTGCTACAAGAGAGGGACGTGTGTGTGTGTGTGTGTGTGTGCGTGTGAGTGAGTGATGTTGGGGGGGGGGGGTAGAGGGAGCCAGTTTAGAAAAAGAAATAGGAGCGACGGAGAGAGAGAGAGAGACAGACAGACAGATTTTAGCAAGCCTTATTAACCAAAAGCCCCTAATCACTGGGTACGAGCCATCATGCACAAATCAAGGCAGGTGCGCGGTAAGTGTAAAATCATGAAAAAGTCAGTAAAAGCAACATAAGGAACTGACACTGAGGTTGAGGAAGTGAAAAGGTTATACAAAAGTGCTTCTGAGTTGACAGCGTGACACGATAAAGCCCCTGTGTTGTGAATGCAGCGGTGCAGAAAGAGAACGGGGTACTGTCCCTTCGGTACGGCGCGCTCGCTGCCCTTTGTGTTTGGTCTAGAGGAGGAGGTGTGACTGCTGACCACATCAACCACAGGCCTTTAACTCACGGTGCAAGCACTTTCTGCATGACCTTCACATCAGAGCGGCCTCACACTGCTCTCTGGATTTCAGAGGGGGGAAGAAGAATGTAAAAGACCTAAGACCCTCTGTTCTGTGCTCTTTTGAGTGTTCCTCTGTCTCGTGTTGTTGACTTTGGTACCTTTGACCAGGGAATTTGGATGGAGGTCGTCTATTCAGTGCCACAAAGCAATAAACCATGACTGAGTATAAAAAAAATCCAAGAGCTTGACTCAATCCTATCTAAGGGCCAGTTGATGAAAACATGGCTGCACTGACAGCTTCCACCTCTGATGTCTCCCCCCCACCACCACCACCATTGTGGTTTTATCTAGCTTTGATTAATTTACATGTTAAATTATCTTTATTATTTGTGGTAGAAAAGCAAGGCATTTACGATGGCACCATCAGAGTTGAAACAAAGGCGGATCAGCATATAGTTAACATTGCGGCTACTGCCATGCTTTGCAAACTTTTCTGTTACTGTGCCTACACCCCAAAGTCACATAAAGATAAAATGCTCTTTATCAGGAACACCTATCGTTTCCCCCGTCCCCCAGCAATGCAGCACAAAGACAAAAACACATATCCAAAAACTACAAGAACACATATATCAAACTGCAAAATAAATAAATAAATAATCCCTGTCCAAGAGAACGAATGCCAGGATGACTGTCGGAACTGCCGGTCTGTATGGACTAGCAGTTAGCTTAGCCTGTCCTGCTTCTGCGTCCTGTCAGACCACCCTCAGTGTTATCGGAAGTGCCGGTCTGCATGGACTAGCAGTTAGCTTAGCCTGCCCCGCTTCCGCGTCCTGTCAGACCACCCTCGGTGTTATCGGAACTGCCGGTCTGTATGGACTAGCGGTTAGCTTAGCCTGTCCTGCTTCCGCATCCTGTCAGACCACCCTCGGTGTTATCGGAACTGCCGATCTGTATGGACTAGCGGTTAGCTTAGCCTGCCCCGCTTCCTGTCAGACCGCCCTTGGTGTTTCCTCCTTCATTCCTTTGTCTGAATGCACCAAGTCAAACTCAAAATGCTTTTTCTCGGCCCATGTGGATTACCGAGTCCCACCAGAGTGTGGCATGTCCTGGTTTCCACACACCGCTGGCTTTGACACGGGGCTGCCTCCTCTCACCTCTGGCTGTGTCTGTTTGGTAAATACTGGCCTGGGAATGATTACCAGCTCTCCTGCCTCCCTAGCTGTCTGTGTATATGTCTGCTGATGTTGTTTAGAGAACTGCAGGCCACTTCAAATTGGCCTCGGCGCAAAAATGGCAATGAACAGCAATTGGAGGGAATGTCACAGTGCATTTTTGAATGTCACTTCTTTTTTTTTCCTAAACATAGTACAAGCTGGACTACTTTTCTGTCTCCTTACGCAGCATGAAATAGGGAGCGAATAGGGGCAACAGAGGAGAGAATATGTGGGAGTGCAGATCAGATAGGACGGGAGACGGGGGTGGGGGGTTAAGCTGCTGGCTACACAGACCTCTATCCAAAAAGGGTCTCTGTGTCCTGTCTCTTTACACCTGTCCCCTCCAACCAGACCCAATTTAGCTTGTGCTCAATGTCTTGCTCTGTCACATCTCAGCCCACTCCCCGGAGATCTGCACGCATGTGGAGCAATGCAGATTTTACTGTAGTGCTCCAGAGGAGACTCTAACTAGGGTTTGGCAGACGTTTGGGATTTTTGCAACTCAGGCTGCTTCTGTTCATATTACTTTGTGCATCTTTTGCTGTGGAGTGACTGCACGTTTGCTCTCACTTTTCTTTAAAAAGAGACAAAACTATTTGTGTTAGTTTATCTATGGAGAACCATGGTTATAGTGGCTGACTTGTAGGATAGAAACAATGGGTGAACGCGAGAGAGAAAAAATTGTCTACCTGAGTATGGCCCATTGTAAGCAAGCAAGCCACTTTATTTTGTCATCGTATTCTTACAATTAATGTGTCTTCTGCATTTAACCCATTTTATAGGAGCAGCGGGCAGCTGCAGCGCCCGTGGACCAACTCATATTCTTCTTTCCATTGCCTTGCTCAGGGGCACAGACAGGCGTATTAACCCTAACATGTCTTTTTGATGGTGGGAGGAAACCGGAGCACCCGGAGGAAACCCACGCAGACACGGGGAGAACATGCAAACTCCACACAGAAAGGACCTGGGAGGGCTCGAACCCAGGATATTGCTGTGAGGCAACATAATTGCCTGCCCATCCACTTATTTCATATTTCATTTTCAATGCACACACATGCTGTGCCACATTACAAGGTAACGCAACATTGCCAGGCTTTGTTATTTGTGTAGGAGAGATTATCCCTTCACTTGTGCTTGGGAGGTGCAGGAGCATGGGTCTGGCTGCAGAACGGCGATGTTGTATATTTCCAGCGTCTTGCTCAAGGACCCTTTGGCAGGGTGGACACAGGGGCCTGGGCCGTTGCTCCACCGGTTCTCCGTTTGTGCATTGCCACCCTGCTGATCGCCTGTTTGAGTTGGCGAGGGAGCAGGTAATTCTTTATCATCTGCTGGTCTACATAATTATTGAGATATTCAGATCCACATGAGGGCAGGATGAGCAGATTAATAGTATTGACAAACCCTAATTAGCGTCACGCTGAATCAAATGATTTATGTGAACAGTCGTTAAGGAGGCTGTGTGTGTCTAAATAGACCCAGAGGCTAGATGAGACAGTAATAGCCCATGACTCATAGCGCTAGCACTGTTTAAATGAGGAATAGACAGAAAGAGAGACGGGCAGACACTGAGCTTGAGAGACAAAGAGGTTGAGTGAGAAAGAGGAATAAGAGAGGATGAGTGTGGAATGACAGTGCTGTGTGTTGCCGCGTTCTTGGTGTCTACCTATGGCTGCCTGGCTCCCCCTGTGTTTTTACAGCCCGAGTTTTAAGCAGCGATGGGATTAGTTTGTGGGATTGTTGGCTCGCATTGTGCGCTGAGAGGATAGGCAGTGAAATCCCTTTTTCAGCCACCACTACTTATCCTTGTCCCTGTGTTGTCTCTTTCAAACAGGAGCGCCTCGCTTTACATGCATGTAATCTAGGTGACAAGGAAGAAAGAAAAGAGAATTGAATGTGTGTGAAAGGACAGAAAATGGGACGGCCGATGGGGGAAAAGAATACAGGGAGGTTAAAAGGAGGAAAGTAGAGCTGGGAAAGAGGGGAAAAAAACAGGGAGGGCGGGAGGTTAGGGCTTAAATTTAACATTGGCTTGATGGCGAACAGGTACCCCATCTTCTTAAGTATGTTTCAAAGTGGGGTGCAGCAGACCCATAACATGAGCCCAGTGCACTTATGTCTGACATCAGCACGTGAATAATTCATCCTCAACTTCAAGTCTGAATTATTGATGTTGCAAAGAACACAGAAAAAGGCAAGGGAAAACTGCAATCTTGAGGAAGGAATCGTGATGCAACGTGGAGAAAATAGTTGCCATATCATTACTGCAGAGTTGTTTATTCTTTGAAAAATTATATATCTTACCAACTGAATAAGTTCAACTAACTGTAGCGTGATTAAAGTTTAGATGACGTTTTTCTTTTGAAATTGATATAAAGCGAAATCCCAAAAATGAAATGAATCACAGGAACATAGAGAAACGAAGAGTTTGGTGAGATTAGAGCAGTTACTGTGTCTGAGTACTGGTGAAGCTCTGTTGGAGAAGTATGATATGAAATAAAATGATATGAAATAAAGTGAATCTCTACATCTGTCAGTGGTTGGACTGACAGATTGGATGGATGGATGTCTCGATGAACGAATGAACGAATGAACGAATGAACGAATGAATGAATGGGTGGGTGGATAGATGGATGGATGGATGGATGGATGGATGGATGGTCAGCTGGCTAAATGGCTGCCTAGTTAGATGGATATCTGGGGTCTCCTAGAGGCCAATCAGTCTCTTTGCTGAGTGGCACAAACTAATGGAGACCCACTCCCCTCCCTGTCTGTGTCCTTTTGTTTACTTCATTATCCCTTTTCCGCTGCTCCAAGAACTGTACTTGTGAGTGTTTATGTGTTTCAGTGTGTGTGTGTGTGTGTGTGTGTGTGTGTGTGTGTGTGTGTGTGTGTGTGTGTGTGTGTGTGTGTGTGTGTGTGTGTGTGTGTGTGTGTGTGAGTTGCGGTTGTGCTGGCTGCTTTGGGAGGCAGGGGGCCCAGACACTTGGAATCATTTAGTGAGAATTCTAAGTGTGGGAGGAAAGGAATGTGCACCCAGAGAAAAGAAAGAAAGTGAAAGAAAAACAGAGTGGTGGTGGTGGTGGTGGTGGTGGTGGGTGGGTTATAGCGGTGCGGGGGTGGGGGGGGGTTGCACGAGAGATAGAGAGAGACAAAGAAAAGGACAGGGAGTGCAGGGCGGCTGAGGAACAGAGGATGAAAATTGAGGGAGTCGGATGGAAGGCATGACAGGGGACAGGCCACCTGAGAGAGAGAGAAAGAAGAGAAAGAGAGAGAGAGTCACAAAGTCATGGAGCTGGAGGGGTAACAAGATGGGGCAGAAGACTGTCACTGTCAATGAAAGAGAGAGACGGGGGAGGGGGTGGGGGGGTGCATGAGACAGGGATCTGGAGCAAATGACAGACTGTGGGAGCAGCAAAGACAGAGAAGAAGAAAAATGCATGGGGGGGGGGATAAAAGCACTAGCTGCCCACTCCTTACCTACTGTTCTCCATTAAGCTGATTTCTTCAAATGGCTTTTGCAGGTCTCACTTAGGGGGGAAGATCTATTCCTATCACAATGCTGCCTACACACACCTCGCAGTGACAGGCAGAGCGAGGGAGAAGGAGAGAAACGGGGGGTGGGGCACATGGAGAAATGAACACTGATTTAAAAAAAAAACCTGTGAGAAGACTGTGCAGACGGGGAAGAGGGGTGGAGTGTCTGTGTTTGTGTCTAAGGGTTTGAACCAAAAGAACAGAATATTGCATTGATGTGTTTTACTGTTGGAATAATAGTACAGATGCAGGCAGCTTGTTTTGTTTTTGGCTTGACTTTGGGGACTTGTGGGTGCATAGCGAAACCCTGCAGTGGAAGGGTCCCCGTTGGGCTTCTTTTCTCTGTTTTAAATCAATGGCCCGGCACGTTTTTGTTTTGTTTTGTTTTGGATTTTTTTTTGCCATTGTTTCCTGATGACTCTCCATATAAACTGTAGCAACCCCTTTTTTCTTCCTTTTGTATGTCAGTCTTTTTTCTTCTTCTTCTTGTTTTCCCCAAATATACTCACCCCCACCCCCATCCTCTCCTCCTCCATCCGGCCTCTCTCCCCTCAGTTTGTGCCAAAGCTAACAGCCCTGTGCGAGTATCCCCCACTCTTCTTTGTGTGTGTGTGTGTGTGTGTTTGTGTGTGTGTGTGTGCATGAGTCTGCAGTACAGAGTCCTCTCCAACTGCAAGAGAATTCCAACGGCATACGAACGCGACATCCCAGCTTTTTTTTTCTTTTTGAGGAAGTGTGGGCTGACGGGGCCTCATTGCTGGGGAGTGCGGGGGAACGGACACCTGTCCAATTCAGCACCTCATCCAGGCGTGTCTGAAATCCAAGAGCCGATCAGGGTTCAGTTGTCAAACTGCTGAAACTGCGAGAGACTCAACAAATGGAAATCTGCAGTTGGTGTTTGTAATATCCTGCCACACAGAAGCGGAAACAGCCTGGTTATGGGGGAGGAATTTCATTACGCTGAGCTATGCCGCCATGCTGGTTGAAAAGGCAAAAAGGTTTGATGAAAATTGTCTATCCACGCAAAGCTGCAATTGGCCTTCTGACCCGACTGATGAGCTATGTAGTAGAGTTGGTGGTGAGGTGGGGATACCCTGAAAACAACACCAAATCAGCATCCATTGTTCACTATTGACTAGGCCCCAATCCCTAGCTGGCCCCCTGTCTGCAGGTCAAGATGATTGCCATCTAAAATCAATCCTGCAGAGTAGAATGTGCATGTGTAAGGCCCGTTCCCGATCTTCAGGGGAATAATATGCGCAGACTACGAATTAAAAAAAATCTAATGACGAATCACAGTTGAATTGATGGACGTGAGGCTTTATTGACCAGCCGGGGTCACGGAATGAACTGGAATCGGGCCGACCCCTCGTGGCTCCTGGCAACATAGCGGGCACGTTCAATCTTACTTGACCCACTCAGCTTTAACCCTTGACCTCTGGCAAAGCTGCCCGAGAGTGAACTCTCACCTCTCGGAATCAATAGCTCTTGACCATTGCCTCGGGCCTTGGCCAGAGAACTGAGAGGGGAACGGGAGGTTGTGGAGGACCTTGCAACTTGGGGCATCATCTGCCAGGAAGAGCTGACCTCGAACGGCAAGGTCGCTGACCAGTGATGATGAGGGAAATGTATGTTGCAATGGGGATCAAAAAAGCATATGGGTATGTGGATAGATATGTGGATCTAAAATATGCCCCCCCCTCAG